>NW_026555331.1:66432573-66916037 GCF_014898055.3 Talpa occidentalis | reverse complement strand
TTTTTAGATTGGATTGAATTCGGAGGGTTTCATTGCATCCAGATGGTCATGGATGTGGCATCTGAGTGAGCCCATTACACTCCAAAGTAGCAAAAGCTGGCACAATGGAGCCTCATGTCTGACAATTAGGAGGAAGAGACATATATTAAGATGCAATAGCTGAGTGGCATTCCACTGTTGTATATACTGCATCTTTCATTCACTCATCTATCTTTGAGCATTTGGGTTGTTTCCAGATCTCAGCTATTGTAAATAATGTTGCAATGAACATAGGGTACATTACCTTTTGCATCCGTGTTTTTCATGTTCTCTGAATGACTTGTTCAACAATGTAGATGGCTAGTAAATAAGCTAGAAAAAAAGACAAAAACTGTATGATTTCATTCATGTGGAATATAAAAAAAAAACAAGTGAAACAACAAAATAGAACATACACTACCAACTTACAAAAACAGGTTGGTGGCTACCAGAGTGAAAAAGTCTTGGGGACTAAGTAAAAGAGACAAAGAAGGTCAGTTGTACGTAATGAATGGAAACTAGACTTTTGGTGGGAATCATGATATCAGGATTACAGAGGTATAATTACAATGCTATATTCCTAAAACATACAATGTTATAGACCACTGTTACTTCAATAAAAAATAATATTTTATAAAATATACTATCACTGAAGACAAGCTGCAGTTGTTCTAAATACAAAGCTCGAAACAAAAGTCACAAGAGCCAATGCTCTGAGTTGCACACTTGGTTTGCTCTCAGCAGCTTTCACCATAGCAACCACATGGTGACATGTTCCACTGCCTCAGTGTGGGCAGCCATTTGTTTATGCACAGATGGCTTTATGATTCTCCCAGCAACCTGATAGGACAGTAACCTGGCAGTATCACACACAAACCATATATGCTTTGCTGGAAACCTGAAGGTGAACATTTGCATTGAGCTTTATAGTTCATAAATTACTGCATGTGATGTAACCCTAACGCTCCGTCAAGGCAGGATTTTTGGTCTATTTTTTCAATATTGTACACCCAGTAACTAGAACTAAAGCCAATAGATGCATAGTGGCTCTATACAAATGTTTTGGATGAATTGTCATCATAATAATTTGAGACAGTATCTCCATTTTAGAAACATCTCCATTTTGGGACATAAAGCTTTGGGAACTTGATGCAACTTGTTCAAGGTGATTGTAGCAAATAACAAGAGTGGAGGGATGTTGGTGTGTCACTTTGGGTCATGTGGCATTCAAGGTACCCAAAAAACATGCAGCTGGACATATCAGCATCTTCTGTATCTCTCCCACCACCTCCTAAAATACTTTTAATACCATTTCCCCATTTCAAGCAATTAACACTTACTGTTTATTTTACAATGATCTCTGTGTTGATTTTATTTTTCTAACAAGTTTGTAAACTTGGTGTTCAAGTAGTAGTATGAATTATTTTCATAACCTTATAGAGCCTATACAATATAAAGGCTAACACATATAGCAGGTGCTTAATGCCAGCAGCTTATCCAAAATTCCTTTAACAATAAGTATCAATAGGTTCCAACCCATTCACTTTTCTTCCTAGGCACATAAAGGGATAATATCTTTTCCTATTCTCCATGAAGTGCAACCATGTGACTGGCTGGTTCTGGGTAAAAGATGGGCAGAGGGACACTACAAGACCTGGCCTCTTCACTCTCTTTTCTCATGTCCTCCTTAGCCATATCCAGGGGTAAACTTCAAGGCCTTAAAGAATGACACAGTCTAAAAAGCCCAGCCTCACCATAGACATACTTGACTCTCCCTACACTGTGACATAAATAAAAATAATCTTTCTTTATTAAGTCAGGAAGATTTGGGTATTATTTTTGTTGTTAGCCTTTCCTGAGTAACACAATTACATAACTAATAAAGTGCCATATCCGGATCTTTATTTTGTAATTATGGGCAAGTACTCTTCTTATCAGTTATTAGGGAAAATTTAAATTTAAATAAAAACACAGCTAACTGTTATGCAATTGGAGCAAAAAGAACTTGACGTAAGAAGCTTGACATAGGAACGCATGAGCTCTTTTTTCAAAAGTATTTTATATTCCATCAGATGATAAATACCTTGATATAGGAATCATTCTTGCCTTTCATTGGATTAATTTACACAAGTACATATTTATTGTGTCTCAATTCCAATCTATTATTTGAAATAATTCAAAATTTACATATTTGGAAAATATGTCTTCAAGTAGCAACAACTCTTACACTTAGGGAAATAAAAGCTTTATATGTAGTATAGAAATCAGTTATTTCATTTTCTAAAATAGAAGCTTTACGTTACCTCCACCAGTAGAGAATTGAATCTCCTTCCATTTGCAAGTAATTGTTCTCTATTTGGCATAAAGACTCTAGTTATGGGTGTGACAGCATCATATTTGATTAACATTTTACTGAGCAAAATGTGCATCATTTGGTCCCCAGAGAAGCCATTTAAGACTAGTGCCTATGTCCATGAGTTTTATTATCAGTAAAAACTAGGAATGTGTGTGAAAAAATAAAACATCTCAATCACTAAGAACAGAAAAGAATTCTCTTTTGCCACTTGTTAGCTCTATCAGGAAAGGGAGCGGTAAGAGCGTAATTGCCAAGGTCAATATCATTTTGACATCTTAGCTACAGATGGTATAGCCACTAAAAGTAAAGTCATCAGAAGTGCTCTTTCTTTTCTGCTGCCACAGTTTTACTCTGAAAAAAAGTCATGTCAATGCAGGCTGGGTCAGAATTCTCATCATTCTCTAAGAGCAAGGAAATATTCAAAATTGCCCAACTTTACTCCTTCATTCCCAGAACTCCACAGACTGAGCACTCCATTTCATAGTTGAGAGCACCTCTTTCAAGGAGGGTCATCAGTTAGGAGCATCTTCAAAGGAATTGTTTTCTGAATTTTGATTTCAACTTTTTTGCATACTTATCACACTATCCCTTAGGACATAGATCCATGAAAGTAGGGGCTTTACCTCCTTATTTTTAATATGTGAACAGTGTGAACTAGATAATATATTTTGAGCAAATCAATTTATGCAAGAATAATTTTTTTTCATCAACCTTCAATATTCTGGCTCTCTGTTGAAATGACCTGTTTATAACTCCTTTGGCACTCTTCATTTTTAATCCTAGATGTTGTTATTCCACAACAATTTAGTACAACTATGTATCTGTCAAGATCCATCACCTCTTTAGACAATTAAAATCCACTGCTCCATTTCAACACTCTGTTAAGCTTTGAAAATGTCACTGACAAAAGATGCTGACAATTGGAGAAATGGAAAAATAGAATTCAATAAGTCTTTATTATTTTATAACATGTGAGGGTGTTTGTGAAATTTTGCACATTATACATTCATCTCAGTGAAGCCCAGCTTATCTTGATGTAGCCACAGAGGGATTGTTACCCTAAAACCCTAACACTGATGCTTGATCAGGACAGGAACAGGGTTCTGGGTTAGGCTGATATTCTCATAAGTTTTGCACTGCTATTTTAGTACTGTTCACACCTTGGAGAGACTCCCTTGATAACAAAAATTCTCTACCATAAGATTTTGAAATAGAATTCTCTATGAAATTCTAAGACTCACATCAGAAACTGAAGTATCAAATAGTTTCAGGGAAGCAACAGTTCCATTAAGCTCATTGTCCTTTCATGCATGTGTTTAGCAGCACATTCAATGTGATGTTTCATGGTAAGCTGTTCAGTACCGTCCAGATTCCCAAGTCTTTGCAAGAACATGAGCACTCCCACAGAGAGACTGAATATCCAGATCATGTCCCCAGTTCAGGCAAAACCTCAATTTTGAATGAATTTGTTCTTTAGGTTCTAATCTGTCAGATTGTATGCATGCTGCAGTAGACAGAGAAGAGTGTTGTTGGAGAAAGAGATATTCTCACCTAGATGTGTGCAGGGCTCCATAGTGCCCCTTAAATTCTAAGACTATTGGCATAGTCAATCAAAATGACCACATCTTTGATTCAACAATTCTCCACCCAGGATTCTAGACGTACATAAGCATAGTATAGAGTAGTGTAGATTTACATTACATAGTGGAGAAGATGTACTTTAAGTAACAATTACAAGACTTTTTAAAAATTGGGGTAACTTAAATGTCAGTTGTCATGAGAATGGGTAAATAAATGGTCTGCTTACATTAAGCTATAGGAAGATCACACTGAATATCTCATGGGAGAAAGTTTCTGATGTATAGAGAGACTCAGAAAGGTCATATGATTTCTTACAGTGAGCAAAAACATGGAGATGAAGTCAACAAAATGAAATGTTATTGTTTAATGGAATATTATTCAACAATCAAAAAGATAAACTCATGCCATTCGCAGCAACATGGATGGAGCTGGAAGGGATCATGCTCAGTGAAATAAACCAGAAAGAAAAAGAAAAATACCAGATAGTTTCACTTATAGGAGGAATGTAGAGGAACCAAATAAGGGATGGGGGGCAATAAGTAATTTTAATGAAGTAAATATAAAAAAAATAGGCAACTACAAAACAGAGACATTCTGTGGGGATTAGGGGGAGTAGGATCAAAAAAGGGATGGGAAGAGCACAAGGGACTATGGTGATGGTACACGGGTGAATTGGTGGTGGGAATTCCATGGGAACTATACCCAAGATGGTAAAGTATACATTGTACAAAAATGAAAAATGATGTAAAAAATATATAAAATAATAAATAATAAAAAGGCAATTAGATCTCCAAAAAAGAAATGATACTGTTTAATTAGATATTTATTATCTGAATTTTTATATGAATATTTATCATTTATATCTACACTAAAATATAAAAATTATGTATGTGATATATATGTGGCTTTTAAACTTTTTAAAATTTTACATATGAATATTTTAATATATATACAAATATATGTGTATATAGTTATTTATATATATAGTTATATATACACACACATATACATGAATTCTAGTTCATAGTCACTACCAAGATAAACCTTCTGGAAGATGACAGTATAAGACTGAGCTGTCATGATAAAGACATGGAGAAAAAAGCCACAGTATCGAACTCATTTGGGGTAAATGAGTTAGCAGAGCCCAGTGGAAGCCTACTATAATGTCAGATTGGCCAATAGTTCATTTCCCCCTCTTCTGTGCTAATTTATTAAATATGCCTTTTATCAGCAGAGAAAATTTACCTATTCTGGATTTCAACAATTGCCTCAAAATTTTGGCATCAACAAATTTCACCCTGCTCTCATACCTCAAGGCTACAAAATCTGAGGTTTCTGGACATACTAACAAATACAAAAGGAATAAGTAATTTTTAGCCACAAACTCTCCATTCAAAATCAAATCTGAGCTGGGAGGTGGAAAGTTTAGAACCTCGGTTGGAATTTTCATCACTGCAGAACTTTGTTCTCACCATTTTTAGACTCTCTCCTCAGCAACTCAATTTCCACATGTCCTCCACATAGTAGGAAGGCAGCTTCTAGATTTACATGGGCTCTTCTCCTTTCAGAAATGAAATTGTAACAGACCAAACAAAGCTTTAGACTATTCATAGAGGTCTAAATTGGAGAAAACTCCAGCAAAACTTCCAGCGGATACAAACAAGAACTATTATTTACTGTAAGCCCTGTTTCTTATTTCCAGTGTGTATGTATACACATACGCACATGCAAATAAATACCATTCACACATGAAAGATTTTATGAAACTAGTATTAAGCAAGTTGCTAGTTTATCTTCTTTTAAATGATGCTATTTCCCAGAATTTTTTCATCTTTATCAGTCTGTAAATATAATTAATACCATAATTTTTAAAATAGCCACATAGCATTAGTTTGTATTGGTAAATTTTAATCTATTTAACCAGTTCTTTATTGACTTACATTTAGGATAGTACCTACTTGTTTCTGTGATCACCTACACTATAGTAAGTATCCTTGTATATGTACTTGTGTTCATATTTGTTCAGTAGTTTCTTTTAGTTACATTCATAGTTGTGGAAATGCAAGGTATATTTTGTACATTCTATAAACTGTCCATTGGAAAAGATGGGTTATTTATATTCCCACTATTTTATTTATATTCCTTTAGCTACTTCATGTATAAATTTAACTCCCAATGGCATGCTCCTGTAGTAAAAATAGCAAAATATATTTTGTGACCTTGAACATACTGACTGGTAAACCTTTCATGTTTTTCAGTCATTATCAATGTTGCCTAAAGTCTATTTTCCTTACCTCGCTTTCCACATCCCAGACTAATTCCCTTCTTATCCCACTGCCTTTACTTCCTTGTGCAAGTCATGCATATTATTTCTTATTAAACTTCATTATTCAATTTTTTTTTTTTTTTTAATAAATTTTATTGTTATATTCCCCATACAATTGCAATCCCCCCATTCTGACCCCAATCCCTCCCCTCCCACCCCCGCCCCCCTAAAAGTGTCTCTGGTTCATAGTTTTTTGTTGATTTTGATTTTCACTTTCTTATAGTTATACATTTTCCTGGTCCCTTATTTAAGTTTTCTAGATTCCTGCTATGAGTGAGACCATCCGGTATTTTTCTTTTTCTTTTTGGCTTATTTCGCTGAGCATGATCCCTTCCAGCGCCATCCATGTTGCTGCAAATTGCATGTGTTTATCTTTTTTGAATGCTGAGTAATATTCCATGGTATATATGTACCACATCTTCTTGATCCAGTCATCTATTTTTGGGCATTTGGTTGTTTCCAAAGCTTAGCTATTGTAAACAGTGCTGCTATAAACATAGGGGTGCAGGTGTTCTTTGGAATTGATGTTTCTGTGTCCTTTGGGTAAATACCTAGGAGTGGAATTGCTGGATCATATGGAAGCTCTATGTTTAGTAGGTCCAGAAATCTCCATACAGCTTTCCACAGTGGTTGGACCAGTTTTTCACTCCCACCAACAGGGCAGAAGAGTTCCTTTTTCTCCACACCCTCGCCAACATTTGTTGTTGCTAGTTTTTTTAATATGTGCCATTCTCACTGGTGTAAGATGGTATCTCATGGTAGTTTTGATTTGCATTTCCCTGATGACAAGTGATGTTGAACATTTTTTCATATGCCTGTTGGCCATTTGCATTTCCTCTTCAGAGAAGTTTCTTTTAAGCTCTTCTGCCCATTTTTGACTGGATTATTTCTTTGTTGTTGTTGAGTCTCATCAGCTCTTTGCAGATTTTTGTGATCAGTCCTTTATCATTAGTGTTGGGTGCAAAAATGTTCTCCCAGTGGTGGGGTTTCTCTTTTTTTGTTATTGTCTCTTTTGCTGTGCAAAAGCTCTTTAATTTGATGTAGTCCCAGCTGTTTATCTTTGCCTTCACTATCACTGCTTTGGGTGATGTGTCTGTAAACATTATTCAATTTTTAAATCATAATCACAAAATTGTCTCTAATCCATTCATACACCTCTATCAAGTGTAAAAATAATAGAACTTTTATAAAACTATTGACTATACTATAGAAAGAAAAAATATACAATGAGAGAGTGAAGGGTGAAAATAGACAAAATATGGTCACATGATGAAGCATTTAGTTTATGATATCTAAAAAATATAGTTGACATTATTGCAAATGAAATGAAATTGGAAATATTTCAATGTCTTGAAATTTAGAATAGGATTAGTTAGGAACTAGTGATTTCCCTGTGGAAACCATCATGGATCAGAAAGAAAAATGGAATTGGTTGTGTTACGTTTTTTTGTGTTATGGGAAAGACAGAGCTGTTGCTCACACAGAAACTGAGACACATGGGATCAATACGCTCTCCCTTCTGTACCCCATTCCTCCCTGCTATCATCAGTGAACCCCTGTCCATATCCTCACTCTCTGCTCTACTGACTTGATTAACACCTCTATCTGAAAGAATTAGAAACACATCTCAGTGAGGTATACATAACTGATAATATTTCAAGCTGTTAACTTTGTGATTATTTGCACTCTCACTGAGTGGATTGTCTATGTGGAATGACTCACATGGGAGAATAGCAGGGGATAGAGAGACGCCATGTGGGATGGTGGCCTGAGATTGCACCACACAGGAAGTGACATCATATGGTAAGCCATGGTCCCGGCACTGCACTGTACACTCAAAGGTCTTACAATTAATAACAACATTATAGGTCCATGATATGTGCCAATAACTTTAAAAGCCACATTTTGGGTCTTCTAAGAGCCTTGACTCTAGCATCTTTTATCAGTTAATCTAAATACATAGTTCCTCTGGAGTACTGTGCTCCTGAGTGCCCTACAGCATTGGGATGGCTTTGTGGTATACAGACATAGACCACAGTCATTTAACCCAAGAAGCTAGGCTGGTTCAAAATGACTCCTAAATTCCTTCCCTAGGTTTTCTAAGAGAAAACCAACCGAAGAGGAGAAAAGTTGCCTCAGGAAGAGGCAAAACTCAGAGAGGAAAACGGTGTGGCATGTGTGTCTGCTCACTCCTGAGAAGTGGGGGCCGGATGAGACCAGTTGTGCACAGACATGCAGGAAACGCCTATGAAGGGTGCAGAATTCTGACTGCTCTTGTGGGGCATTTTATTCCTTTATGCTTCAAAATGTTTGTAGGCACTTTGTGATAAAGTGGTTTCATGAAAAATACATTTGAGAAACTATATAATATGATCTACATACATCTTGAACCCACAAGGCACAATATATCAAGACTTGGAGAAGTCTTATGTCAAAAAAGTGGTTCAGCTTGGTTTAAATGAATATATCTCATACTAGTTTGGAAACAGAACATGTTTTTTTCATGGTGAATCTATTAACATCTTGATATCTGCTTTTTATATGCATTAGAGATTGTAGAGAAGATCTGAAGGATTTTAATTACAAAAAAGACTTTTATTTTAGATACTCATGAGCACACAGTAGAATGAAGGAACTATGTGAGAGACATCTGTACATAGATTATACATATGTATAGTAATATGTATGTGTACATAGGCATGTATTTATTATATGTATATATGTAGATTTATTATATTTATGATATGCCCCTTTTCCTGGCATAGAGTTCCTAAACCCTTGTAATCTCTTAAATCACAAGAGCATCTTTTGTTCTAATTTGCACCACACAAGAAATGATGCCACATGGTGAGCTGTGGTCCATGCACTATATACTCAAAGGTCTGGTTAATAACCTGGTTCCCAACACAAAGTTCTTAAATTCCTTGGAATTTCAGTAGCAGCACTATCTTTTGTTCTAATGATGTTCTAATTTATTTAAATTATCTTGATAGACCCTTGGGTGGGAGCTGGTTGCCAGGAAGATCAAGCAGGATTAGAAACGTAATTTTCAGCCCTACCCCTTAGTCTCAAAAATGGAGAAAGGGATTGGAATTGGAGTTAATGAACCCAACATGCCTACACAATGAAACCGCCGTAAAAAGATGCAAGTACAGAGTTTGAAAGCTTCTGGGTGAGTAAACACATGAGGTTCTATATGATCGGTGCCCAGGGGGGGAGCATGGAAGCAACACATCCCTTCCCAAATGCTTTTCTGTATCCATTTCTTGCATCTGAATGTCCATGTGTTTCTTTTATAACATCCTTCAGTAAACGGGTGCACTTAAGTATTTCCCACATTTTGTAAGTTGTTCTAGCAAATACTTAAATCCAAGGAGGAGATTGTCATGGGAACCTTGAATTTGTAGCCACGTCAGAGCTGAAAGTAAGCTGGGGAGCTACTACTTACAATTGGCGTTTAAAGTTAGGCAGTCTCATAGGACTGAGCCCATACCCTGTGGGATATGACACTATCTCCAGTAAATTGTGTCAGAATTGAGTTAAATGGAATTAAGGACACCCTGCTGATGTCACAGAATTAATTGCTGTGGGGGAATCTACATATCTTGTGTCAGAAGTGTAAGTGAAGTAGCTATTTAAAAGTAGAAGAGATATAGGAGGACTGAGGTTTTTCCTACACAAAACACATATTTGAATACCAAGCAACATGAAACATCTGAACTAAAATCCCACTAAAGATTTGCTTTGAGAGCAGGACTAATGTCTGCCTAGTAAACTACTCTGAGTATAGACAGATCCTAATTCTACAAACTACAGTTTTTGAAAGGCGTGGTTTAATTCACAGATAATCTGATATCCTGAAAAATAACCAATGATGTTATAAGTCTTTGCTTATTTTTTTAAAGATTTATTTATTTATGCATATTAGAGCTGGGGTACAGGCCAGAGGTGTGGGGGGTGGGAGGATTCACCAGAGACAGAGCAGGGAAGAGAACAGGCAGACTGACTGAAATACACTGCTGAGGGGAGTAGCAGGGCAAAACAGGAGAGGTCTCCTGTGCCATTTGGGTAGCTCCCTGGTGAATGGATATTGAACACGTGCTGCAGAGGCTGCGGACCGCCCCACATTGCTGTGTGCAAGGGCCAGGGAGGCCCAGTCTTTGCTTATTTTTCCAGAATGTCAGAAAATATTTGTAACCTAAACAGCCAGCTTTTCAACTCTGCTTTGAATGAAATGTTTGTGTCTCCTTCTCCAAACAAACTCACATACTAAAGCCCCCCCCGCCCCCCCCCCCCCCCCCCCCCCCCCCCCCCCCCCCCCGCCTCCCCAATGCATAGCATTTGGAGGCGGTGTCTTCAAGAGGTAATTAAGCTTATACCAGGTGATGGGGGTAGAACCCTAATGAATGAAATTAGAGCTTTTATAATGAGAGAGATGAGAAAGCTGAGATCTCTCTCTCTCCCTCTCCCTCCCTTCCTCTCTTGCTCTCTCCACCTCCTCCTTCCCTCCCTCCCCTCTTTTACTGCCACATGAGTCAGTAGATACAACCTTCTTGCAAACCAGGAACAGGTCATCGCCAGGAATGAAATTAGTCAGATAGTTCAGTCCCTTCATCTTGAACTTCCAGTCTCCAGATTAGGAGATAAAATTTTGTAATTTAAGTTACCCAGTGGTATTCTGTTATAGTAGTCAAAGCTACTAAGGCAAACATTTTCCTTTAAAACTTATTGTGTGAATTGGTTTACTTGTGTTTCTTCTCTCCAGCTTTCTGACAGTGAAGCAGCAGATTTCCAAAAATTCTAAAATCCCTGAAAATTGTCACCATCTGCTTGGTCTCAGATTAGAGTACTAGGCATTATCTCCTCTGCATGCTTTGGTTCATGGTGGGTTTATTGGAAAGACAATTGGAAAGTGACAAAGTTTTGGGATTTTGGAAATTTTGATTTATCATCAAAAGACTTGAATGAAGAAGTCCAAGAGTTTTCAAAATAGAGCACAATTTTAAGTGCTAGATTTTTTGCACATTTATTGCTGTAACACTATTAAAGTATAAGTCATAAAAAGGCCTAAACTTCAGCAAAACATATACTGGAATTATCTATCTACGTCATTTTACTTTTTCTCTCTCAAAATGATGTTTCAGGTCTTTGTCTATTGAAAACAGTAACTGACATCACCTCACCACTCCTTATCATTCTCACGTCAAAATATTTCAAATGGATCCAAAAAAGTTATCAATCTTAACATCTATTTGATAGCATTGGTAGGTGCTAATCATGCTGCTTAAATGCCACCTGTTACCTACTTAATCAAAATGGTAAGCGACATGGCAGAAGTCTTTCAGTATTTTATTTAGCTTAAAATTCTCTTTGCAATTGAATATTGTATTGGTTTCTTAGGGTTGTCCTAATAAAGTACCTCAGGCTAGGCAGCTTAGACAATGGAAATTTAATTTCTTACAATTTTGGAGGCTAGAAGCCTGCAGTCAGGATTTTGGCAGGATTTGTTTATTCTGAGGTCTCTCTCCTTGGCTGGAAATAGACTTCACCCTGTGTCTTCACATATCTTCCCTCTGTGAGTCTGTCTGTGTCCTAATCTCCTCTACTTGTAAAGACACTACTCACATTGGTTTAGGATCTACCCAAACATTTCATTTTAACTGAATCACCTCTTTAAAGATCCTCTATCCAGATACGGTCAAATTCTGAGATAGGGGATGGTTAAGACTTCAAAATATAATTTGGGGGAGAAGACAGAACACAATTTAGCAGTCATAACAGCTGTGGCATAATGAATGAGCAGTGAGATTAAAACATTATAGGTGAGGGCCTCCCTGGTGGCACAAGTGGTTAAGGACAGTACTATGAGGCAATCTGCAGCCTCTGCAGCAAGAGTTCAATCCCCAGCTGGCCAAGTAGCTACCCACATGGCTCAGCAGACCTCTCCGGACTCGCCGCTGCTACCCTCATCAGTGTGTTTCAGTCAGTCTGCCTGTTCTGTTCCCCACTCTGTCTCTGGTAAATCCTCTCACCCCACCACCCCTCCCCCACACCTCTGGCCTATACCCCAGCTCTTGTATGCATAAATAAATAAATCCTTTAAAAAAATTCAAAAAAATAAAACACAATAGGTGAGTGTTCTGGTCCAGCTTAGACTCTTACTAATGATGTCAGCTTGAGCAAGTCCCTCAGCCTCCCAGGTTCCAGGCTTTCTTGTAAGCTCCAGGAAGAGAGCCTCCCATCTCAGCTCAAATGTATGGAGGATGCAACACCATCATGAGGTCACCACAACTTATTCCAAAGGAGCCAGTGAGGCATAGACTGGTCTACAAGGCTTTTCCTAAGGCTTATCACAGCATTCTAGACTTGAGAATCTGACTGGTTAGCACTCTCAGGACCAGTGTGTGTTAGCTGGGCTCAGACACTAATGTCTAGAAACAAGGAAAGATCCAGGGCAGGTGGAGGTGCAGTCCTTGCTGGGCATGCTCAACTTGAGGGCCGGCTCCATGCAAAGTGGAAGGGCATTAGTACATGTGGCCTATTCAAGTCAGAACAAGGGAGTATTGCAGGCACCTAAAAGGAAAATTCCTTAGTTCTGGTTTCTTGATTCATTCTTACTCACTGTAATCGTGCTGTTGAAAGATGGAGATATATTCTGAGAAATGCATCATTAGGCGATTTCATAGTTGTGCAAACATCATAGAGTGTGATTCTACAAACCAAGATGATGTAGCCCACTATATGGCTAAGCTACATCCAGGACCACCATCATATGTACCATCCATTGTTGACCAGAATATCATTATTTGGTGACTGATTGTGGATACTTCTGCTAAGAAAATAAAGATTAAGTCCTCTAGCTAGAACAACTCCAATGAACAGTGCCAAGACATGGTGATTAAATTCTGTCCCCCTTCCTATTACAGTAAATTTAATTATAATTAAATAAAATATAAGTCAGTTCCTCAGTCATCCTAGTCACCTTTCAAGTGCTCAGTGCTGCATGTGACTAGTAGCTACACTGCTAGACAGTGCAGACATAAAAAATGTCCATCATTACAGAAAGTTCTATCAGTGTTGTCAAAGCCTCTACACAGTTTGGCTTTTAGCTTCTACTTTTTGGTATGCTATCACCCATCTTGTGACTTCAAGCATATTAACACAGCCAACTATTGAGTACATGTTATATTTCTTCAAGCATCATCTTTATTATTTTTTTTTTTTTTGGTAATGTCTTAAATCACAAAGAAAATTTACTTTTGCTATACTTAATATTTAACAGAATCATATTAATTATGCTTTTTATAATTACACCTAGTAAATCTATGCCATGGAGACATAACTGAAAGGCTAATATCATTCATGTAATTCTTTTTTTTTTTTTTACATTTTTATTTTTTTTTAATAATAAATTTTATTGTTATATTCCCCATACAATTGCAGCCCCCCATTCTGACCCCAATCCCTCCCCTCCCGCCCCCGCCCCCCAAAAAAGTGTCTCTGGTTCATAGTTTTTTGTTGATTTTGATTTTCACTTTCTTATAGTTATTCATTTTCCTGGTCCCTTAATTAAGTTTTCTAGATTCCTGCTATGAGTGAGACCATCCGGTATTTTTCTTTTTCTTTTTGGCTTATTTCGCTGAGCATGATCCCTTCCAGCGCCATCCATGTTGCTGCAAATTGCATGTGTTTATCTTTTTTGAATGCTGAGTAATATTCCATGGTATATATGTACCACATCTTCTTGATCCAGTCATCTATTTTTGGGCATTTGGGTTGTTTCCAAAGCTTAGCTATTGTAAACAGTGCTGCTATAAACATAGGGGTGCAGGTGTTCTTTGGAATTGATGTTTCTGTGTCCTTTGGGTAAATACCTAGGAGTGGAATTGCTGGATCATATGGAAGCTCTATATTTAGTAGGTCCAGAAATCTCCACACAGCTTTCCACAGTGGTTGGACCAGTTTGCACTCCCACCAACAGTGCAGAAGAGTTCCTTTTTCTCCACACCCTCGCCAGCATTTGTTGTTGCTAGTTTTTTTAATATGTGCCATTCTCACTGGTGTAAGATGGTATCTCATAGTAGTTTTGATTTGCATTTCCCTGATGGCAAGTGATGTTGAACATTTTTTCATATGCCTGTTGGCCATTTGCATTTCCTCTTCAGAGAAGTTTCTTTTTAGCTCTTCTGCCCATTTTTGACTGGATTATTTTCTTTGTTGTTGTTGAGTCTCATCAGCTCTTTGCAGATTTTTGTGATCAGTCCTTTATCATTAGTGTTGGGTGCAAAAATGTTCTCCCAGTTGGTGGGGTTTCTCTTTGTTTTTGTTATGGTCTCTTTTGCTGTGCAGGAGCTCTTTAATTTGATGTAGTCCCAGCTGTTTATCTTTGCCTTCACTATCACTGCTTTGGGTGATGTGTCTGTAAAGATGTCTTTGATGTGCATATCACACAGTGTTTCGCCTATATTTCCTTCTATATATTTTATGGTTTCAGGTCTTATGTCTAGTTCTTTAATCCATTTTGAGTTGATTTTTGTGTATGGTGTGAGGTAGTGGTCAAGCTTCATTCTTTTGCATGTAGCGACCCAGTTTTCCCAGCACCATTTATTGAACAAACTTTCTTTGCTCCAATGCATAGTCTTTGCTCCTTTGTCAAAGATTAGTTGACCATAAATCTGTGGGTTTATTTCTGGATTTTCTATTCAATTCCATTGGTCTGTATGTCTGTTCTTGTTCCAATACCATGCAGTTTTGATGATTATGGCTTTGTAGTATAGTTTGAAGTCTGGGAGTGTGATGCCTCCATTCCCTTCTTTTTTTTTCAGGAGAGCTTTGGCTATTCGGGGTTTTTTGTGATTCCATATGAATTTCATGAATAATTGTTCTATTTCTTTGAAGAATGACATTGAAATTTTGATTGGATTAGCATTGAATCTGTATATTGCTTTTGGAAGAATGGCCATTTTAATAATGTTTATTCTTCCAATCCACGAGCAGGGGATGTCTCTCCATTTCTTTGTGTCTTCTTCTATTTCTTTTAACAGTGTTATATAGTTTTCTTTGTATAGGTCCTTTACCTCTTTTGTTAGATTTATTCCCAAATATTTCATTTTTTTTGTTTCAATAACGAAAGGGATGGTTTTTTTGATTTCTTCTTCTTCAGATTTATTGTTTGTGTATAGGAAGGCTACTGACTTTTGCGTGTTGATTTTGTATCCTGCCACTTTACTGAACTGATTGATGAGTTGAATTAGCTTTTCTGTGGAGTTTTTGGGGTTCTCTATGTATAACATCATATCGTCTGCAAATAGTGATAGTTTGACTTCTTCTTTTCCTATTTGGATTCCTTGGATGTCTTTCTCTTGTCTTATTGCCCTGGCTAGGACTTCCAGTATTATATTGAAAAGCAGTGGTGAGAGTGGACATCCTTGTCTTGTTCCAGATCTTAATGGAATTGCTTTCAGCTTTTCACCATTGACAATGATACTGGCTGTTGGCTTGTCATAGATGGCCTTTATGATGTTGAGGTATGTTCCTTGTATCCCAAGAATTTCAAGGGCTTTTATCATGAATGGGTGTTGCACTTTGTCGAAAGCTTTCTCAGCATCTATTGATATTATCATATGGTTTTTATATTTCTTTTTGTTGATGTGTTGGATAACGTTGATTGATTTTCGGATGTTAAACCATCCTTGTGCCCCTGGAATGAATCCTACTTGGTCGTGGTGAATTATCTTATGGATACATTGTTGGATTCTGATGGCTAAAATTTTATTGAGGATTTTTGCATCAGTGTTCATTAGGGAGATTGGCCTGTAGTTTTCCTTTTTTGTGTTGTCCTTGTTCGGTTTTGGTATTAGTGTAATGTTGGCTTCATAGAACGTGTTTGGTATTGTCCCTTCCTTCTCAATTTTTTGGAAGAGTTTGTGAAGGATAGGCACTAATTCGTGTCTGAATGTTTGGTAGAATTCATTTGTAAATCCATCAGGTCCTGGACTTTTGTTTTTGGGGAGGTTTTCGATTACCATTTCAATTTCGCTAATTGTAATTGGTCTGTTTAGGTGTTTTATTTCTTCTTTATCTAGCTTTGGGTGATTGTAGAGTTGTAGGAATTTGTCCATCTCCTCTAGATTGTTAAACTTGTTTCCATATAACTGTTCATAGTAGTTACTGATTATTCTTTTGATTTCTGCTGTGTCCGCTGTGATTTCTCCTCTTTCATTGATGATCCTGTTTATTTGTGCTTTCTCCCTTTTTTCCTTTGTGAGCCTGGCTAGGGGTTTGTCTATTTTATTGATTTTTTCAAAGAACCAGCTCTTGGTTTCATTGATCTTTTGGATTGTTTTTTTAGTTTCAATTTCATTTATTTCTGCTTTGGTTTTTATTATTTCTTTTCTTCTACTGGTTTTGGGGTTTTTTTGTTGTTTTTTCTAGATCTTTGAGCTTCGAGATTAGGTTGTTTCTTTGAGTTCTTTCTTGTTTCTTGATGTGAGCTTCTATTGCTATATATTTTCCTCTTATTACTGCTTTTGCTGCATCCCATACATATAGGATATCCTTGTCGTTCAATTCAAAAATTTTTTTAATTTCTTCTTTGATCTCCTCATTAGTCCAGTGGTCTTCCAGTAGTGTGGTTTTTAATCTCCATGAGGTAGGAAAGTTCCTTGCCTTCTTTTTATGGTTTATTTCTAGTTTGATGCCTTCATGGTCAGAAAAGATGGTTGATATGATTTCAATCTTGGTGTATCTGTTGATGTTTGTCTTGTGCCCCAGTATGTGATCGATCCTGGAGAATGATCCGTGTGCGCTTGAGAAAAATGTGTACTCCGTTTTTTTGGGGTTTAGTGTTCTATACATGTCTGTTAAGCCCAATTGCTCTAGGTCCTTATTTAGAGCTTTGGTTTCTTTACTTATTTTTTGTCCTGTTGATCTATCCATTGTTGATAGTGGTGTGTTGAAGTCTCCCATTACGTATGTGTTTTCTCTGATGTCTGTTTTCAGAGAGGACAACAGTTGTCTGATATATTTTGGTGCTCCTTCGTTTGGTGAGTATATGTTAATGAGTGTTATTTCTTCTTGAAGTATTGTCCCCTTGATCATAATGTAGTGACCATTGGGGTCTCTTTTTATCTTTTTGAGTTTGAAATCTGTTTTATCTGATATAAGTATAGCTGTTCCTGCTTTCTTTTTTGGTCCATTTGCTTGTAGGATTGTTTTCCATCCTTTAACTTTAAGCCTATTTTTATCTTTTGTAGCTAAATGTGTTTCCTGGAGACAGCAAAAGGTTGGGTTTTGTTTCTTAATCCAGGCTGCAACTCTGTGTCTTTTTATTGAAGAGTTTAGTCCATTTACATTTAGAGTTAATATTGATATGTTAACATCTGTATTTGCCATTGTGTTTGTCTTTCCTTTGATTTTATTTATTTATTCTTTTAATAACTTTTTTTTTTTTGGCCTTCTTTCATTGTTATTCGTCCCTCTGAGGTTCTGGCTTTAGGACTCCCTGTAGTATTTTTTGGAGTTGGGGTTTAGTTGCAATGAAATTCCGGAGTTTCTGTTTGTCTGGGAAGGTCCATATTCTTTCTTCAAAGAGGAAGGAGAGCTTTGCGGGATAGAGTATTCTTGGTTGGCATCTGTTTTCTTGGAGTCTGTTGACTATGTCCCTCCACTCTCTCCTTGCCCGTAGTGTTTCTTCGGAGAAGTCTGATGTCAGCCTGATTGGCTTTCCTTTGAATGTTATCTGTTTCTTCCCTCTTGCCAGCTTCATTATTTTTTCCTTGTCCTGGATTCTAGGGAGCTTTACTATTATGTGTCTTGCTGTATTTTTTCTTTCGTCGTGGAAGTTTGGTGTTCTTCTTGCTTCTTGTATATCAATTTTCAGCTCCTTCTTCACATTTGGGAAGTTCTCTTCAATTATCTCTTTGAATATTTTCTCTGTTCTTACTTCTCTCTCCTCTCCTTCTGGTATTCCTATAACTCTTATATTTCCTTTCCTCATGGAGTCAGATATTTCCCGAAGTCTTTCTTCATTCTTTTTCCTTCGTACTTCTCTTTCCTTTTCTGTTTTGGTTCTTTTTATTTCTGTGTCTTCAAGAGCACTTATTCGTTCTTCCATTTCATCAATTCTGCTTTCATTGCTTTTCCCAGAATTCTTTAGTTCTTCCACTAATTCTTTGATCTCCTGCATTTCTTTTACTTCCCTCTTTAGGGACTCAATTTCATTCTTCTGATCGTTGATTATTTTTCCCTTATCATTGTTTTCCTTTATGACTTCTGTCAGTTTTTTAATCACGGCAATTTTAAATTCTCTTTCTGGAAGGCTCAGAAGTTCTTCCAAGTTACTGTCATTGCAATCTGGGGGCTGGTTTTCTTTTTGTGGTGTGCTTTTTCTCTGGAGAGTTGCTAGGTTGCGTGTGGTTCTTCTCCTCCCTACTGTCTGTTTTCTAATTTGCCGTATGCGTTGGGACACTGTGTTGTTGGGACTGGCCGGCATCTTGGGTGGGCTTCTCTGCTCCCCTCTGGTTCCTCCAGGAGTCATCTGTGAGTTTCAAGCAGTCTTTATTGGAGAAAGGTCCCTGTCCTAAAATGCCGATGTGGGGACACACTCCCCTGTGCGCCTGGTCTGCCCCAGCGGTGGGTTCCTGTTCCCCCTCTGGGCTTGGACTGCAGGCCAGAGGGGGTCTGGTGTGGGCGAACTTCCCCTGCTCACCTCTGGCTCCTGAGGAAGCCTTGTGCAGGTAGTCTTTACTGAAGAAATGTCCCTGTTCTAAAATGGTGATGTGGGACACACTCCCTGTGCATCCGGTCTCAGGCACACTCTTCTGCGCGCCTGGTCTGCCCCGGCTGTGGGTGCTCGCTCTCCCTGTGGGCTCAGACTACTTGTTCGGAAGGGGCCCGGTGTGGGCTAACTCCCCAGCTGGCCACTAGCTCCTTCAGGAGCCTGTGCTGGCTTCAAGTCGCTAGGTGGCGCCAGAGATCTCTCCTAGAGCCCTTGGGAGCTGATTTTCCACCCCGTGGGACAGGGAGCAGAGCGGGGATGGTAGGGTACACCTCAACGGCTTTGGGGTGCTGTGTCTGCCTTGTGCCCCACCGTCGTGGGGAACCCACGCCCCTAATTTCGTGCCCCGTGTCTCAGTTCCAAAGCCCTCAGTTCCAGGACGCGGGCTGTAGCCCAGTTCAGTGGCGCGGGAATGGCGCCTTTTGCACAGCTCCCGTGCCTGGACGCCTGGTTCCTGCTCACTCAGGGAGGGACCTTCACCTCAGTGAGGACCTCCGCGCATCTCCCCACAAGCCTAGGTCGTCTCCCAAGCCTAGGTCGCAGGCGCGGGGACCTGGGCAGCCGCGATCCTGGTCTGCACTTGCTTTTCAAGAGCGCCAAGCGCGCTGCTTTCCCGCACCAGCTTACCGGCAGCCCGGGCTGTGTGCGCGTCTCCTGGGGTCTTTGTTCTTCTCTAATGGCGCCCGGAGCCATTTGCTCACCACCGCGGCGAATCCTGCAGGGTTCTTCACAGCTCCCGTTCACGGGGTGTGGTGGCTGCAATAGTTCCTTTCCACTCACAGTCCCGCTTGCTGCGTCGTTTGTTCTTGTGGGCCGTTTTGGTTTGTTGTTTTCCTCCTCTCTGCCGGTGGGAGAGTGCCGCCTCTGTGGGCGGGGGAGGGGAGCAGGGTTCTGCGCTTTCCTCCCTTCTAGTCCTCTTTTATGGCCACTTTCTTCTTCAGGTAGTTTGCTGGCGTCACCCGTTTATCTTCCGTGTCCCAGTTCTCACTGGGACCTGCCGCTTTTCCTCCCTATTAACTTTTTTTAATGGGAGATCTTACTCGCAGCGTCTCCTCTCCGCCATGTTGCTCCGCCCCTCTCAAGCATCATCTTTATTATTAATGTATTAAGTTATTGCATGGATAACATTAACATTAACAATAATGATAGTCTGCACTTACATGGTACTTTGAAGTACTGCATATATGATATTAATTCAAATATTACAGCAATCCTGTGGTGTTGGTATTTTTAGTCTCAATTTTACAGTTAAATGAATCGATGAAGTTAAATATCTCTCCACCGAAGGTCACACAGTTATAAGAAGCAGCCAGTTTGACCCAGGATATCTGGCTGTGGGGAATGCTGTCACTGTGCAAGATCAACAGCTGGTCTGCATCACAGGGCCTTGTTTTGCTTAGCTTATAGTCACCTTCAGAGTTCTTGGCTGACTCCTATACCTCTAAATCATATATAAGATTGTAAACCAATGTTTCCTCAATAAAGTATATATAAATAAATAAATTAAATCACCCTCAAATGTAATATTGAAGTGCTATCTACTTCCCTAAGAAAAAGACAGCTGTGATGTGCCTTAACAATATATAATAAGGTTTCTTTAAACTGTTCCCTATTAAGATAAAGATATCCAGGTGGATATGTTGGCCACAATACAGAAGTGATTCTTTCCCTAATAACATTTTATACACATTTCCTTATACAGATACTAAAAACTTTCTTATATATGTAACAAATATGTGTGTCATATGTTTGTTGCTAGATTGCAAACTTGAGGGTAGGAGGAACAAGGTATAGCACATTTTTATAAGCCCAATAGTGCCCATCTAGCACAAAGCCTTGCATATAGTTGTTGCATAATACATGTGGGTGGGTGGGTGGATGGATGGATGGATGGACAGACTGATGGCTTCAATCAGTCTTAGAAATGTAAAGTGAAAGATAAACATATGAAAATGGAACCCATTTACCAGAATTCCAATCTTACATTTGCTACTAGAAAACATGAATTTTATTTTATATTTGCTTAAACTCACAAGCTTAGTGACTTTCAGAGAATTTACAACAAAATTTCAGAAAAAAAGAGATCCATAGTCCTAAATTATGAAGTAACGGAGATTTATGTGGTTGCTAGGGACATTATACTTATGAAGCACACTATGGGTGATTCAAATAATTAACAGTGTAATCATACTGAAGGTGATTTCTATGGTAACTCAGTACATCAATTCTGAGCACATTATTAATTCAAGAGATAATTTTTCAAGCTACAAACTCATAGCTTATAGAGATTACAACATTCATTAAACAATTCAGTTACCTCTGCTGTTTAATTGTAGCTAAGTTTCCATGAAGAATTCATGTTCAGTATATTCTTGCTAATGATTTCTCTCTTGCATTCCTCTCTCCTAGATCCTACTCATGAAAAGCCCCTTCCCAGTATGAATACATAATTCACAGATACTATGTTTGATGGGACTGGTATTTGGGAAATGAACTTCTCACCTTTCAGAATCAATAGCCATTTAATATATCAGAAAAGAAATTCACTAAATAACAGTCTATTTTCCTGTGGCTACTCACCTACCTCTAAAAGGCAGATAATTTATTCCCCATCAATAAGTAAAACAAGCCTTAATGTTATTGCTAAGTATTATTTACAGAGCAAAATCCTTAAATTTTCCAGTAATTAAATACAACAGTTGCTCTACGGTTTCAAAGGTAATATTTCAATTTAGAATACACTCCATCTTCTCAAACTCCCTAATTATTACCTTCCAACTACTTTTAAAAAACTTAGGATAGAGGGCCTCCTCTGGTGGCGCAGCAGTTGAGCGCTGGGCTGCAAAGCTGCCCAAAGCCTCTACAGCGCCGGTTCAATCCCCAGCCACTAGGGATGGTCCCACATGGCATGCAGACCTCTCCTGCAGCCCACTGCTCCCCTCAGCAGTGCATTTCTTCAGTCTGCCTGTTCTGTTCCCCGCTCTGGCTCTGGTGAATTCTCTCACCCTCCTGTGCTTCTGACTGTACCCAGTGCTTGTATAAATAAATCTTTAAAAAAAAAAAAAACTTAGGATAGAATTTTTCATAATCTTTGATCTTGAACAAGTCACCTAACTTCTGCGAATCACTGTGAAATAGTTTTACAAGGTCATTGTATGTTAATGAAATATGTGTGAAAGCTGTCACATATAGATTACCAATAAATATTACCTGAGATAACAGATTGTTGGACTGAGTCTATTATTGCAGACAGATGTTCCTGCATCGAAGCTATGGCATTCTATTGCCAAATTTAGTTGGATGAGATTTCCAAATTTCACATGAAGTACAAAAAGTAATTTGGTTCTGGAAGGATCAACTAAAGTTCCTCCTTTGGTTTTGAGGAGCGACTTCCACCCCACACAATTCTCCACCACAGAGCACACAGAAAATCCTACAATCAGCTAATGGGTGAGAAAAACTAAGGGCAATAGACAATGAAAGGATTTAATGAACAGTGTCCTCCTTGCAGATATTTTTGATCACTTTCCTTCTCCCAAAGCCTGACATGTCACTATTTTCCATTTCTTATCTCTATGCCTGAAACTATTCTATTTCATTTTTCTGTTGTCATATTTTATAACAAACAAGATTGCATGTACCCCCACCCATTCTAAAGATATTTGTCCAGCTACTTTGAGCAAATTTGGGTCCTACCCTACAAAATTCACCTGTCAGAGGGGAGAGCTTGTGTGTAAGGAATTGAATAGCAATATAATACAGAGCTTAGCATGACAGTACCACTTCTAGCCAAGGGCTTACTTCATCCACAAATTAAATTAAGCTTGGCAAACTGACTGCTTACCAAATTTATAGTTAATTATGCAGGCTCTCAGCCAGCTTTTCTAGGTCAGCTCAGCTCTCCTTGATTCCTTCCCCTGTTCACCCAGAGCCTGTTGCACTTGACTTGGCAGAGGCTGTCTCAGCTTCAGTCAACAGCTCTGGACCACACTGTCTGTGTGTGTTCAGGATCTGTACATGGGTTGGTTAGAGTTTAGAGCTCTCCTCTTGATCTTTCTCACAGATGCCTCACCCATGTCACCCTTCCTCTAGGGTAGAAGTTCTCAAAGGTTGTTCCACAAATATTTAGGGTACCAGATTCTTCCAGGAGTACCAAGATCAAAACAATTTTCATATAATATTTAGGCACTTTCCATTGCATGGAAATTTGCACTGATGTTACAAAAACAATGGTGGATAAAATTGCTCAAGCTTAGGAAGTGGCGTCAGCTAATAGTAGTTTGAATGTTAAAATCTGAATTGCAATATTTTTTTAAAAGCTAGTTTCATTAAAGCATTTCATTGATGAAGCAGTAGCAATTATTAATTGTACTGAATCTCAACCCTAAGTATACATCTTTTTAATATTCTGTATGATAAAAATAAGTAAATATAAAGGGGATACATATACACACACACTGCTGTATTTGATGTATTCCAATGTGTGACAGTTGTCTCAAAGAAAAATGAGTGCAATCATCTGAGCTGTAAGCTGAATCGCAGTTTTTGTTTTTTTTTTTTCATGGAATAACATGTTTACTAAAAGAAAGATTTCAAGACAAATTTAATTACTCAGCTTTGGGAATTTGAGTGTCATTTTTCCTTCCTAAGATGAACCAAGTGAGTTTGTCATTTTTAGGAAATCAGCTGAGAGTATTTGCTGCCAGTGTAAAATCTCTGCTTTCAAGCGCAAACTAAAAATTTTAGAACTTTCCACTATTAAAAATTTTATGATCAGGTCATTAGTATTGTTAACAAATTCAATAGTTGACATTTTATATTGAAACACATCAACACTCGAATGACCTATGCATCTCTGTGAACCAATATTTCCTTATTATCAGTGCATATATAGATACAAAAGTTTGCATGGATGGCTTCAAGTGCCATTCAAAATGAGAGTTAAACCAAAGGATTTTAATGTTACAAAGTATGAGAATCTTACTGGTAAAGTTTCAGTTCTGCAAGCAACTTTAAGAAACTGTGTATAACGTTTCACAACTTATGCACACATTGTGCAGATACAAATGTATATATACAGACATCATCAACATGGCTGGGAGGAAATGCTGCCAGTAAGACCTCCCACAAAAAAAAAGTTAATAGGGGGGGAAAGCAGCAGGTCCCTGAGAGAACTGGGACACGGAAGATAAACAGGCGACTCTGACAAACTGCCCAAAGAAAAAAGTTGCCATAAAACAGGACTAGAAGGGAGGAGAGCTCAGAACCCTGCTACCCTCCTCCACCCACAAAGTCAGCACTCTCCTACCAACAGAAAGGAGGAAAAAAAAAAAAAAAAACTAAAACAGCCAACAAGAACAAACTACACATCAAGCGGGACTGTGAGTGCAAAGGAACTATTTCAGCCACGGCACCCTGTGAACTGGAACTGTGGAGAACCATGCAGAGGTGAGTGAATGGCTCTGGGCACCACTGGAGAAAAAATAAAGACTCCAGGAGACCTACAAACAGCCCAAGGCCAGAAGTAAGCTTGTGCAAAAAAGCGGAGCACTTGAAAAGCATATGCAGATCAGGGCTGCCCCCAGATCCCCACACCTGCGACCTAGGCATGCGGGGAGATGTGCCGGGGTGGGGGGACACCCTCATTGAGGTGAATGTCCCTCTCTGAGTAATCAGAAACCAGGTGCCCAGACAGGGAGCAGGGTGCAAAAGATGCCATTTCTGTAGACACGGAACTGGGCTACAGCCCATGTCCTGGACCTGAGGGCTTTGGGAACTGAGACCTGGGGCACGAAATTCGGGGCATAGGATCCCCACGACGGTGGGGCACAAGGCAGACACAGCACCCCCACGCCGTTGAGGCTCTCCACGCCACTCCCACTCTGTTCTCCAGGACCCACGGGCTTGAAAACAGTTCCCAAAGGACACTAGGAAAGATCTCTGGCACCACCTAGTGACCAGAAAAAAATCACCAACACCCTATAGTTGGAAACCAGGGATCACAAAAACACCCTCAGCTGCTGAGAAAGGGTGGGCCACGCAAACGGGGGTAAGGAGGGAAATAAGGTGTGGAGCAAGACACCATCCTGGAACTGAGAGCTAGGCACAGGATCCGGGGCATGGGATTCACCAGGTAGCGGGCACTGCACAGAGTGACAGTGTTTTAGATCTGATAGCCCTGGAACTGAGACCTAGAGTGCAGACTTCAAGGCGTGGGATCCATACAGCTGCAGGCACAACACCTGGTGAACACAGGGCAAACACAGCACCAGGCTTGAATAAGAGCCCCTGTGTTGAGGTACTTCCCTGTGCGCCCCCTCCACTACTCAGAGAAAGACAGGGGAAAAAAGCACAGGTCAGCAAGTACGGGTCTCTGGCACCACCTCCTGACCAGAACTAAATCACCAACTAGCTGACTCCCTGTTGGAACTGAGTAAATACAGAGAGAGGGAACTGTAAGGGACTGAGCCCAGCAATACAGCATCAACATCCTGGTGGAGTTTTGGCCTACCAGTGCTGGTCTCAGTCTGGTACAGTTTCCAACATCCCTAAAGGAGAACTCCAAAGAGATGCCCGCCAGTAGCACAACGTCCCAAAGCATAGAACTAATTAGAAAGAAAACAACAGGGAGAAGAAAAAATATAAATAACCAAGCAAGCCAGCAGGAGGACATATCACAAAAAGAAACACAGTCACCAGACACTTCAACACCCCACACTCAACAATGACATGGAAGAACTTCTCAGCCTATCAGATAGGGAATTAATAATCATCCTGATTAAAAAGCAGAAAGAAAATGAAAAGGAAAAAAATGAGTTGACACAAATAATCACTGAACAGAAGAATGAAACTGAGACCTTAAGAAAGGAAAGAAATGAAACGCAGGAGATAAAAAATTACTAGAAGAGATAAAGAACTCTGGGAAAAGCAATGAAAACAGAATTAGTGAAATGGAAGAATGGATCAGTATTATACCCAAAAACAAAAGCCCAGGCCCAGATGGCTTCACAAATGAATTCTTCCAAACATTCATCAGTGAATTAGTGCCTATCCTACACAAACTCTTTCAAAAAATTGAAAAAGAAAGAATACTACCAAATACGTTCTACAAAGCCAACATTAAACTAATACCAAAACCCAACAAAGACAGCACAAAAAAATTTACTGGCCAATCTCCCTAATGAACACTGATGCAAAAATCCTAAACAAAATCCTTGCCAACAGAATCCAATAATGCATCCATAAGATAATTCACCACGACCAAGTAGGATTTATTACAGGGACACAGGATGGTTCAACATCCAAAAATCAATCAATGTAATCCAACACATCAACAAAAAGAAATATAAAAACCATATGATAATATCCACAGATGCTGAGAAAGCATTTGACAAAGTACAAAACCCATTTATGATAAAGGCCCTTGAAATTCTCGGGATAGAAGGAACATACCTCAACATCATAAAGGCCATCTATGACAAACCCACAGCCGATACCATTCTCAATAGTGAAAAGCTGAAAGTATTCCCATTAAGATCTGAAACAAGACCAGGATGTCCACTCTCACCACTGCTTTTCAACATAATACTTGAAGTCCTAGCCAGAGCAATAACACAAGAGAAAGACATACAAGGAATCCAAATAGGCAAGGAAGAAGTCAAACTATCACTATTTGCGGACAATATGATAATATACATAGAGAACCCCAAAAACTACACAGAAAAATTAATTAAACTAATCAGTCAGTTTAGTAAAGTGGCAGGATACAAAATCAATGCACAAAATCATAGCCTTCCTATACACAAACAATAAATCTGAAGAAGAAATCAAAACAACCATTCCTTTCATTATTGAAACAAAAAAAAAATCAAATACTTGGGAATAAACCTAACAAAAGAAGTAAAGGACCTATACAAAGAAAACTATAAAATACTGTTAAAAGAAATAGAAGACACAAAGAAATGGAAAGACATCCCCTGCTCATGGATCGGAAGAATTAACATTATCAAAATGGCCATCCTACAAAAAGCAATATACAGATTCAATGCTATTCAAATAAAAATTTCAACGTTATTCTTCAAAGAGAGAGAAAAAATATTGATGAAATTCATATGGCACCACTAAAAACCCCAAATAGCCAAAATCCTACTGAAAAAAAAAAAGAAGGGAATGGAGGCATCACTCTCCCAGATTTCAAACTATACTACAAAGCCATAACAATCAAAACTACATGGTATTGGAACCAGAACAGACACATGGACCAATGGAACTGAATAGAAATCCCAGAAATAAACCCACAGATTTATGGTCAACTGATCTTTGACAAAGGAGAAAAGAATATGCACTGGAGCAAAGAAACTTTGTTCAATAAATGGTGCTGGGAATTGCTACATGCAAAAGAATGAAGCTTGACTACTACCTCACACCAGGCAAAAAAACAACTCAAAATGGATTAAAGAACTAGACATAAGACCTGAAACCATGAAATATATAGAAGGAAATATAGGTGAAACACTACATGATTTGCACCTCAAAGACATCTTTACAGATGCATCACCCAAAGCAGTGATAGTGAAGGCAAAGATACACAGTTGGGACTACATCAAATTAAAGAGCTTCTGCACAGCAAAAGAGACAATAACAAAAACAAAGAGAAACCCCACCGACTGGGAGAAAATTTTTGCACACAACAGTAATGATAAAGGACTGATCACAAAAATCTACAAAGAGCTGATGAGACTCAACAAAAACAAAGAAAATAATCCAGTCAAAAAATGGGCAGAAGAGCTAAAAAGAAACTTCTCCGAAGAGGAAATACAAATGGCCACCAGGCATATGAAAAATTGTTCAACATCACTTGCAATCAGAGAAATGCAAATCAAAACTACAGTGAGATACCATCTCACACCAGTGAGAATGGCACATATTAAAAAAAACTAGCAACAACAAATATTGACGAGGATGTGGAGAGAAAGGAACTCTCCTGCACTGTTAGTGGAAGTGCAAACTGGTCCAACCACTATGGAAAGCTGTGTGGAGATTCCTCAACCTACTAAAAATAGAGCTTCCATATACTCTAGCAATTCCACTCCTAGGTATTTACCCAAAGGACACAGAAACATTAATTTCAAAGAGCACCTGCACCCCTATGTTTATAGCAGCACAATTTACAATAGCTAAGCTTTGGAAACAATCCAAATGCCCAAAAATAGATGACTGGATCTGGAAGATGTGGTACATATAGACAATGGAATATTACTCAGCATTCAAAAAAGATATAAACACATGCAATTTGCAGCACATGGATGGAGCTGGAAGGGATCATGCTCAGCAAAATAAGCCAGAAAGAAAAAAAAAATACCGAATGGTCTCACTCATTACAGGAATCTAGAAAACCTAAATAAGGGACCAGGAAAAAGAATAACTATAAGAAAGAAAAAAATCAAAATCAACAAACAACTATGAACCAGAGACACACTTTGGGGGGGGGGCGGGGAAAGGAGGGATTGGGGTTAAAATCAGGGGGTTGCAATTGTATGGGGAATATAAAAAATAAATAAATAAATAAATAAATAAATAAATAAAAATGTATATATACAATCCTACCTATAAAATCATGAATTTATACTACTTAAATATATACAATATTCATTTGTCGATTATACCATAATAAAATTGGAGGAATGGAAGGAGTTGGCACTTGTCCAATTGTTGTAGTATTAAAGAAGAATTTGCATAATTACAGGAAAAGTTACTAATCTATTCTTCTTTCCAACTACACATCATTATGACACTGGTTTTCATTCATGTACTTCCACCAAAACATTGTAGCAGATTAAATGCAGAAGAATTTATGAAGCAGATATGAGAACCCAGCTTTCTTTCCATTAAGCCAGGCACTAAAGAAAAACAGGAAAAGACTAAGACAATACTTCTTGATGAATTTTTTTTTCATTTGGGATATTACAATTATTTTCATATAATGATCATTGTCAAATTTAAGTAAATTTACTAAAAATGTGTTTTAAACTTTCTCAGGTTTAATTCCTATGTAAATATAAAGAGACGTAACTCACAGAGACAAAAGCTGAGAAAGAGGTAGTGGAGATCAGCAGCTTCCCAATGTGACTCGGGAGTTTGCAAGTGGCACTGTTACTGCTTATCTCCCAGTCCCCAAGTGTGACATGTGGCCACAGTCACCTGCAAGGCCATCAACAATTTGGGGGCCTTGAACAATTTTTAAGAATATAAAGGGCTCTAGGGCCTCCCTGGTGGTGCAGGCGGTTGAGCGCCGCACTGTGAAGCTGTTCGCAGCCTCTGCAGTGCGGGTTCGATCCCAGCCAGCCCGCGAGAATCCCACATGGCGAAGCAGACCTCTCCTGTCTCGCCCATTGCTCCCCTCAGCAGTGTATTTCTTCAGTCTGCCTGTTCTGTTCTCCTCTCTGTCTCCAGTGAATCATCTGGCCCTCCTGTGCATCTGGCCTGTACCCCGGTTCTTGTATAAAAAATAAATCTTAAAAATAAATAAATAAATAAATAAATAAATAAATAAATAAATAAATAAATAAATAAATAAAAAATATAAAGGGCTCTTACACCAGAAAGTTTGAGAACCTCTGTGCTATTTATTGCAACTCTCTCCCACTCATGGCAGCAACAGGGGCCCAACGGACACCGAAGTTTCACAGGGATCATGAGAGGATTCATAATAGAGACCTTTTATGAGCTGTCATTGAGGGGCTACAGCGTCTTCATGCTGCCGTGGATAGCAGATTCTCTAAGACAACTGCTTGTTGAGTGACGCCATGGAAGAATGCTATAGCAGAAATCAGAACATGGAAGATATTATTTTGTGATATAGAGCCATCAATTTATCATTTATGGTCTCAACCTCTCACCTATAAAACACAGAAATTAGATTAGCTTGATGCCTAACTTCCCTTCTACCTAAATGTCATCTAGTTGGCATTTAAATATGAATAGCTAGCATCATTTTCAATCCATAGAAACTTAAAAACAATTCTAAAAGGTATTTGGGGGGCCTCCCCGGTGGCGCAGCAGTTGAGCGCTGGGTTGCGAAGCTGCCCGCGGCCTCTGCGGCACCGGTTCGATCCCCGGCTGCTCCCCGGACACCAGAGGAGGGTCCCACATGGCGCGCAGACCTCTCCTGCCGCCCGCTGCTCCCCTCAGAAGTGTACTTCGGTCCTTCTGCCTGCTCTGCTCCCCGCTCTGGCTCTGGTGAATTCTCTCACCCTCCCGCACTTCTGACTGTACCCAGTGCTTGTATAAACAAACAAACAAACAAGAAATAAATAAAATACATGCCTCTTTAAAAAAAAAAAAAAAAAGGTATTTGGAAGAAAAAAAATCTTTACATTGAAAGTCAATAAAAAATCATATTTTCAGAGACTTTTTGTCAGTGGCATCAATTATGCTTATTATATAAAAATGTTAGTGGAAAATGGCGTATCAAATGTTATACATAATATAAGCTTAAATTTACTAGAATAAATATGTGTATACACATTTTTACAAATTATCTCTGGAAAAATGTATCAGTAATGATTGATTTTTCTGAGCATAATCAGAAGTTTTTATTGTTTTATTTCTCACTGATTGTTCTTATGACAACATTTTAAAATAAGCTATCACTTTCAATCTGCATTTCAGTATGTGTGAAGCAAATAAAACAAAGAGCCAGTTTTGTAGAAGTTAGGAACAGGAAGTCCAGTCTTCTTACCATTAAGACCACTAACGTATACCGATTTTTCTGTGTTAGTCTTTGAGTATACACTTTCTGGGCACACAGAAGTCACACCAGATGCTACATTCCCCAACCACTAACAGGTGGGTGTAGACTTGCAAGTGGGCATGGCCATGTGACACTTAGTGAATGGAAGTCAGGCAGTAACAGTGCCACTTGGAACATCTTCATCATATCACGCATCTGCCCTTCTTTCTCACTTTCCACTTGTTGGAAAACAGCAACCAACTGAAGAAACCTACTTGGGATAATATCTGAGATTAACATCTACCTGTTGAGAATGCAGAGCCACGTCAGGAGGCAGGAGACCAAGATAGCCTCATGATGCCATGGCACCTGGTTCATCCCGTGCTGTCTGTGTAGGTCTGGTCTGTTAGTGGGTGAGAAATAAACTCCTAGATAATTGAACAACTCTTTCATGTAGCTCCTAGTTAAAGTTTGATGTGTACCAAAACTAATGCACATTTGAGACAATTTCTTGATAGCTATTGCTCCAATTGTGTCCCTATGTTTGGCTCTCAGAATTTCAAGGGCCAATTCATTACCAAGAAGTAAAATAATGACCAGTACAGCCCTTCTCAAATTGCTGAGATATTAGGAGTTGCAGATAGTCTTCCCTGAGTTTGGGAGTGTCATGGAGGCCACTAAAGTTATCAAAGATAGATAGCTTTCCAACAGGCACTCTACACTGCTCCCTTGCCATGGTATCTTTTTGCCAGTCAATTTTTCAAATGCTTCAGAGAATGTGAAATGTGGGTGAGAAATTACTAGTAAGTCCTGAAAGTATATTGTGATAGAGATTTCCATAATTTTTATCCATTTCTAAAACTTCAAATTTAAGGATATCATTTAAGAAATTATTCTATTTTTGAACAATTATTGATGAAATTCATATGGAATCACCAAAAACCCCGAATAGCCAAAGCTCTACTGAAAAAAAAAGAAGGAAATGGAGGCATCACACTCCCAGACTTCAAACTATACTACAAAGCCATAATCATCAAAACTGCATGGTATTGGAACAAGAACAGACATACAGACCAATGGAATCGAATAGAAAATCCAGAAATAAACCCACAGATTTATGGTCAACTAATCTTTGACAAAGGAGCAAAGACTATGCATTGGAGCAAAGAAAGTTTGTTCAATAAATGGTGCTGGGAAAACTGGGTCGCTACATGCAAAAGAATGAAGCTTGACCACTACCTCACACCATACACAAAAATCAACTCAAAATGGATTAAAGAACTAGACATAAGACCTGAAACCATAAAATACATAGAAGGAAATATAGGCGAAACACTACGGGATTTGCACATCAAAGACATCTTTACAGACACATCACCCAAAGCAGTGATAGTGAAGAGAAAGATAAACAGCTGGGACTACATCAAATTAAAGAGCTTCTGCACAGCAAAAGAGACAATAACAAAAACAAAGAGAAACCCCACCAACTGGGAGAACATTTTTGCACCCAACACTAATGATAAAGGACTGATCACAAAAATCTGCAAAGAGCTGATGAGACTCAGCAACAACAAAGAAAATAATCCAGTCAAAAAATGGGCAGAAGAGCTAAAAAGAAACTTCTCTGAAGAGGAAATGCAAATGGCCAACAGACATATGAAAAAATGTTCAACATCACTTGTAATCAGGGAAATGCAAATCAAAACTACCATGAGATACCATCTCACACCAGTGAGAATGGCACATATTAAAAAAACTAGCAACAACAAATGTTGGCGAGGATGTGGAGAAAAAGGAACTCTTCTGCACTGTTGGTGGGAGTGCAAACTGGTCCAACCACTATGGAGAGCTGTGTGGAGATTTCTGGACCTACTAAACATAGAGCTTCCATATGATCCAGCAATTCCACTCCTAGGTATTTACCCAAAGGACACAGAAACATCAATTCCAAAGAACACCTGCACTCCTATGTTTATAGCAGCACTGTTTACAGTAGCTAAGCTTTGGAAACAGCCCAAATGCCCAAAAATAGATGACTGGATCAAGAAGATGTGGTACATATATACCATGGAATATTACTCAGCATTCAAAAAAGATAAACACATGCAATTTGCAGCAACATGGATGGCGCTGGAAGGGATCATGCTCAGCGAAATAAGCCAAAAAGAAAAAGAAAAATACCGGATGGTCTCACTCATAGCAGGAATCTAGAAAACTTAAATAAGGGACCAGGAAAATGAATATAAGAAAGTGAAAATCAAAATCAACAAAAAACTATGAACCAGAGACACTTTTTGGGGGGTGGGGGCGGGAGGGGAAGGATTGGGGTCAGAATGGGGCGTTTGCAATTGTATGGGGGAATATAAAAATAAAATTTAATATTAAAAAAAAAAAAAAAAAAAAAGAAATTATTCTATTTTTTAAGTACAGTAATAGTTAATTAAAACTCACCCCCTGTGCCTCTGAGCTGTACCCCCATTCTTAGAGGCACAAATAAAGAAATCTTTTTAAAAAATTGTATGTTGGGCCCTCACTGGTGGCCTAGATGTTACGTCTCAGCACTATCACCTCTGCAGCCTGATTTTGATCCCCAGCCAGGGAGCTGACCCACATGGTGCAGAAGACCTCTCCTGTCTCGCCCACTGCTCCCCTCAGCAGTGTATTTCGTCAGTCTGCCTGTTCTGTTCCCCGCTCTGCCTCTGAATCATCTCACCCTCCGCACCTCTGTCCTACACCACAGTTCTTGTATGCATAAATAAATAAATCTTTAAAAAAGTTAATTAAAAAAATGTATTTTATCTTATTTTTTAACAAGGAAATGTAGAAACATCTAAATATCTAGGAGATGAATGATGGTTAAGTAAATTATGAAGCACCATCTCTGTGGAATATCTCAGCAGCACCCCTCTCATCTAGTTTCTTTTTCTCTGGTTTCTGTTATCCAATCAGCCAAGGTCTGAAAACATTATTTTGAAAGAGTAAGAGTGCATTCACAAAAATTTTATGACAGTATATTATTATAATTGTTTAACTTATTATTAGTTATTTTTGTTAATCTCTTAATGTGCTTATTTATAAATTAAACTTTACTGTATGTGTGTCTACACAGGATAAACAAGGCATATTGAGGGCTGAGTACAACCTGTGGTTTCAGATATCCATTGGTGGATTTTGGGACATATGCTTCAAGAAAAGAGGAACTACTACCTTGATATATTAAGAATTATAATCATAAGTAATATAGGAACATAGAATAACTTGCCTAATAGGAAGGTAAGTCAGGAAAGAAAAATAAAAATTTCACTTTTGAATATTGTTATGAAAAATAACATCCATTTTGATAAGAACAAGTTGGGACACAGAAAAAATGGGAGGATTTTGGTTACAGGGATGATGCTCTGGCTGATGTTGTTTTCTCTTTAAAATTGTCCATCACTGTTACTTTGGAGCAATTTGAGCAATAATTCATAGGGAAAACATATGCTTACTGATCAGAACAAAATCTTTAGTGGCACATTATAACTCTTCTCAATTACTCTAACCTGCAGACAATATATAGTGGGTTAAGAACTCTTCTGCGGTTTTCTCCGTATTCAAACAACATGTATTAGAGTAAAAATTTAGGAAAGGTTGGTTGCTCCTATTTTTTTATAGAAAAAGAAAGACATTATGGCAAATGTATTACCCTGAAATGTGTTTTTCTAGCTCAACAGCATTCAAGTCATTCTTTTCTTTTAATAGCAGTGTAGTATTGCATTCACTATTTTATAATAAAAACTATTGCCTTCCAATTACTCTTTTTCCCTCTGACCCTTATCATTGCATCTTGAATGAAGCATTGCAGAATATGCACAGTCCTCATGAAGGGCACCAGGGCTTTGCAGCAATAGCTCTGATGTGGTTGGAGGATCTGTGTAAACAAGGGGAAATATCGAACCCAGACATTGCAGGATTAAGGCTAGCTTACTTCTTCCCAGATCCAGGACAGATGTAGTGTTCATACTAATAGTCTTCTCTGTGCTGTAACAGTTCTGCAACAATGAAGAATATCTACATGATTTCAAAGGGGAGGGGGAGTAATTTCAGTAGTTTTTCTTTTCTTCTTCCAGTTTAAAAATCATTCTCAGATGCAGTCCTTCAATCAAAATCAAATAATTAACCTCAAAAACAGGTTATTTAAGGAAAATTGCAAAATGCAATTGATGCTTTTAACAACTAAGACTTCACTATCCATGAAATTTTGTATTTGTTTAATGAAATGATTCAGAATATCTTCTCTCCCCTATTTTCTTTACTGAATAGTTTTGTCTTTCGACATGACATCATCAGAATTCATCAGTCTTTCAAATTTGCCTCACCTGAACACACAAATATCCTCCCTGGAGTTATTTCCTTTGCTAGTAAAATATGTCACTGGATTATAGACTACATTTTTCTCTATATCATTTATTCTTCTGAGTTAATTGATTGGTTGTATGTGAAGATGAAAGCTAAGATATTAAAAAGTAGAATAGCATTTTTTCTTATAATTACATAGTTCATGAACTCAGAGACTTTGGGTAGTGTATTAGGTGAATTCACTCTCCTAAAACAAATGTGAAGAGTGAAAAACCAAGACAAACAAGATAGAAGTACACATATACCATTTCTAAAGCTAAATGAAATATAAATTAAGGTTGATTAAGGGTTTTAAACTGACCTACTTTGGAAAGCCATTTATACAAAAGAAAAATAGCAGAAAATGCAAAAGATTATAGTATGTCTACACAGTACAAAACTTACGGTGTTTCATTTAATCCTTGGAGAACTCCACATGAAAAAAAATCTAAAGTTTTCTTTAGTCTACTTGGAGATTTACTCTTAGATTTATTTTCTGTCAGTCAACCATTATATCTGGGTCTTAATTCTCACTAATTAATGCCCTTTTCTTTATCCTTATCAACTGATGTGTTTCACTAAACAGATAGAGAAAAGGAGTACAGCTGAGCATCAGGGTATGATAGTGTTAAAGTGTATCTGGGCTTGTAATGCTGTCTTTGGAGTTGGACAGGACAGCAAGGGCATTTGGAGACAAAGAAGTCACTATAAAGTGTACCAGCGATTACCTAAGTAGCTCTTGCAAGGCTTTCTCTCCAGTTTAAGCTGTTTCCTCATTCACATACTGCTGACTCCTTCATTTACTTCATCCACAGCATCAGTACCTACCCATTTGAAAAAATGGAGAAACTTTGAGGACCTAGGAAAACATTCTCACATGCTCCTCAAGGATTCACATACATATCTCTCATACAATTTGAAGAGGTTAACAAAACCTTCTAAAACTACTTCCAAGTCTTAGACTCATCCACTGCCAGCACCCAGTGTTATTGAATGGAAAGCAAAACCAAACCCTTGATCTCCATATATAAAGTTTTTCTGCTCTAGAAATCCTTTATGGAACACAAGTTTCAGACAAAGTAGGACTCAAGCAGTTAAGAAAAAGAAGGAATTTCCAGCTGAAAGCAGGCAAGAAATGGATGACAGCCTGGTCCCCTGATGTTTGGCCTTTCAGGTACTGTGGCCTTGGGTGAGTGGGTGAGCTGGGGTGCTGAGGACAAGACTTGAGTTCTACCCTGCAAATTCCTAGGCCTTGAAGCTGTGCCTAACCTCTAGCTCCACCTCCACCTCAGGATATGTTGGCAGCACCTCTCCAAACCCAGATCCAGCCAGCCACCCAGGTTCCTGGTCCAATGCTATCCCCTGAGAAGTTCCAACCAAGCTGCTAAGGATGTGGTGGCTTTGGGTGGCAGGTTTCTGGGGGGGGGGGAGAGGAAGTTAAGAAGAATAGCTGCCACCCAAATATTCCAGTTAGCAGATAGGGACTGTAAAGGCCAGAGAAGGCAAGCCTTGCAATCTCATTAGGCCATGGAGTTATGTAGATCCAGGCCCTGGGTGACCGTTCTGTCCCAATTGGATGAGATTTCACCTCCTCCTGACAACAAAGGCCTTAAATTGCCCAGAAGATGAGCAGAGCCCTGGTCAACAATGGGTAGAATGGCTAGCCTGTGGTGAGTAGTCAATCTTCAGCCTACCGGCATCGATATCAGAAGAGATGTCCCTCATCACCAACAAAACCACCTTACCCCATGGCCCCAGAGACCCTGGGAAAGTGATAGAATAATACCACATTTGGCTAACAGAAAGTGCCCACCATCCTTTGGAAATATTTATTGGCTGTCATTAGGTTTTTATATACAATATGGAAAACTTGCTCTCAAATTCCCCCTATCTTCTAAAAGAAAATGCTTGCAACATCTAGGTCTTCTAGATGTAAGGAGATTGCCAACATGATAAATTTGAGTTAGAAAATCACATATCTTGTAGGTATCCAGTTTTTAAAAAATGAAAGGAATGTCTTCTGGGAATGATATTTTGAAATGAAATTGATAGACCACCTCTACAAGAGACATCAGCAGTGACACATGGCCATATCTGCTGAGTGGGATAGGGGACATGGAACAGGAAACCTTAAAGAGAGAGAAAAGATGGTCCTATGCCAGACTGGTCATATTTAGAAGACATTTTCATATTATAACCAATTTTTTGTGTGTGCATTTTATTCCTTACTACTGTATATACAGTTGACAATGTTGATTGCTTTTTTGAAGTGCCCAGTCTTTCTAGATGTTCTAAACTGCCTAATATATGTTAAAAGTAGAGGTAGTCAAAACACATTTTATAAGTATCTTTTCACTAAGGTTCATATGATATATAATTTTTGGGGAAATGGCCTAACCACCTCTGAGAAGCATGCCCTATGCTTGTGCACTGATGTCAAGGGGGACAGGGTGAAGAGATGTTTAAATAAGTTATGTTTTAAGAAAATTAAAGTAATACCCCCTAAGTATATTTTTCTGTAGTTCATAGGAATGGATTTATTGTGGGTAAAGAATTGTTAAGCTTCATATCTTAGAGAAGATGCTGACTGTTCCTTGGTGAGAGGGAGAGGAATCGGAAGGAAATGCAGATAAAAGGGTTCCGTGTCCCTGAGTCTTTAGACAGATTCAGGTTGTCTGACCATTGTTCTAATATGCATTTCATTTAATACAGCTCTGTATTAAAAGATAGACAAATCCTAATACCCAGAGTATTTTTAAAAATAAAATTCATAAAGTAATGCCTTTATAAATATCCTTCTGTTAGTTTCTAGAAAGGACTGTATTCTAGGAGATGGAAGACAGAGCAGAAAGAGTGAAGAGAAGGGATCTCCACTAGTATTTTCATAACTAGACAAGATTTTAGATTATAACCATATATCTGTAGGCACATTTTATAAGTACCTATGTTTATTGTGAGCAAGGTTCATTATTATGCAACAGCTAAGCTTTGAAGATGTCCTGAGGTGACAATGTATGATTAAAAGTAAAGCTAGTGAATTGTAAGTACCCTTTTGTTATATATTGGAGGTGGTCCTGTTCAACCATCTCTGAGCAATGTTAATTCGGCAACAGAGACAGAAGGAAATATAAAGGGAGGGGATTACAAATGTGTTCATATTTACATTAATGCTAACCATGATGTGTGTGCATTTCTTGGCTCTGCTATTGGAAAACATTGTTAGGTAGCTCAATGAACACGTCCTTGCTAATATTTTAACAGGATGTATTAGATAATGAATTACCTCAGAAGCATTATACTTTGTGATCTGTTGCTTTTTCTCTCATTTTTTTCTTTTTTTTTTTTTCTTTCTAAATATTTATTTATTTATTTATACAAGCACTGGGTACAGTCAGAAGTGCGGGAGGGTGAGAGAATTCACCAGAGCCAGAGCAGGGAACAGAACAGGCAGACGGACGAAGTACACTGCTGAGGGGAGCAGCAGGTGGCAGGAGAGGTCTGCGCCATGTGGGACCCTTGCCTGGGGGCTGGGGATCGAACAGGCACTGCAGAGGCTGTGGACAGCTTCGCAACCCAGCGCTTAACCGTTGCGCCACCAGGGAGGCCCGTGTCTCATTTTTAATTGAACATTAATGGAAAGCAGTATTTTAGTTATACTTTGCAGTATCTTTAGAGGCATGTTGCCATTTTTCTCTTTGTATGAAATTTTTGTTTGCAAGAAAGGCAGGATTCCTTTTTTCCTTCCAGATTGAGTTGCTGTAGTGTATTCATGTTATGAAAATACTTGTACAGTTTTGGAAATTTGAAATGGCAAATATTCATGGTATGTGAATCTATAGCTATGTGATCTTAATTACATAAAAATAGATGCTTACTTATTTGGCTATACACACAGGACCTAGAGGGACTTGCCAAATTAAAGTGCTTGTCATTATTTGTTCTTTTTTTAATTTTTTTTTGCTTTACAGTTTCTGAGTATGCACATTAACTATTTAAAAATAAATGTTATTTTTTAAATCCTATAAACAAAAGAAGCAGAATTCATTCCTTGACAGAGATCATTTTAGAGAAATTAATCTTCTCAATAGATAAGGAACCTGAGAGTCAAGAAGTCCAGCAAACTCCTGGGGTCAAGTACTCAGGAATGGGCAGATAAGACTGTGGCCTGGCCCTCCATGGCCTTGCATCCTCTCATGTTCATAGAAAAGGAGTGGGATGATACTGGAGTGTAGAGGGACACTTAAGCACACTTCTGTCACCTCAATAATCACTTGAGAAATGAGACAGGTAGGCATCTGTCAGATGGGGATTGCAGTGTTATCTTCATTATTGATGTCCTCTACAGGATGTGTTTCTACATGGTGTCAAAGGGGCCTGGTCGCCCCAGCCTCTCCTGAGCAGCTACAGAGCAGGCATGCCCAGTCACAACTGCAGGAAAAGAAGAGGAAATGAATCCCCACAGCTTTCCTGTTTTCAATAGATCAGCTGTAGCCTGTAAGGTTGAAGGATTAATAGCCAATCAGATGACTCACTACTCACTAAGGAAGGTAAAGGGCAGGGGACAGCAGACCAGGAATGTTTCTCAAGCAGAGAACCCTTCACTTAGAAACACAAACTGCATGGCAAGCTCATGTATGTATGAATTACATTTCTAATTCCCAAGATTGGCACAGCTTCATCACATCAATACAAAGGAAAAGTAACATCCCAGTGAGGGTTTCCTCATCTCATCAGAACCCACATGATGGGCTGCCTGACTTTTATAAATAAGAAACCTACATCACTCATATAGAAGCAGGGACAGCATGCATACAAAACAAGAAACATGGTAGACTGGTTCAAACTCTACAGAAAGTAACAAGAAAGTGTCTCAAAACATTAAAAACAAATCTACTATATAATCCAGCAATTCCACTCCTAGGTGTCTATCCAAAGAATACAAAAACCTCTAATTTCAAGGGACATGTGCACTCCTATGTTCATTAAAACATTATTGATAATAGTCAAGTTATGGAAGCAACCTAAATGCAAATACCTGATGAGTGTGTTATGAAGATGCAGTGTGTATGTGTGTGATGGAATACTACTCAGTCATAAAAAGATGAACTCTTGCCTTTTGCAACAACATGGAAGGAACTTGAGGTAATTAGGCTAAACAAAATAAGGGAAAAGACACTCTTATGTGTAACAGAAAAACAAAACAAAACAAAGGGTCAGACAAAACAACCCAAAAATAAATCCTAGAAATCTAACTGCAAATTGAGGCTACCAGTGAGTAAAGGTAAGCGTGGACAATAAAGGGGGATGAAGCCAAATGGACTATAATGGAGGCTATGGATCCCTTGCGGATGGCTGTGGTATCATAACATACATTTGAAAAGATATGATGCTATACTTCTAAATCACATATAATATGCTTCATGCATAATTTTTTTCTGTGTCTCCAATTTACCTATATACTTGATTTGCTTTTCACTGGTGACAGAGATGGCTGGTGACAGAGATGGCTAGCATGCTACCTTCCACAGAATAGAGATACTGCTCAGAGATCATATGTCCAAGTAATCCTGGTGCCAAAGTGCCAAAGAACTGAGTTCAGGCTATCGTAGATGTGAATGGTAACATCCATCATCTTCTTAGCTCTCTTCCCTCTACCCCCACATGGATATCAACACCAAGTCAATCACAGGAACCATGCACCCAAGATGTGGAAGCCTCTGCCATCAGAGTGTCTGCACTAGGGCTTCACAGAGCTCCTCTCCCTGCCCCCATGGGGTTTCATGTGAGAGTGGGTGAAGGGGCCAAAACTGGGGTACACTATAGTGGTATCAGTGTTAATCTTATTTCAATGAAAGCCATCAAAGATGTTTCAAAGTTAATACTTATGTAACACCATGAAGTTTGTTTTGTTGTATTTTGGTTTTTGATGGCAATCTCCATTTGTGCAAAGACAAAAAGACAAACACTTTCAGAAACTGACTTACTCATCTCTAAGGGTGAAATAATCACAATGATTGCTTTCAACTTGACCTCTATTTCAGGAGTCATATATATAAAAGGAAAAAGATGATGGACCCAATTCTGCCATGTTTATATTGTTAGAATAATATTGTCTCCCATCAATAGAAAAAGTATTTATTTTGAGACACAGACATGCAAGAAACACTGGAATTTAGAAGAAAAACTGATTTAAATCTCAGGGCCCCTTTCAGATTGCAATCATTTGCCTATTCTAAAATAATGTATCTTTGCTATACTTCCTGTCCCTCTCTCACATGGATCTGAGTTATTCATCACCAGCAATAAATGGAAATATATGGGTCCCAGCCATAATGAAGTAGCGTTTGTCCTAGTTCATTAATAACAGCAATGAAATTTGTAGCACTTCTAAATATAGTCTGAATCAAAACACTTTGCAGCCTCTTAAGTGTTATTCTACCGATTATCACTGTCATTATTTGTATTTCTGGAGCCAGGCATTCCAACAGCCCACAGGACCTCATCACCTGCCTCAAAGTCCTTAAAAATCCATCACAACAGGACCTCCCTGGTGGCACAAGGGGTTAAGTCTCAGCACTAGCAAGCTATCCCCAGCCACTGCAACATGAGTTCAATTCCCCACCAGGGAACTGACCCATATGGCATGGCAGACCTCTCCTGTCATACCTGCTGCTCCCCTCAGCAGTGTATTTCAGTAGATCTACCTGTTCTGCTCCCCACTCTGTCTCTTGCAAATTCTCTCATGTGTCCCTCTCCCACCTTTGGCCTATACCCCAGTTCTTCTCCACATAAATAAGTAAAAATAAAATTAAAAAATATATATATCCATAACAACATACTCCTCAGAAGGGACTTCAGTTCATTCCGGCTAAAGTAATGCCCTGAGCAATCCATTAATCTTTCCTTTCTTTTAAACGCTTAGCCCTGCCTGTCCAACCCTACAACATTGTCTTTAAGAGTGTGTCGCAAAGGTCCACACTAACCAAGTCTGGAGAGAGAATTCTGTCAAGGGGTAGAGTGGAGGTAATACAGAATGAGGATGCCATTTTAGGTGGGAAGAAAATAGCAGACATAAAAAGAAGATAGTCAGTCAGCATGGCAGATTTCTCAAAGTGTGGTCTCAAAGTGTGGTCTGCATTTATGTAGCAATAAACATACAATATGGATGATAGACGTGGAACAGCCACCAAGTCATGCAGAGCCCGTGTACAAAGCTTGAGATAAGACCACACCGAAGAGTTTTAAGTAAACTAGCATTTTTGGTTTTGGTTGCTCACTCTGATGGCAGAGACAAAATAAGAAACTCTGGCCATCAGATTAGATAAAGGTGGAATATTTTGAGATTTATTTATTTAGTAGTTCATACAAGTGTTTGTCTTTTATTCTCCCCCCTCACCCCCACCCACCAGTCACTCCCATCCCCCCCTTGCTGCAAGCTGTAGACCCATGGTCTGCCCACGACCTTGTCTTTTTCCTGGAAACTTGTCCTTTTCCTAGGCAAGGACCTGGCCTCCTGGATCACAGTAGACCAGACTGCCAGATCCCCAGGAGCAACTGGAAGACAGGTAGCAAGTCAGAGCACTTCAGGGAACTCTTGAAAGGGCAGGTGGGTGGGGTGATTCTCTAGACTCCTTGATTTGGGGACTTCCTGTGATATAGGAGACTGCTCCGTTTTCTCCAGACCAGTGTGGTCTCTAGGCTCTGTGTGTCCTCATTCACACTGATTATCCCATCTGTTCCAATGACTGCCACACACTGTTGCTTCTGAGTCTTTTAATTCTGGCATTGGGAACTCTGCTCCCTGCCAATGTCAGTGGAGAAGTTCCCCAGCAGAACAGTCAAGCTCCTCTCATCTCCTTTCATGGGTTCCAGTCCTGCCCTAGGTCCCCAATCACATCTCTGATGTTCTCCACCCCCCAGCTGTAAAAGGAGGAAGCCTCACTCATGTTCATGCATCTCTGGACCAGGGGTTTGCTTCCCAGCCCCTACAGATATAGTAGGTGGAGTTCATGTGATAGATCACCACACCAGCTGGTCTCATAGTCTGTCTCTCAGGTTCTGACCTTGCTCTGTTTAGGTCCACCCCAGGAGATAACTGTGTCCAGGGATTTGATTTGTCCCTCTCTTTTGAAAGGGTGCAGCAGGACTGCTTGAATTACAGGTGTCTTGCATGAATCTGATTGAACTGGAGGTCAGAAAGGAAGGGGACCTCCACCTGTACCTTGGGCTACATGGGGGTGTGCTGGGGCCCCCTGCCTGGGACCCAGACCACACTGGGGCACCTGACTCATACCTCCAGCCCGATTGAGCCTAGGGTCAGGTCTGACCACTTGAGATATATTTAAGAGATGAAGTAAACAATAGTTGGGGATTGATTAATTTCAAGAGAAGGTATCAAATCTATTCCCCAAGCTATCAGCTAGTTAGACTAGATAAACAAGAGTATTCAAATGAAAAATGGAATGTAGAGAAGCCAGGTTAGGTGAACTGTGGACATGCTGAGTTTGAGAATTTTCTTTGATGGGCAGGAACAGATATCCAGCCATTAGAATACATATGAGATATGAACCCTGGCGAAATGTGCTGATTTGAAACCATTAGCTTGTGACAGGAAATTCCAAATCACAAAAATCACTATCAACTCAAAAAATTATTTGCTCATCCAGGTTTATGGAAGAGATTATCTAGACATAGTTTGTGGAAGTAGACCATTGAGCCAAGAAGAAAACCATGGAGAACACTGTCATCATCTGTAATATTTATTGCCACTTGATACCTACAGGTACTGTGGTGCAAACTTTAAATATATTAGCTCATCTAATCTGATATCATGGGTCTGCTTTCCTATTTTTCTTCTTGGAATCTTCAGTAATGAAATCATATTTTTTCAAAAAAAAAACCAGTTTATTTCAGTATTTTTGGAGTCATTAAATTCAATTATGCTCCCACTGTTCAATTTTTTTTTCCCAGCCTAGTCATACTTTATTTTTTATCTTTTTAAAAGATTTCTTTATGGGGCCTCCCCGGTGGCGCAGCGGTTGAGCGCTGGGTTGCGAAGCTGCCCGCGGCCTCTGCGGCGCCGGTTCGATCCCCGGCTGCTCCCCGGCCACCGGAGGAGGGTCCCACATGGCGTGCAGACTTCTCCTGCCGCCCGCTGCTCCCCTCAGCAGTGTACTTCGGTCCTTCTGCCTGCTCTGCTCCCCGCTCTGGCTCTGGTGAATTCTCTCACCCTCCCGCGCTTCTGACTGTACCCAGTGCATGTATAAACAAAAAACAAAACAAACCAGCAAACAAATAAATAAAGCATGCCTCTATAAAAAAAAAAAAAAAGATTTCTTTATGGCCTATACCCTAGTTCTTGTATGCATAAATAAATAAACCAACCATTCCTTTAACCCTTCAACTTTTTCTCCCTCCCCACTCCCTCTTAAATTCAGAAGCTTCAATTCACCTGTTTGCTAACTAGTTTTTAAGTATTTTGCTTTGTCAAATTGTCTGCTATGTAAATGTCCAAAATTTACCCTTGTCATTTGACTGACTGTACTACACACGATTGCTCCAAACTCCTTATATTTTTTGTAGTAGATAAGAACATTCTATCTCACCTTGTGACTGATAAATATTCCATTGTGTAGGTGCATCATGTCTTCTTGATCCAGTCCTCTATCAGTGTTTCCATGTCCTAGTCATTGTAAGGAAGGCTGCAATAAACCTAGCAAAGCAAATCATTTTTTGAGTTGATGGTTTCATATCCTTTATATAGATTCCCAAGAATGGAATTACTCCATCATAGAGTATTTCCATTTTTAATTTTTTTATAAGTCCAGGTAACTTTCCACAATGTCTGCATGGATTTACAGTCCCACCAATGGCATAGTAGTGTATTTCTTTCTCTGCATCCCCTCCAGTTCACAATTTTAAAAGTACTAAAGAATTTTAACATTTGTGACAACATGGATGGAGTTGGAGAGGCTTATACTAAGCAAAATAAGTCAGAAGGAGAAAGAAAAATACCAGATGACTTTACACATGTGTTGAATATAAAAAAAAAAAAAACAAGGTTCAGGCAAAACTAAACCAAACCCAATCCTAGAAAGCTGAGTGCAGAATTGAGACTATTAGAGGAGGAAAATAGAGTGTGGGAGGAGAAAAAGGATAGGACTTTGGTGGTAGGTGTGGTATGGTGACATATATGTGAAGAGGTTAAAAATATACCCATAAACCATAGAGAGTTATAAATCAATGTTACCTATTATGAAATGACATTTTGAAAAGGAATTTCTTGGTAATTTAATAAACATAAAATTGTACCTGTTTATTGAATTGTTCTGTATTTTATATCTTAGAAGATTCTGTCTGAGATTTTAATGTTTATTATTATTATTTGAAAATCAAGAAAATAGGAAAGAAGAAGATACCTATTAGACTGACCTAAATGAGGTCATCTACCTATTAAATTCTGGTTCCCCAGAACATGACATATATTGTGGTATTTACTAAATTAGTAGTGTTTACTAAATTAATGAATGAATGAAGATACTTACATTTATATATCAAGCATTATAATTAGTCAGGTAATTTATGATCACAGCTTTTCCAAATTTTTTTTAAAGATTTATTTATTTATTTTATATAAGAACTGGGGTACAAGCCAGATGCGTGGGAGGGTGACAGAATTCACCAGAGACAGAGAGGGGAACAGAACAAGGCAGACTGATGAAATACACTGCGGAGGGGAGCAGTGGGCAAGACAGGAGAGGACTGCCACACCATGTGGGACGCTCGCTGGTAGTCCAGGGTAGAACTGGCTCTGCAGAGGCTGCAAACAGCTTCACAGCAAGGCGCTCAACCACCTGCACCACCAGGGGTGGCCCTCCAAATTTTCAGAATAAGAATTTGATGAGGTAATAAAGAAATTTGCCTTATTAAAGTATGAATTAAGTAAAACACCTTTGAAGATATGTCTGAGTTTGAAAAGCTGAGTCATCCTTCTCTAAAAATATGGTTACGCTTTCAGTTAGCAAACAAGATTTTAAGTCAACTATGCTGCTTGGTCACATATATTATGAGTTCTTACGCAGCTCTAAAATTCATGAAATTCATTCTATTCTGCCTGCTTACTCTGAAAGAGTTTCCTTTTTTTGAGTGAGAAATTTAATTACACAGACTATTTTCCCACAATATTGGGTCTCTGGAGTGAAAAATATCTTTTTATTCCACTTATTTATATGCATTTATTTCTAGAGTTCATTGTTTGACATTTAATGAAAAAGTGTTAATTACAAAGGTAAGAATTTTGTTTTTGCTCTCAAATGCATGAACATAATGAACTTAATTAAAAATGTCTATGGAGGTCTTCTCCTTGGGAAGACATTTACAAATTACTCTGGGATTTAACAAATGAAGAATTTATTCTTTGAAGTCAAACTATTACAGAAACATCAAATTAAACTTCATTATATTTGTAGTTTAATCATTCAGGGTGAGTTTCATTATGTTTAATTTCTCCTGGGTTTGTTTAATTATGAACTTCTAGTGCATTTAAAATTACCATGAATCTTAACATGGCAATCCTACACATACTTATTTCTTAAAATATATCAGCACAAGATTGTAGCAGGCAGTCTCCATATATATCCATGCTTCTTGAATGGACTTTGTAATTGTATACATATATCACATGTTCTCTATCTAACTACACTATTGTTGGTTAGGCTCTATATTCATTACCTCAATTAATCCCTACACAGTACCACTTATCGGAATAAATGCCATCTATAAACTTTGTAGATAGAGAATAAAGGCAGTACTGATGTGATTAAGGAGCTTTCCCAAGCTCATGTCAGAACTGGTAGAATCCAAATTTGAACTCCTACCTTTCTGACTCCAGAGCAGTCACTATTTAGTCATGGGAAGTATCTTTAGGAAGAGCATCTGCTAGCTTTGTCATTATCTCTCCCACAATCACCATACCACATCTGGCAAATAGTAGGTAATAAATATTCTCTGACAGAATAATTGAATGAATTACTAAATAATTGCAAAATAAAATCATACAGGAGTATGTAATATAATAATTCTCAGATCTGGGTATGTATAAACGGTGTATGATGCCAGTTTTGCAGATGAGGAAACCAAACCTCAAAACCAATATAATTAAAAACAAATCATAACTGATAGTTTTAAGTCATACCAAGTCTTTTATCCTCACAGTCAGTGCTATCTGCATGGTATCCCACTGCAGAGAGGGGAGGTCACAAAGAATGGCTCAGAGAGGCCGTGCAGTGCTGTGCTGATGAGGATGGGCTTGGTAGCTGCACAGACTGATCAAGACCCAAATCCCCACTTAGGAGTATTGGGTGGGTCATAGATCAATAAGCCTTGGATTCCTTGTTTATGCAAAGAGAATAGGAGTATCTATCTTCTAAGAGTGTTTGGAGTATCATGGTATAATACACTAAAGTCCTAGAAAATGGGAAGGACTCAATATACATGACCTATCACATTTTTTTCGCTACTAGTGACACAAAACATGCTACTAGTGACACAAAATTGGATGCGATTAGCACAAAGAGAAGACGTTAGTAACATTGAATCAAATATTGCAAGAGTTAGTATCTGGTAAATAACCTTTTCACCATATGTTTACATCAAAAAGAAAGCCACCATTCATTTATAACACTATCACCTGTGGATCTTTCCTTTCAACAAAGTACTGAAAACAGGGGCCTCCCCGGTGGTGCAGCGGTTGAGCGCTGGGTTGCGAAGCTGCCCGCAGCCTCTGCGGCACCAGTTCTATTCCGGCTGCTCGGCGGCCACCAGAGGAGGGCCCCATATGGCGCGCAAACCAAGGTACTTCAGTCCTTCTGCCTGCTCGGTTCCCTGCTCTGGCTCTGATGAATTCTCTCACCCTCCCGCGCTTCTGACTGTACCCAGTGCATGTATAAACAAAACAAACAAACAAACAAATAAATAAATAAATAAAACATGCCTATATATATATATAAAAAAAAAAAGTACTGAAAACAATACCAGGCAATAGAAATGGGAGAAGTTAATTTGAATGTTCTATTTTCATTCAATTCATTTTATATTCACTTCGTATATATAGTAAAAATATATTGCTTTCCATTTTATGCTATCAAGATTGCTTTTAAAATAAATGAACTGAGTATCAAACTGGTAAAAGACAGCAAACAACACAAAAGTCCATCAATAAGAGATGAGTTAATTAGATACAAAAGTGCCAAACAAAGAAGCACTATTCAACTACAAAAGTAATGAGGAATCTCTCTATATACTATGCAAAATTATTTCAGGGTAAATTAAGTAGAAAAAAAGGCAAAATGAAGAAAAATGCAGATGTTAGGCTATCACTTTTTTTCTGAGAAATGGGATACACACATGTATATTTGTATAACATTATATTTATTTAAATATTTCTATAATAAATAAGATATATATGCCATTACAGAAAACAAGACATGTTGTGCATGTATGTATAACTACAGGGGAAAGAGGAACAATAATAAAGGTTAGACTTATCTAAATGCGACTTATTTTTAAGTTTGACTTCAGATACATGTAAATATTTTCTGTGGTTATTAAAATAAGTAGTGCATTTTGCTTTCAAGAAAATGAAGTAGCCATATTTTCCCTATTCCTCTAGTTTACGACACTAAAAATTCTATACATTATATAGAAAACAAGTATATGAAGAATCTGAAAGACAGAGAGAATCAGGCAGATTGGCAAGACATATGAAGACCTGAGGAATGACATTATAATTTTTTTGTTGTGTGTGTTTGTTGTTTTGCTTCAAATACCCATGTAGAATACTGAAGAAGCTGACAACTCAAGTGCGAATGGACACACACACAAGAAAAAATTCACAAGAAAAACACACTGTCTCAATATAAAGGACAAAGAAAATGATAACCCAACAAAAGAGAAAACAGTTGGATTGTTATTCAGCAATAATGAACACCTCTCCAATATTGTGTCAGGTGCTACTAATACCACACTTGTTTAATAATAAGGTTCCCCTTCTCCTGTTATGCATTGCTATATCAAAAGAGGTCTAGTGGTGACAAATTTCCACCCAAAAGCAGCAATAGCAAGGAGTCTGCTCTCCCCAGATATTAATAGAATCTGAGTAGAGAATCTGAACTTTCATACTCCATACGGCAGTAACAACTAACCATGTAACAGTATTAAAGGAGACCTCCTAAAACACAAAATTTAAGGAAGATCACAACCTTTCAATATAATACCCAACATTTCCAGGATTTAATTGAAAAAGCACTTACCCCCCAAACTGGAAATTTCATAAAGTAATTAGCAAAACACAATCAAAAGTGGCCAATGTTAGGAGCACAGACATTAGAATTATTGGCTAGGGTTTTAAAACATTCATCATAAAAATGCAAATATTGAAACAGTAAGTCTCAGCAAAGAAATAAAAGATGTAGAGAAAAACCAATTGGACATTTTAGCACTAAAAGCATCTAGATTAAAATTAAAATAACCAAAAAAAAAAACACTTAAGAAGTAGACACACAATAGCCGAATGGAAATGACAGAAAAAAGAACTGATGAACTTTAAAACAGAAAAACAAATATTAACCAATCTTAAAGTAAAGGAAGTAGAATTTTTTTAAAAAGGAGAAGAGTTTCAGAAAACTATGGCATTATTACAAAATATATAACAATTTTTATCATGAGCCGATCAGAAGGAGAGAAGAAGAAGGTGAAACTGAGAAAGTACTCAAAGGAATAAGAGTAGAAATTTCCCGGAACTGGAAAAAGACATAAGCCAAAAGTTTGAATAAGTTGATTGAAACTCAAACAAGATAAATGTTTTCTCCATAATATCAGGAACAAGGCAAACATGTCCACTGTAGTCATTGTTACTCAACAAACTGAAAGTTCTAGCCAGAACAACAAAGCAAGTAAAGTACATATAGGACATGAGGGTTGAAAAGGAAGAAATACATTGTCTCAATTTGCAGGTGACATAATGATGTGCATAGACAATACCAAGGAATCTGCACACACAGAACTAAGCTCAGCAAAGTCACAACTAAGTTCACAAGATGAATATACAAAAAGAAAAAAGAAATTATATTTCTATATGCAAGCAATTAACACATGGAAAATCACAGTAATATTTATAACTTGCAAAATGAAATATAATAAAACGTATACTGGATTTTTATGCTGAGAACTAATGAAAGATAATTTCTAAATAACTGGAGAGATCTTCTATATTGGTTGATTGAAAGATTTGACCAAGCTGTCAATTCTCTCCAAATTGATATTCTGGTTTAACATAATTTCTGTGAGAATGCCAGCAAGATTTCTATGGAGATCATTCCAAATTTATATGAAAGGCAAATGAACTAGAACGGCTCAACCAAATCTAAAAATTGAAATATAAAGTAACAAAATCATTTCCTTGGATTTTATGATTTGTAGAGCCACCACAAGCAAGCAATGTGGTATAGACTGAGAGGTAGATCAAAGATTAATGGAACAGAAAAGAAAACCCAAACATAAAGTCAATTGATTTTTCACAAAGTTGTAAAAACAATTCAATGGCTTAAATGGGTATAGAGCAGTTAGACAGCCACATGGAAAAATTATGGAAAAATTAACTCAAAATGTATCATAAGACTACACCCACTATATGACAGAATAGAGAGGATGGGATCACCACTTCACTTAAAAACTGTAAGAAAAAATTTCTGATAGGATTTAGATGTTCCATCCCATCTAGAGTCCCAAGACTCCACAGGGGTCTTGAACTAATGTTGGTGGCTGTTGAGTGGAGGAATCAGAGGAAGCAAAGGGGAACATGACTGGGTTGGGGGTTGACCACCCAAACAATGAAGGAGGCAACCCAGGACATTGAGAAACTCCCTGGAGAAAATCTTCTGACTCATGAGTGGACACAGATCCAGGAAACTGTAAATTCCACACATGGTTCTGTGTGGGCACTGAAAGATCAAAGAGAAACCAGGCTGAGCCAGCCAGAATTCATAAAAAAGACTTGTGAGGTCGCTCACAAATACACTAGGAAAGTATACAGATCTTACACAGATATCACAACGGTGCAGAAGCAGCAGCAGTCAGGGGCAGGGTCACAATGCCATTGTTTGTGGCCCTAGTGACAAGTCAGCACATGCCTACCCAGCACACTCTGGCATGGAGCCACCTCCCAGCCAAATACGAATCAATCCCAGAGCACGAACCTGGTGGTGTAGATCAAGCTTCACAGAGCACAACCTGTGTTAGAAAGGACAGCAGGGAGACAGGATGGGAAGATAGGGCAAACCAAGCACAGAATACAACTTGCTGTGGAACAAAAGATGAGGACGTAGGAGGTAGACATGACCAACTTCATTCATCAAACTTAGATCAAGAAGTATAGCCGCAGACTTTAAATGAAAAAGAAACAAACAAAACCAAATCCCCAGCTACACACCACCCCCACCACACACACACACAGCAAATAAGGCAACATACATGTGTAGGAAGAAAGGCACATCTGAACACAAGAAAGAGAAGCAAAATGAGGAGGACAGAACTCCTGGGACAAATATAAAGGATACAGAAATAAAGGACATATCAGACAAACCTTTCAAAACAACACTATTAAAAATGCTCAAGGAGATACTGGAAAGTCACACAAAGGCAGATTGGCAGGTGCAACATCTTAGAAAGGAGATAAGGAACAAAGAGAACTCTTCACCAAAGAGATTAAATATATTAAAAAATCACAAAAAGACTCAGAAGGCACTGCGGACAAAGTTAGAAAGCACTTTAAATAGAATCAAACTGATAGAAGAAATAATTTTAGATATAGAAGATTCAAATGAACAAATCACACATTTAGAAGTAGAGAAGCAAGACAACGGGAAAATAGGGCAACTATGAGAAATATCAGACTCACTTAGAATAGGAAATTTTAGAAAACTGAGACACTAGAAGTTGAAGAAAGAGGAATGGGAGCAGAAACCCTATTCAAAGAAATAATAACATGGAATTTTCCCAACTTAAGCAATAAATTAAATATGGTGTCAGGAAGCAGAGAGAATGCCCAAATTTTTAAAAGCAAAACGACCTACACCTAGACACACCATTGTAAAACAATCAAAAATCAAAGATAAAGTTTTGCAAAAAGCAAGGGGAAAATATATAACTTACAAAACTACCGAATTTATATTTCACTGGACTTCAGCCCAGAGACTCTCCAGGCAAGAAGAGAATGGAAGGAAATGTTCACAATTCTAAAAGACAAGAACTCCCAGCCAAGAATACGCTATGCCGCAAAATCATCTTCCAAGTTTGAAGGGGAAATAAAGGTGTTCCCAAGTAAACAGAAGCTAGTGGAGTTTACCACCACCAGACCTGCCCTTGAAAGAATGTTGAAAGGAGCACTTCTGCAAGAAAAGAAAACATGAAACACACATTCCTAAGGAAATGACAGTAAAATACAAAACCAAAAGCATGATCAATGACATTATGAATCAACAAGAAAACACTAAGCAGGAGGAAGAAATGACCAGAATCTCTATAATTAAATGTCAAAGACCAGACACCATCTCATAAAGTACATAGGACATAGGATTTAAAACCTCCGAAGTAATTACTAAACAGAATAGAGACCCACAGTCAAAGTAACAAAGAAATTGATAGAAATACCAAGGAAAGCCATCCATAAAGAACAGATAGAAACAAATAGAAAAACAAACAGAAGAAAAATAATCAAGAACAAAATGACTGAGGGCCTCCCTGGTGGCGCAGCGGTTGAGTGCTGGGTTGCGAAGCTGCGCACAGCCTCTGCAGCAATGGTTCGATCCCCTGCTGCTCCCTGGCCACCGGAGGAGGGTCCCACATAGCTCGCAGACCTCTCCTGCCGCCCGCTGCTCCCCTCAGTGTGCTTCGGTCCTTCTGCCTGTTCTGCTCCCTGCTCTGGCTCTGGTGAATTCTCTCACCCTCCTGTGCTTCTGACTGTACCCAGTGCTTGTATAAATAAATAAATCTTTAGGAAAAATTTTTTTAAAATAAATAAATTTTAAAAAAGAACAAAATGACTGATAATAAACAATCTATATTAATAATCACCCTAAATGTGAATGCTCTGAATTCACCAGTTAAAAGATATAGACTAATAACAAAACAAACGAAAAATAAGATTGCTGTAAGGTCATACATATGAATAAGTCACAAAGAAAAGGTGGAATTGCTACTCTCATATCAGATAAACTAGACTTTCAACTAAAAAAGATTATCAGGGACAAACACAGACACTATCTAATGATCAAGGGAACAATTCACTAACAAGATATATAACTGTTATTAATATATATTCACCTAATGTAGGAGCATCAAGGTACAAAAAACAACTATTAACATACTTAGAACAACACATGGACAAAAATGCAGTCATTGTCAGAGATCTCAACACACCTGTGATATGAAGGAGTAGATCATCCAGGCAGAAAATTAACAAAGAAATAAAGACCGTAAATGAAGTGTGAAGAAAAATAAAACAGTGGCATTTGGGACAAAATCAATGTATATGGATGGGCTATAGGGGAGGATAGACACCCAAGGACAGTGTCCAATAGAGGATGGGTCACTGTCTGTGCACAAGTGCATGACCATGTGCACAATTGCAAGACCCATGCGCTTACCCATGTGCACAATTGCAAGACCACTGAGGCTCAGGGTAAAATGATGTGGTTTATTTCACAAACAGGAGAAACAAAAAGTTACTAAGTCAACAAATGACTGGTTAGCTCACCCTACATATTATCCAGGAGTCCAAACAAAATACTTCTCATGCAACATGGTGCCATCCCACCAACAAAGACCTGACATGATGACACAGCAGCCCACAGCCACAGCCTGAAGGTCAAGATGAACAGCACCAGACGCTGGAACACACAATGACAAAGGCAGCAGCACAACAGCACCTGGAGTTGATGCTGGATGATCCATTAAACAGGTTTGTGAGTCACTGGCCCATACCAAACACCAACAGCTCAGTGAGATACCAGGCCTGGGGTCTTCAGTGCTGTTTCCAGGCAATGGCATGACAAGACCATAGTCAGGTGCTGACAGCCAGCTGCTGCAAAACTTCAACTTCTCTCTATGGAGGTCAGCTACTAAGATTTCCTTCTTCTTTCTCTTTCCTTCCTTCTTCGTTCTTTCTTCTTCTTTCTTCTTTCTCCCTTCTTTCTTTTTTCAGAGGCCAGGTACAGAATGGGACAAGTCTGAGAGATATTCAGATGGCTCCTATCCTGCCTTATATCCCTTCTAGAGGCCCCCACCCTTACTTGATACTCTGATTGGACCATTCAACCAGTTTGGAGCCCGAAGGAGGGTCTGCCCATAGGCAGCAACTTTTGATGCAGGCAGTAAAAGCAACCACATTTTTCTAAGGGTTTCAACAGCTTACACAGCAGTAGGAAATGCCTGGGTTGCCCTGCAGTCCACACTGCAGGGCCCCAGTTACAGGATGATGATGTTAAATGAAATAAGTCAAAAAGTGAAAGAAACATATTAGTTAGTTTCACTCGTCTGCAGAATATAAATGTAAAGAAAAAATAAATAAAAAACCCAGACACAGGCAGAATACAGCAGGAATTAATCTTGAACTCAGTGAAAGCATATAATGGCAACCAAAGGGAACAGAGGGGAGGCAGGAGAAGGTGGGGGAGAGAGGCATATGGGGTGCTGACATGTGTGGTTTGGTGGATAATGAATGGACCATGTGCACAAATGAAAGAACAAAATGCAACCCCAAAATTTAATTTAAATTTAAAAAATAATAATAATTAAATATGAAGCATTTTAAAAATCATGTCATCTGCAAAGAGAGCTTTATATTTTCCTTTTCAAAAATCTAAATTATCATAAACTTAATTGTAAAATTATAGAAATGTCAGAAAATACTGCAAGAAAATCTAGTGTCTATGGCTTTGTTAAGGGTACTTAGATAACACCAAAAGCACAATACCTAAAACAAAATTTGATAAATTGAACTTAAAGTGAAAGATTTGCACTACAAAAGATTGTTTAAAAATAAAAGAATACAAGGGCCTCAGGGCCTCCCCTGGTGGCGCAGCGGTTGAGCGCTTGGCTGCGAAGCTGCCTGCAGCCTCTGCAGTGCCAGTTCAATCCCCAGCCACCAGCGAGGGTCCCACATGGTGCGAAGACCTCTCCTGCCATGCCCACTGCTCCCCTCAGCAGTGTATTTCATTGGTCTGCCTGTTCTGTTCCCCTCTCTGTCTCTGGTGAATCCTCTCACCTCCCGCTCTTCTGCCTGTACCCAGTACTTATATAAATAAATAAATAAATATTTCTTAAAAATTTAAAAAAATAAAAGAACATGAAGAATGATGTAAAAAAAGTATATAAAATATACGGGGAGAAAATGTTTACAAGCCACATAATTGATAAAGAACTCATCTAGAACCCTCCCCCACCTCAACAGTAAAACCACAATCCAATTAGAAAATAGACAAGAGATGTAAAGAGAAGCCTCATCAGCTAGTACACAAATGGCAAACAAGCACATAAAAAAGATGTTTACACCACTAGCCATTAGGAAAACGCAAATTAAGACCACAATGAAATATCACTACCCACTTACTAAAACAGTTAAATTAAAAGTGGTGACAATACCAAAAGCTGATGAGGTGAAGAGAAATTGGATTTCTCATGCATTGCTGATGGAGATGTAAAGAGTACAGGCACTCTGGAAAATGGCTTGGCAATTTCTTTGAAAAACTAAACATATACTTGCCACATAACCTAGCAATTGTTTTTTGGAGTATTTTTCCCATAGAAATAAAAACATAGCCACATAAGAAGTTGCTATAATTATTTATAGCAACTTTATTCATAGTAGATAAAAACTGAAAATAAACCAAGTGTTCCTCAGGAGATAGATAAACTGATTTATATCCAAAACATAGACTAACAGTCAACAATGAAAAGAGACCAACTATTGACACATAACACTTAAATGTATCTCAAGTAAATTATTTTTTAATGTGAAATAAAAATGTCATATATTGTATAATTCCATTTTACAAAATTTTCAAAACAAAAATGGGTATAATTATATAGGAATAGGATGAGGGAGCTCTTTGTGGACAAAATAGTTTTGAATCTTGATCATGGAGGTTACAAAAATCTGTGTATATATAAAATACCATGAAAACATACACATACATTTCACCAACGTCATATTCTGGATTTTGTATTGTAATATGAGTATGTAAAATGAAACCATGGAGGAAATAGGATGAAGGATACATGCAATCTCTCCATATGATCTTTAAAAATGCCTATAGTGCATATTTATGTTTTTTAACTAAAGGGAAAATATAACTCCAAAAACTGTTAGCAAGATGAAATAAATGAACCAAATTGTAAATCAAGTAAGTGGTCTGATCACATATAAATATCACTTCAAAGGATTTACAGACAGTAATTTGACTGCATAGGCTTAAAGGGATATACCCTAAAGATGAAAAGAAAATAAAATCTTCAACTGTTTCCATAATCATATCATTAGTGATGGAGTTATTTTTTTTTTTCTGAGTCTATTCTGCATGCATTGTGGGAAAATGAAATGTGTTATTGTACTAACGTCATTGGGAATTTATATTTGTTGGCCAGGAAGAACATAAAAAGACATTTAAAATCAATAAGTTTGAATAAAGACCTGTAATTCTAAATTTGATTAGGAAATATCAGTATAAATTCAGGAAATATTTTACTTTAACATGATAGCCAATAAAATGTATAGAAACAGGGGGTCTCCTTGGTGGCACAAGGGGTTAAGATGCAGCACTATGAAGTTATCCACAGCCACTGCAGCACAAGTTTGATTCCTGGCCAGGGAGCTACCCACATGGCACAGCAGACCTCTCCTGCCTTGCCCCCTGCTCCCATCAGCAATGTATTTCAGTAGATTTACCTGTTCTGTTCCCTACTCTATCTCTGGTCAATCCTCTCAACCTCTGCACCTCTGGCCTACACCCCAGATCTTATATGCATAAACAAATAAATCTTAAAAAAAAAAAAAGTATAGAAACAATGAGAAAGCCAGTAACAGTGATCATCACCTCTACTATGCAAAATAAGCTTTCTAAGCACCATTTCTCAGTGAACCAGAGTTCTTTATATAAGTGGAGCATGATAATATACATGGCAAATACACATGTTTATATACATGAAAAATAAGATAAACATTGTAAAGCTGGTATATCTTCCCAACAGAAGGCAAGGAAGTGATCAAAGGCAATTTGAGTCATATTGAAGGGATTCAGAAGTGGCTCTAGTTAATCAAAGATGAGGCAACTTGAGTTCTGGTGAGGATCATGATAATGAGGTTTGCAGTGATTTGAAACATATCAAAAATCTTTAAATCCATGAGTTGACACTAATAAAAATTCATTTTACCACCCAATGAAAACACATACCACCACCTAGGAAGTATTCTGGGAGGGAGGGCTTTGGGGAATAGCTAAGTAGTTATAAGTAGAGGGGACTGGGAGATATCTTTTTCTGAGGCTGCTGGCAGCAAAATTCAGACTGAGGGCAACTCTGTAGCACAAATAATGAGGTTTTAGCAAAAAATAAATTGTGAGGAAAAACAAAGGAACTTATAAAATAAAATTAGATACAGATCAATCAAATGCAACTTATAGACTTAACCTGCACTTGGATTCACAGTCTGTAGTAACTGAATATCTGAGCATTGATTGGATATTTGATGTTATAGAATATTATAAAATTACTTTTAATTTTAAGTGTGATAGCATGATTACGAATTTTTAAAGAGTTCTTTTGGTGGTATACCTCAACTGTTTATGGATAAAGTTATATTGATACCAAAATTTCAGGTTTTCAGGCCTAATCTCCCAGGCAGGAATGGATCCCTGGCTGCAGTGGCAGTGCTGAGTCCCAGCCACTAGACCATCTCAGGTTGGCATCTCACAAAGCCACTAGGACTCAATATGATATCTGGAATTTACTTCAAGGAATACCAGGAAAGAAGTGGCAGAAGGGCAGAAGCAGATAGAGGTATAGAAGAAACAAGGCTGACCTTAGAGCTCATTATACTATTTTTTCTACTTTTACATGTATTTTTCATGTTTCCATGATGGAAGCATTAAAAAATAAGTTTGTTCAATATAGAGACTATCTGGAAATAAAAGTATACATTATATCCAGTTATAGTAAAAATCTCAGGTTGGTTCAACAGAACAGATTTGGAAAACTGCTGTAGAAAATCATAATGAGACAGGGCAAGCTAGGGTTATTAGGCAGTTTTTAGGGACAGTGCAGGAGGGGATCTTTGAAGAATTCAGGAAGGCCTCAGAGATAAGGACGAGCAAGGAAATGAAACCAATTCCACTGGGAAAAACAAACATCCCAGCACCACAGATAATCTTGTTAAGGATGGTCCTGGTTTTCTTCAGATGATAAGATAAAGTGTAAAGATGCTCACCGGGAGGGCTAGACCATAAAGATAAAAATATAACAAATGGGGAGAGACAGACCTGTTAGATAAGGAATGTGAAGATCTCCCACTCAGTAGCAAATTAAGTGAGACAGCCAAAAACTGACCAATCACAAAGAGACTGGTAGAACTTTAGAATAATGAGGGGAAAAAAAGGTATATATTCCCTGAGACACAATTCCACTTTGGCTTCCTTGCCCCTCCCAGGCCTGGTTCCCTGGCCTGGGAGTCCCACTTTATTTCTGCTCTTTTTCTTCTCAATAAACTTTTTCTAAACAAACCTGCCCTGCCTCTTCTCGCTTGCTTGCCTGAGCGTCTGCGAAGTTCCTGCTGCGGCTTCGTGAGACACCAACCCGTGGGGGGTCTAGCGGCTGGGGCTCAGCACTGCCCTGCAGCCTGGAATCCGTTCCTGGCTGGGAGACTAGGCCTGACAATTCCGGCATCAATAATACACTAAGTTACTGGTTACTAACTACAAATGCAACTGGAAGAAAGAGTAATTATCTCCACCCTCATAGCAATTTTCTCCACTGGTCTCATCTCATTAATGATCCCCACATTCCCAGAAGGGAGTTAGACAATCTCATCTCCTTCCAAAATGACAAGATTTCAGTTTCTATTGAGCTGTTGCCTTAAAATGCAGCCAGTGCCCGTATGCTTCAAACTCCTCATGAATAGGTGGACCATGACTTTGTAGCTGATGAGATTGTTGGGAGTCTTGGCCCAATTTAAGACTCAGAAAACTATGATAGTGACCCTGCAGGACCACTGTGTCAGCATAGAAAAGACAAATGAGAGCAGTGTGCCTTATTTTTGTATCGGCTGTCATCTTTCAGAACTCAAGCTACTATGTGCCAAGGTGTTTAGCTCAACCTGACTGTATAGAATGAACAAAGTCCTCAAAATCCCAGTCACTGCTTCCCAGCTTAATTTAGCCCTTGGCCTGACCCTCATCATCTATTTTCAAATACATCAAAATTATCCCCACCTTTGCACAATTGTCACAGTGTTCCCAAATATGCATCTACTCCTCCTAGATCTTCTCCTAGAAATTCTCCTAGAACTTGCTCCAGGAGCAGGCACACTTACTGCAAGAGACAATGGTGATAGAACTTCAAGCTCATTGGAGAATACATTATGATAATATATTTTAGACACTTTACTCATGTAGAGTGCTTCATAATTTTCAAAATTCAGATAGTCATAAGAAATCACCACAGACTGGATGACTTTAAACAAAAAAGTTTATTTCTCACAGCTCTGGAAACTAGGACATACAAGATCATTCCACCAGCACATCTGGTGTCTGGTAAGAGTCCTCCTGCCTGGTAGACAGTTGCCTCTTTCTGTTCTCACAGAGAGAAAGGACTAGCTCTTTTCCTCACCTTAAAATAATACTAATCTCACCTTGGGAGTTCCACTCTCATGACTTAATTACCTCCCAAATTGGACTAACTTTAAATACCATTGATGGAGAAAAAGAACAAAAAACTTGAAAAGGAGGCCTCACAAGACTAGACCCTGACTCACACAAGGAGGTGGGGGTAGAAGGGATTAATATAGCCATTAACCCAGCTATAGGAACTAAGATCCTTAGGCCCCAATGCCTAGATCACAGAGCACAAGGCCCCAATGCCTAGATCACAGAGCACAAGCAGACTGCTGCAGGAAGTGTCAGGATCACAGGCCTGAAGGTGAAGATATGGAGATTGAAGACCATTGTAGAATCTCTGGTTCCTTTCAAATTCTACATAGTTATTCAAAATCAACAACAAACAAACCACCTCACAAAAATGAGCCCCTCCCTACCGAAAGAAGACAATAACCCTAATGCTGTCCCAACAAAAAAGCAGCTTTTTCTGCCCACTTGTCTGTGCAAGTGTCCTTTATTCTTCTCTCACTTTTCTTCACAAACCTGCTTTTTTTGGATATAACTACCATCTCTGTCTCATGGAGAAACTTGCCTGGGAAACTTGCCACGTGCCACTGAAAAGAGAGCTTTGGCGAAAACTTTCCCAGAGTGAACCCAAGGACCCCGATCTCCGAATCCAGCAACTCCAAAATGACATCAACATCATAATGGGCTTCAACATATGAATTTAGGGGAAACACATTCAGTTCAGAGCAATTTTTCTTGGTTGAATAAATTATATCAAAGATTGTTATTACTATTATTATAGTATACATATAGATTAATATTAAACACTACTTAATTCTTAAAAACATAAACCATCTCCTCCACTGAATAGAAGAGCCTAAACCACCATGTTACATAGAGTCCTTCATTTATGCACCACATCACTGATTAAGCCCCATTTTCTATGCAAGAGGAAATAGCAGCCACGAAGTCTTTGCTTTATGGTGGTAAGAATAGATGGTTACGTTAAATTTTATATTGAGAAAATACAATTCTACAACTTAATAAGTATGAACCTTAGTTCACAAACTAAAGTATGGGAAACATAGTACATTTTTTAATAAGCGATTTTAATTTTTTTTTTGAACCCCGTCCTACCAAATAGAAAATATAAATTATCTTCAGTCAAATGGGGAGATTTCTCCCATACTTCTGCTGGCTTGAGTCAGAGTTCCCAGGGACAACAAGGTACCAGCCTATTGCTAGGCCCCCAATAATTCATATTGTTATAGGACAGGGAGAGGGGTAGCCCAAGCCCCGCAAACCTGCCTATTCTAAATGGGTTCTGCCATCCGCCGCATCAACACAAAACATATGAGACTTTAATGGGAAGGAACTTTAATAAAACTAGGAAACAATACAGGAAAGGCAAAGAGTCTAGTTTCTAAATGAAGCACCCAAAGTTACCCGTCCCCTCGTGGGTAAAAGTCCATCCATATGGGATTGGCCCAGAACAAGGCCCCAAAGCCTGCCACAAGTCTAAAGCATCTTCCTGTGGGGACCCACAGAAAAGGGTCAGAAACAACCAGACAAGCCCTGAAGGAAAAGAGCAAAATCAACATCAAGATAAAAGCTGCCATTGTCACCTCCCCATGGGTCTCACCCACGTCTGTGTCACCCAGTCCACAACCCAAAGACAAGCGCAGTTTCTTCACGTGTCTCTAGGCTCCATGTGCCTCCTCCAGGTCTCCTGGCTCCATCCTGCTTCCTTCCTTCCTCAGTCTCTTCTGCAGCTTCTCCTCTTCCTGCTCAGCTCCACCCTTCCTTGGGTGGGGCAGGGAACCTGGAACCTCCCCCTTTCCTGGGGACCACCCTGTTACAATATGTCCTTATAAATCAGTCTGGAATGTCCATTACCCTACTTAGGTGGGCCCGTAGATCAATTATATCTTTGCTGCTGCCTCCATGGGACACAGGATTCTGTCAGTCTACCTGTCAGTGGCCTTGCCCAGACACTGCACAGCCAGACCTATCTGGACCTGTCCTGAGTCCACTACTCCAGAACATGCAGACACATCTCACCTCTTCTCCTCTCCTGTCTCACTTCAGCCTTAAAGAATCTCTAATCCCTAAAAGTGTACATATTTCATTTTGGTGGGTTTTGTCCCAAGTCACTATCTCTACAGCAAAGAACTCTACAATTTATTTGACTTCCCTTGCAAACTTTCCACTTTCACATTCAGATTTAATGTATATGAAAATAGAAGATAGAGACCAAGATGGTCACCAGACCAAGTTCGCTGCCTCAGGCAATGAAAAACAAAGTCAGCTGCCTGCTGTACTCCAGAGAAAGGAAAAGAAACTTTTGCATAAAAAATATGCAAAGCAGTATCTCTGCAGATTGTCCAGATGTTACTAGTTTTGAAAGGGTGTCCTTGATTCTTGACTGGGCCAGGGAAGATTATTCAAGGTCACGTCCAAGCAAAGCAAAGCAAAATTTATCTAGCACACTCAGGGTGGGAGTCTGAGAGGGCAAAGTCTATAGAAAAATAAATACACCAAATGCAGGGGGACTCCAGTCTTAAATGGTGTTCAGGTTGCTGCTCCCCTCATTCTGTTCTGGATTTTACTGAACATGTGCTGGCTCCCTCAGTATTGGTCTATTATTTCCGACAAGAGTTTTTAAGTTATTGGCCCTTCTCTCCCAGGGCGTAGTTTCATGAACTCCAGCAACAGATTGGGTTGGGGCCTACCTTTCCTTCCTCTGGACATTTCTTGGCTCTCCCCAGACTTTATTCACTCTGGCAAGTGTTTCCTGGGGTCCTGGACATGTTGGTCATATATATTCTTCAGGCGTTGCCCTCCAAGCCCTAACTGCCTGACACCATTAGTAAACATTGCGTTGCCCCCTACTAAGAAAAAATATTTTTAACACAGGTTTGGTCCCCACTTAAAGGGCTCTGTCTAAATCTGATGTTTTAGAATAATAAAAACCCCATCTTTACTTAAAATTTGATATGTTGTTCATCATGGACTTCTTTGCATTGATTTCCTTTTAAATATTGCATGAATTTTTTTCTTTAAATATTGCATTAAAATAGGTTGCATCTGATGGGTGCTCTCTGTAAATTTTGCCCTCAAGTGAATGCCTCACTCCCCACCCATTCTAGCCCTGAAACCTCAGGCACTTGCTCTGGCTCTACTCAGGGATAAAAGAATCAAGTAAATTTCTGAGAGCTGTTATTTATTTCTCTAGGAGATGATCTTTTCATTCAAAAGAAGGGGTATATTATTTTATTTTTTCAAATTTGTGACAGTAAATTACAAAAGAAGACTTCCTGAGGATTAGGCATCACTAGCCAGACTGCCCTTCTGCTGTAGCTTATCTGTGCCCTGAGGCACAGATCTGCCCACTCTAGCCCCTGCCTTAGCTGGCTGCTCTGTCTCCAGGTATCCAGGGCAGCACTCACGCTCTTCTAACCTATGAAAATGAGTCCAGGAAGTGTCCCAGAGCCGAAACCAGTTAGCTCTGGATGACAATTCACTTTCACTCCTGGCATACTGAGAGCTCCCCAATTAACTTCTTCAACCAGAAATTGCTTTTTTCCTAACTAAGCTGTTTCCTTACAGCGACACAAATGTTAGCATCATCAGCTATATGGCTAGCACTCAGGGTGAAGTCCACTTGAAGTTTACATTTTACTTGGGAGAAATCATTTCAAAAACATTTAACCCATCAACTATAGTCAAGTGCAGGAGCTAACTGCATTCTAAGTACTCTAGCAACTGCTTTGCAAATAACTTTTAAAACTTACAAACAGAAAATAAACAATAAAATAGAATGGATAAAAGCTTCTACCAAATAGATGAAATTTTAAAAGTAGATGTTCAAGGTAAAGTATTTAAAATATTATTGATACATATGGTTCCAAACAACAGCCTCAGTTTCCCTCAGCCAATGAAAGGAAACAGAGTTTGAGGAAAAGGAAAGTGGTTTAATTTGTCAACAGATGAGGAGGGCAGCAGACTCCTGTCTGAAAGACACTGACCTGCTCTTTGGCAGGGTGCACAGTTACTTATACAAAGGAGAAAAGGGGAGACGTACAAGGGTCTGAAAGTGGAGGGGCAAGTGGTCTATAGGGAGATGGGTGGGTGCCAGCTTGCTTTTTCAACAACTGTTATTTAACTCCCTTTTCTCTAGCATGCACCAAGACAAACCTGTTAAACGGGGGTGGGGGTGGGGGGTGAGGGGGGTGGGGTGGGGGTGGAATTGCAAGAGATAGGGGGAAGACAAACGTTAATACTTATCTGAGAGACCAGTCGTTTGTAACTGCATCACATACATCAAAGAAGAAATAGTCTTAATGAAGCAAACTTTTTTCTTAAATGAAGTATCTTTTTTCTTCATTCAAGAGACTTAGAGTGATACCGAATGCCGGTCTCAGTTTCCCTTGGTCAATAAAATGAAACAGAGTTCCAGGAGAAGGAAAGTAGTTTATTGACAAGCCGAGGAGGGCAGCGGACTCATGTCTGAAAGACCGCCATCTTGTTCTTTGGCACCCAGTAGGGATATTTTTACAAAGGAGTAAAAAAAGAGGGAAGAAGATGGACAAGGGTCAGCGTGTTGTTTTGATATACGCACCTAGTGTGGGCATGGCCTTTTGATGCAGACATATGGAGATTTTGGATGGGCACCAGCTTGCTTTGTTAACACCTGCTGTTTGTTTAATACAAGAGATAGGAATGCTTATCTGGTGGGGCAGGAAGGGAGACCTGTCCTTTTATCACTGCATCAAGGGCATTCACAAAACCATAAATCCCTCATTCAAGGCTATAAATATCCATAGCAGCAATAGCATGTGACTACAAATAAAGCTATCTTCAGAAACAGATGAAATAAAAAAAAAAACACTCAAGCGCAGAGGGATTAAGTAATTATTCAAGACACTGTGATCTCTTACATATATTTTAAAATTTATTCCTTGCTTTGGAATAAAGTATTTAAGATCTCCTACAAGTATTTAAGTATTTAAGATCTCCTAAAAGAACACAAAATCCAAACAGACCACATAAATCAAAACAGACAGCAAAAAAAGAAAGAAAAACAACATTCCAGACATAAAATAGAAAGAAGAAAGAGACTAATCTAGGCCCCTAGTATAACTAATCATGAGTATAATCAAATCTAATATGCTCTTGGTCACTTCAGAAATGTTGAAGCAGACTACTAAAACTGAGATTTAGAAAGACCCTTGGGAGATATCTGTTACTAAATCCTCATAGCCTAGAAATGGAAACCCAGAGAAGGACACACAGGGTCCCCAGCTCGTAGCAGTTGATCTTTTTTCCTTATAAAATCAGGTCCTTTGTTTCTTAAATCTACCTCTGTTTCTTAAATCTTATACATTGTCTCTTTTTTTTTCTTCTGGACAGATTCTCCATAGATAATCAATCAGGAGAAGCAGAGCATGGACATTTAGAGGCAATGTACGGATAGGTAATGACAGAAGCTAGTTGATAATGAATTCAACAAATATATTAAACACTGGTCACTAGTATGGTCATTGGTGTGCTAGGAAAGGCAATATATTGAAGGTGTATCAAAAAACATGAATGTGTGGGCCTCCCCTGGTGGCACAGAGGTTGAGCACTGGGCTGCGAAGCTGCCCGCAGCCTCTACAATGCTCGTTCAATCCCGGGCCAGCGGCGAGGGTCCCACATGGCACGCAGACCTCTCCTGCCGCACCCGCTGCTCCCCTCAGCAGTGTATTTCATCGGTCTGCCTGTTCTGTTCCCTACTCTGGCTCTGGCAAATCCTCTCACCCTCCCATGCTTCTCACTGTACTTAGTGCTTGTATAAATAAAATAAATAAATCTTAAAAAAAAAAAAAACTTAAAAAAAAAACATGAATGTGGAAGTTAGAGAAACCACTTTGTTACTGATTGCTACCTCATTGAACAGAAAAAGAATTCTAAATCTTTATTACTCTACAGGTGATTTTTATATGCTATTAAATTTTTCTTCCATTACCTTAGAAAGGAAGTAAATGCTCAGTCTGAGCATTAAAACTTTAAAATTACATCCTATATATTCTTAGCACATTTTGTAAAAGATTTTTTGCTAGATATGGGACAGAAATACAGATGCTACCGTAATCTACTTAAGCAGACCACCTGTCTGTATCACATGGTTGTCATCTGAAAGAGAGGTGATAAAAATATATTTTTAAGTATCTTACTTTTTCCTTTTAATACATATTCCAAAAATGTGGGGGATCACATTTTATCTTGTCTGTTTATAGAAGCAGTAATTACCCAGGAAAAAAAACAGTCCTGCTGTTGCCTTGGTGATCACAAATAATGGAACCATTCCACCAGAAATCTCATTTACTTGAAAACTGAAGTCCCCAAGTAACAATAAGTTGAGAAAGTTTTGTCGGGGGGTCACTGGTGACTAGTCTGGTCATGATTGGTGTGACGAGAAAGGCAATACAAAGGAGTATTTCGTTACCTAAACCTTATATATTATCTCTTATTTTTCTTCTGCGCAGATCCTCAATAGATAACTAATCAGGAGAAGCAAAAGGGTGGAGATTTAGAAGAATGTACAGGGGGCCTCCCTGGTGGTGCAAGGGTTTACGTCTAAGCACTATGAAGGTATCAGCAGCCACTGCAGCTTGAGTTCAATCTCAGGCCAAGGAGCTACCCACATGGCACGGCAGACCTCTCCTGTCTTGCTTGCTGCTCCCCTCAGCAGTGTATTTCAGCATATGTGCCTGTTCTGCTCCCCACTCTCTCTCTGGCAAATCCTCTGACTTCTCTGCACCTCTGGCCTACACCCCAGCTCTTGTATGCATAAATAAATAAATCTTAAAAAAAAAAACAAAGAAGTAATGTACAGATAGGTGATGACAAAAGCCAGTTGTGGTGTATTTACTTAAACACATCCTGACTTTACATAAGAAACAGGTGTTGGCACTGGCATAATCATTATGGAACATGTGAATGTGTTCCTTGGAGGGATATAGCATGGCAACCCTTCTTCCCAGCACATGTCCTCTAGAACAAGAGTTTTGTTCCTCACTGCCCCATGATATCACATGATTCCCATATGTTGACTCACAATGAGTTTCCACCCCTGACTGTGGGTAAGAAATTGAGAATAACCAGAGGGCTGAATAGTTACATGTGGATTTGAGAGCTGATGATTGCCACCTTCAAGCCATCACATCAAATGAGTACCAGGGACGGTCTTTCTGTACTAAGCATCATGAACAAAACAAAGAAGCAGACAAAGGGTGATAAGAAAGTCCTCTATATGCCCAGTTTCAATATTTCCTGAAAACTAGCTGGATTGCTACCTTTGGGTTCCATAAGTCATCCCATATCCTTATCATCAATTGCCTATTTCACTTATACTAGCTCACACTTGATACAAAACAACATTAAATAACCAAGTCCATCCACACAAGAAGTAAAGGTATATTTGTCAGCCATCTTTGTCAACTTCATCTCAATATAAAGTGACCATAATTTTTTCTTCTCTCTTCCTTTGCCCTTAAGGCAGGTCCAGCAACATTGGCATTTTTCTTTACCTGGTCACGTCTCATGACAGTGACTGCCCAACGGAACATATAGCTTTTCCCTTGTGAGCTAGACATGTAGCCAAGTTTAAGTTTTATCACTTAGTGGCTGGCTGCCCACATCTACTCCCTGATATTTCTCAGTAAAAAATAACAGTTATATTTTTGAGCACTGACTGTCACCCACTGCACCAAATACTTTATAATTATTAATCGATTCATTCATTTATTCCTCACAAAATTGCGCAAATAATATAACATCTTCTGAAGGAAGTAAAGGAGTAATCAAGCCATTTACCAGAGTCTTATCACAAGTGAGTTGTGAAGCAAGTATTTAATTGCAGGAAGCTGGTTTCCAGAGTCTAAACCCAAAAGCACGGGCAAACCCAAAGCCTCCCTAGCAGATTCAAGTACACATGTAGACAAAAACAATCAGCAATATCCACAGGAGATATTAGTTTTGAAGAACATTCCTGGGTGTAGGAGTGGCAGCTTTAGGGGGATTCTTATTTGATGTGCATGCATACACACATACACACACACACCAACTTTTGTCTAGAGTTCAACTGAGCAAGCATATCAACAGCAGAAAGTCATTAAAGTATTGAGTTTAGAGGCAAAACATGCATTCTGAGAAAAAGTGGGTCACAAACCTTAGCATCAAGAGGAAGAGCAAACTATCATCAGACAATTTACTCCTAATCACCTTTAGTTGAACTACTTTCAATTGCACTAGGGAAGGACTGGACTTTGAAGATCAATTGGACTTGAATTTTTTTTTTTCATTTTGTTGTTAAGGGAGTACAGTCCCAGAAAAGTCTCTTGCTTCCAAATCAGCTTGAGCTTTATACTGATAAAAGTGTTGGGGCACAGAGGAAAATTCCCCACCCCTATAAGTTCTTCTGAGACTAGGTAAATTAACATCACACAGAGTAATAGGAAAGCCAAAATCTAATAACATAAATATGGATAATTTATATGATTATAAATTCTAAAGCAAATTGGGATGAAAGGAGTAAGCAGTGTAGGTTTGGTAGTCCTAAAGATTTCCTGGCACTGGAATTCTGGGATTCTCTCTGGAGATATCAACTTAACTTTACATGAAAAGGAAGCACCATGGGACTTGGAGTTCCAGACCTGACTGAGAATTCTAGCTCTACTGCTTATACCAGCTTTGTTCCCTGAGCACTCCAGCCTATTTCCTTTCTCTATAATTTAGGGATGACACAGCATTTAATGGATTGCTCTGAAAAGTGGTATGGAGAACGAAAAGAAATTTATCCTGATACCAGGCCAATAGTTGCCACAAGGCAGAAATAAAAGAAAATAATGTAATGAGCAAAGAATATTTGAAAATAGATGTTTTGCAGAGAGCCAGGGGAAGTAGAATGAAGCCCAACAAGAATAATTGAAGGGAGATGAACATTGGGAGAGTGTAACAGCATAACAGAGTAGAAAACCAGCAACCTGAACTTAAATTTGACTGGGCTTGTATCAGAAATGTACTGATATTTTTTATTGGAACTGTGGTAAATTTTTTCCCTCCACCATCCCTTATTTCACCTTGTCCCTTTCCCCCTTTCCTCCCTCTGAACCTCAGAAACTTCATTTCATTTATTAATGTTACCTTCATAAGTATTTCATTTTTTTGTCATATTTTCTATCATGTAAATTATAGTATTTGTTTTTGTCATTTTGACTGACTTGACTACACATAATCCCTTCAAATTCCCTCCATTTTAATGGCAGTGCTTCATATTTCATTTAGCTGAATAGTATGGAATACCACGTCTTCTCGAGCCTGTCTTCTGCTGGTGGACATTTAGAATGCTTCCATGGGCCTCCCCAGTGGCGCAACGGTTGAGCGCTGGGCTGCGAACCTGCCCGCAGCCTCTGCAGCGCCGGTTCAATCCCTGGCTGCCGGCAAGGGCCCCACGTGGCGGGCAAACCCCTCCTGCCCCGCCCTCTGCTCCCTCAGCAGTGCATTTTGTCAGTCTGCCTGATCTGTTCCCCGCTCTGGCTCTGGTGAATTCTCTCACCCTCCCGCCCTTCTGACTGTACCCATTGCTTGTATAAATAAATAAATAAATCTTAAAAAAAAATAAAAAAATAGAATGTTTCCATATTGTAGTTATTATAAATAATGTTATATCATTTTAGATAGGATAGTCATTTTGATTATGGTTATTCTCCCCATCCATGAGAATGGAGACTTTCCACATTCTATGTCACAAACTCCATTAATGATGTTTTGTAGTTCTCATTGTATAGGTCTTTACCTCCTTGGTTAGGTTAGTTCCAAGTTACTTTATTCTTCTTTAAATGATTGTGAGTGGAATTATCTAAAATTCTTTTTCTTCTCATTTGTTGTTTATATAAAAAATCTATAGATTTTTCTGTGTTGATTTTATAACCTGCCATTTTGCTGTATTCATTTATTGTGTCTGATAGCATGTTGGTGGCATCTTTAGGGTTTGCTGTATATAATATCTTATTATCTGCAAATAATGATAGTTTTAGGTCTTCTTTTCCACCTGGATTCCCTTTATTTGCTATTTCCTATTTGCTTTAGCCAAAATCTCTAATGCTAAATTAAACAGAATTAGTGACATTGGGCATCCTTGTTCCTCATCTTGTGTACCAAAATGTGTTAAAAATGAATGAATGGGGGCCTCCCCAGTGGCACAGCGGTTGAGCGCTGGGTTGAGAAGCTGCCCTCAGCCTCTGCAGTGTTGGTTCGATCCCCGGCTGTTCCCCGGCCACCGGAGGAAGTTCCCATATGGTGTGCAGACCTCTCCTGCCACCCGCTGCTCCCCTCAGCAGTGTACTTTGGTCCTTCTGCCTGCTCTGCTCCCTGCTCTGGCTCTGGTGAATTCTCTCACCTTCCTGCGCTTCTGACTATACCCATTGCTTGTATGGATAAATAAATAAATCTGAAAAAAAAAGAATAAAAGAATGAATTAATACATACATACATATATACATACATACATACAAATAAATAAAAGTTGATCTAGAAAATCTGGAAGCCCCTAGTTCATGAGCCACTTCTCTATGTCAAGATAATTGGTACATGGTTCTCTAGACCAAGATTTTCCAGAGGTGGACTTCATAATGCTTACTGCAGAATCATTTGCAATATTTGTTAAATATGTAGAATACCAGGTGTCACTCAGATCTTGGGATTCAGAATTTCTAGGATGGACATAGTACTGCATATTTTATTTATTTTAATTTTATTTTATATATATTTTACATCATTCTTCCTTTTTGTACAATGCATGCTTTCTCCTCTCAGGTGTCGTCCCTGTGAAATTCCCACCACCAATTCACTCATGCACCATCACCATAGTCCCTTGTGTAAGAACACTGTCCCTCCCCTGTCTTGATCCCTCTTCCCACCTCCCCTGCAGAGTATCCCTGATTAATAGTTGTCTGTTGGGCCTCCCCAGGTGACGCAGTGGTTGAGCGCTGGGCTGCGAAGCTGCCCGCAACCTCTGTGGTGCCGGTTCCATCCCCAGCTGCTGGCGAGGGGCCCACATGGCACGCAGACCTCTCCTGCCGTGCCTGCAGTCTGCCTGTTCTCTTCCCCACTCTGGCTCTGGTGAATTCTCTCACCCTCTCGCGCTTCTGACTGTACCCAGTGCTTGTATAAATGAAATCTTAAAAAAAAAAAAAAAGTTGTCTGTTAATTTTGTTTTTTAATTATAATTATTTTTCCTTGTCCCTTAGTTGGTTCCCCTACATTCCTCCTATAAGTGAAACCATCCAATATTTTTCTGTCCCTTCATCTTATTTCACTGAGCATAATTCTTCTAACTCCATCCATGTTGCTGTGAATGGCATGAGTTTATCCTTTTTGATTGCTGAATAGTATTCCATTATGTATATATACCACATCTTCTTGATCCAGTCATCTGGTTTGGGGCATTTGAGTTGTTTCCATGTCTTACCTATTATAAATAGTGCTTCAAAAAACAAGGAGTGCAGGTATCCTTTTGAATTAATGTTTTTGTGTCCTTTGGGTAAATTCTTTGGAATGAAATTGCTGGGTCATATGGTAGATCCATTTTTAACAATTTGAGGGTCCTCCACACAGCTCTCCATAGTTGTTGGACCAATTTGCATTCCCACCAGCAGTGTGGGAGAGCTGCTTTTTCTATATATCCTTGCCAACATTTGTTGTTTCCTGTTTTTTAACATGGTACTGCACATTTTAAATCAGTTTCCTAATTTTGTGTGCACTCCTCTTTGAGAACTATGATCTAAACTACAGGACAATATTAATGAGCCCCTAATCCCAAAGATACCCAACAGTCCTTTATATACCTCATTACCTTCTCTCACCTTGCAGGGATAATCAAGGATTTCCCTCCAAAGTAACTCTGCAGTCCTTTTCCTAGTGAACATTGCCACAAAGCTTTCAATCCCTGGAAGTTTCATCTGTGAGCTTTTCCAGGAGGATTTGAACAATTTTCCAGAACTTTAAAACCTTATATCCCATTTCTGTTGCAGATTAACAAATGTGAGCAATTAAGAAAAACTAGTGAATAAATAATCCAGGAAAAAAAAAAAGACTTTAAAATTAACTCAATACATCTTTTCAGGCATCCACAGATTGTGTGGGTTTTACAGATAACCATGCATGGATTTTTTGTTAGAAACCCAAAGAGGTATTCACAGATCATAGCCCATATTTCTGTCTCTGCCTTTATGACACAAAGTAAATGTTGCACAGCAGGCAGCCTGAGGAAGCACCAAGTCTCCAGAGAATAGTGAGTAATCTTCCTCTGAGAGGAGGCTGACAGCACCACTTTAAAGGGCTAATCTAAATTTATGAGATTTCACCCTTTGCCTGTTCTCTAGACATTGATTCCAGAAGATGTGCCCCAGAGAAGACATGTACCTATTGAGCTTTATAGATGAATGTGAAAATGTCAAAGTATTCATGACAGAAAAAAAAGCTTTTGAGATAAAGTTGCCTTAGAAATCATATGTTGTCCTTCCTTGTTCTTTCTCTTTTGTCTGATGGAAAGCACTAAAATTTGGATTGAAGTGCAGTTTTACCTGTTGTCTTTACTAAGTCCCTGTTAATGTGTTGTAGCCTTCAATAAAGCCCAAGAAAGTTATTTAAAGTTATCTACTGTGAACATACTGTAAAATTTTCTGGGACTCCCTCTCCCTTGTCTACCAAGCAAGAGAACAAATTAACCTGCATAGACTTATACACTGAACAAATCCAAACTGTAGCCTATGCAGGAATCTGTTGCCTGAGGGTAAGTCAACCTTTCAGCTGACAATAATGACCAAGGAACCATATAAATATTTTCACAGTAGGTATTTCATACTTACATTGACACAATTTATTCTTTAGAATGAGGGAAGCAGCTTAATACCAGCATTTTCCCTTCCTTTTTACATAGATAGCACCAACATATCTTTAGGTCAAAATAACTTAGAAGCAGGAGCATCCCAACCCTTATGAGGAATAATTGCACCTATAATGTTAATGATTCCAATGTTCCTTCCTATTAAATAAATTTAAACTTGTGCTTGTTGAAATAGTACTCATGGAGTAAAATCTATAGTACTGCTTCCCAAGTTCAAATGCTGACTTTATCTAATAATCTCTTTGTCTATCATAGAGACTTTATTTTAAGTCATCACTATCAAGCACTTCTCCAACTGAATGAAAGGGGGGAGATTATTCTGGAAAAACCACAAAAGAGAATGGGCAAAATTTAAGTAGGTTAGAAGATAGTGCTTGAAAACAGAAATAATAATTTTCTAATCACTCACAGTAGATGAGTGACCACAGCAGAACTTATTATAAAAAAAACTACCTGAAAATTTGATTGTTCCATTTTCCTTGCTCAGATTCAAATACAGTCTTACTATGTCTAGAAAGGTCAGGAAAAAGTAATTCTTCCCATTGCATTTTATATCTCATTAGTGTAACTCTACCTCCAAGTTCTAAGATGAAATAACATGAGTCATTTACATTTCATAAATTCCAAAATTCCAAATAATTCTTCTCAGATAAGAAAAAAAACTCTAATATCTTATGAAAATATATTATTAAGAATAATCATTGTGATCTTATTAAAATGATATTATAGGTTTATAAATCCTTACTCATTTACATAGTGTCATATTTTATACTAATTATGTTAAGGAAAAACACATTATTTTTTGATGTACAGAAGTGACTCAAGTCAACTCTGAATAATCCAAGTGAAAGTTTGTTGGGGAACAAGAGAAAATCCCTCACCCCTCTGGGTTCTCATTAGATTAGACAAATATTCAGAACAGCTTCAGAGAAGTTAACAAAGGAAAAATCAATTTAATAATATGCATATGGCTGTAAATTCTAAGAAATAATTAAATGAACCATGGATAATTACTGTGTTTTGGAAACTTAGGTATCAAAGAGAGCTAGGAAGAATTCACATGCTAGATAAGGAGGGGATTACTCTTCTCTTTAAAATGATCTTCTCAGGTAGAAAACATTTTCACTGATAAATCTACACCTGGATGATATCCCCAAACTACATTTTTCTGGTTAGAGCAGCGATTCTTTGTTCAGTTAGGGCAAATGGCAAAGGAAAAAAGCTCCTAAGGCCTTCATTGCTCTAAACTTAAAATAATCTTCATTCTTTAACTGGTGGTAATAGACTTCCCAAAGGTCACAGGGTCTCAATCAATCTTTACTTCATATCAAAGTGATACTTATTTGAAGAGGCCTTCTATGGACAAATTGACAAAGCTTATCTGTGGAGAACAACTCCATTGCCTATAGGTAATGACTTGAAAATTCAAAAAAAGGATAGAAATTTTTAAAGATCTATTTACCTTTCTTTGCATTTCATTAAAACCAAGTACTTTAAATAAATGTGGAAAGCATATGAAATATAATGGAAATATTTAAATTACTTTTTAAGTTTCTTAATGCTTATTAACTACTTGCTAGGATAGTATGAATAAGCAGAGGAGAAAAACTGTCTCAAACTTGGAGGAAAGTACAATAAAATGTTCTTCATTGTATTATCCAAAAATGAGTATGGATATATGACTATTGCAAATCTAGAGAGACTGTGCATTAGACAATAATCTAAAAGCTATTATCAAATATTGTGACATGATTTCCAGAATTTTAAACAAAATGGAGAAAAAGCTATAACGCATGAAAAAGTAATATTTTTGTAATTTGGGAAAATAACAATATAACGCTTTGCCTGAATAGTGTAGACCATCACCATCTTTATAGAAATTCACAGACCAAGTGCTGTCATCCTTACAGATTCATAATGGATGTTGTTTGGCTGTGCTGAAAAGTTTCCAAGCATAGATGCAACACCAAAGCTCAAAATCTGGCCTGCTGCTGCTGTACTTGCATGCTTATAATGCCAAGAAATTATCACTGCCAATGAAAACAATTCCATAAGAATATTAAAAGACTGTGGAGAGGTTAAAGTACTTCAGTGGTCACTGTTCCACATCTTTGTCCTGACTTTGCTTTCTTCATTTAAGCAGTATGCCCCTTGCAATAAAAATAAAGTGAAAGTGAAGCAGCAAAATAAGTAGACAAAATAAAATTACAAATGGCATCTTGAAACAGCAAGGGAATGTGACATCAAAAGGAGACAATAACACTCCATAATCCAAGCACAAAAAATGTACATTTTGCCACCTTGTCATATAGAGTTCAAAATTGCTATTATAAAGTCAAATAGATGCAAGACAATGCAGATAGGCAAGTAAAAGTAATACAAAAGAACACAGAAAAGCTAATCAAAGAGAGGAAAAATTCAGAAAAAAATGAATGAATGAGTTCAAAAATAAAATAAATTAATAGACAATGACATGGAAGATTTAAATAAGAATTTAACAGAGATTCAGGATGTAAAGAACTCAATATATATGACAAAAATTCTAGATAAAGCTATGTAAGAATAAACAAAATTGAGGATCAAATTGGTTACTTTGATGATAGCAAAGAGCAAAGGACCCATATGAAATAAGTTTAAAAAAAAATTAAAATTAAAAAAAAATTAAAAAGTGAAGCACCACGGACACTATATAACTCTATTATGAAATGAAACATAAAGATAATAGGTATTCCATAAAGCAATAGAGAGTTTGTTCGAAGAAATAATAGAGGAAAACTTCACTAAACTAGGAAAATAACTAAACACAAGTGCATGAATCTTAAAGAACACCTGGCTATCTAAATGTAATGAGACCTACACCAAGACACACAGTAGTGAAAATGCCAAGAGCTCAAGACAAAGAATATAGAAGATGAGTAGGGAAAAAAAAAAGGTATTCATCAAATTTTTCAGCAGACACATTAAACACAAGAATAGAATGGAAAGGCACATTCAAGTACTAATAAATAAAAACTGCCAGTCAAAAATAATATCTCCTTCAAGACACTCTTTAGATATAGAGAAGAAATAAAGGCCTTACTAGACAAACAAAAGATAAAGGAGTTTACCAACACTAGAACTCTCTTACAAGAAATGTTCAAAGGACCTTTCCTTTCTAAATCAAAAAGAAAGTCCACAAAATATTGAATGAAGGAAAAGATAGAACCAGAAAACCAAAGACAAAAAGGAAAATAGGAAATAGGAAATCCTAATAGGAAATCCTCAAATATCAATAATCACCCTAAATGTAAATGAACTGATCTCACAAATAAACAGCAGAATAGATGGTAGGATCAGAAAACAAAACCCAAAATTCAATTGTGACCAGGAGATCCATCTAAGCACCAAAGATCAAGATAGACTCAAAAAGTTTGAAAACAATCCTACAAGTAAATGGAACCCCCAAAAAGAGAGAGAGCCATAATTCTATCAAACAAAAAAGACCTCCAGCTAAAAAAAAAAAAAAATGACAAGAGATAATGATGGATATTGTGAAATGACTGAAGAATTAATAGATCAAAAGGATATAACAGTCTTTAATATAATATGCATCAAATGAAGAGAATCAAAATTTATAAAATAATCATTAACAACCAAAAAACACACATTGATGTCAACACAATAATATTAGAGGATTTCAACACCTAACTTTCACCAATGGACAGATAAACTGAAAGAAAATCACAAGAAAACAATAATAGTATATGAGGAATTAGAGGTGGTCGATCTAGTAGATATTTATAGAGCATTGCACCCCCTGAAATACTGAGTACACATTCTTCTCAAGAACATATGTAATATTTCTGAGAAAATATGTTTGGTCACAACACAAATGTTAATAAATTTTGAAGATTGAAATCATTATCTTCTCTGATCACATTATCAAACTAAAATCAACTACTGCAAGCCAATAGGAAAAATCTCAATTAAATGGAGAAAAACTATGTATTGCTTAATGACTATTGCATTTGAGGTATTCAAAGAATTTAAAATAAAATGAAGTCACAATACCTGGACTGCATGGGCGTTCCCAAATCAAGAACCAGTTGCAATGGGGGTCGACTGACGTAGGCCCACGGTTTATGGAACTGTCGACCAAGGGATGGGGTTAGGAGAGGAGCCAGGTAACCAGGGGTGAGGGCCTCCTAGGAAGGAGGGTTGGATAGATGACTTACTCCAAGAATCAAGGTTGGTGGTGGATGTGAGGAGTCTGCAATGGAGAGGAGAGGTCCCAGGGATGAGAAGGCGGCCCCTGCGCCAGGGGACACAGCCTCCCCGGGTTTCAGCACCAAGATAAAAGGTTTGGCACAGTAAAGAAAAGGAGAGCCAGGCTAAATTTTTCAAAGGCAGGGAAAATTTATTGCACCCCAGGCAGACCTCACGGACCCAAGGTGGGGGTCAGTGAAGCCACACACATTGTCAAGGGGAAGCAGGGTTTTATAGGGCAAGGAGAGGTCAGGTGGGAAACTGGGCTCATACGGTGGGAAAGTTTGTTGGGCAGGGGGAGTTTCTTTGTCTGAGAAAAGATTTGTAGGGAGGGGAAGATTCATTGTCTGAGTCCTCTAGGCAGACTTTCGCATTCCTGATTCCAGGTGGGCTACCTGGTGGGTTTTTGCATTCCAGCCTCCTGCATGGACCTTTCAACAACCTAATAAAATCTATAGGACACAGCAAAAACAATACTAACAGGCTATATATAAAGCACAGTCCAATATCAAGAAACAAGAAAGATCTCAAATAAATAACCAAACCTTGCAACTTAAAGAACTAGAAAAAGAAAAACAAGAATCAGTATAAAGAAGTAATAAAAAATAGAGCACAAAAAAACTTAAAAATCAAAAAGATAGTCCAAAAAAGCAATGAGGTCAAGAGCTGGTCCTTTGGAAAAAACAAACAAAAGAAACAAATCCCTAGCTAGACTCATTAAGTAAAAAAGGGAGAAAGAAATAGTCAGAAATGAAAGAGAATTCACAACAGACATGTCAGAAATAAAGGGATCATGAGACTATTATGAATAACATTATGCCCATAAATTGAATAACCTAGTCAAACAAACACATTTTAGAAGCTCACAAACTTCCACGTCTGGATGAGGATAAAATAGAAAAACTGAACAGCCAATTTCAAGCAAGGAATTAGAAACAGTAGCAAAATTCTCCCAAAAAAACAAAAACAGAAGGCCAGAAGATTTAATTCCTGAATTCTACTAAATTTACAAAAATGAACTAATATCCTCTCAATCTCTTCTACAATTTAAGGAACAATAAATGCTTCCGAACACATTTCATGAGGTCAACATTACACTGATACTCCAATAAGACACAGTCATCATGAAACCAGAAAACTACAGACCAATATCCCTGAAGAACAAAGATGTAAAAGTACTTAACAAAATGTTAGAAAATCCATTCAACAATACATTAAAAGGATCAAACACCATGATCAAATGGGATTTATTCCAGTGATGCAAGGATAACTGAAAATCCACAAATAAATTCATGTCATTCACCATATAAACAAAACGAAAAATAAAAATCATATTAACACATATCAATTGATGCAAAGAAAGCACTTGACAAGATTCAGCATCTACTTATAATAAAAATACTCAAAATATGAAGATAGAAGAAATATACCTCAACATAATAAACACTATATCACAAACCCAGAGCTAATATCATAATCTATGGTGAATGTCTGAATGTTTTTCCTAAGATCGGATACACAACAATTATGTCCACTTTCACCACTACTATCCAACATAGTATTGGAACTCCTAGCTAGAGAAGTTAGGCCTAAGAAAGATATAAAAGAACCCAAATTCAAAAAGAAGTAAAACAACCACTATTTGCAAATGACATAATAATATACAAAGAAAACCTGAAAGACCCTACTAAAAAAAAAAACTAATTAAAACAATATATCAGTAAAGTAACAAGTTACAAAATCAGTTTACAAAAATCAGTTATGTTCCTTCATGCAAAAATCAACACAGAAGAGAAAGAAATCAAGAAAACAATCTCATTTATAATCATGTCAAGAACTGAATACTAAGCATAAACATAATAATATCAAGAAAAGCTAAACTCCACTAAATGTTTAGTAGAAACAATATATGGGTATGATAAAGTGGCAGTCTTAAAAAACAATACACAACCATCATGATCCCACAAAAACAAAGAACTAGAAGAGAAAGAAATCAAGAGAGTCCAAGCCCAGAGAAGGAGCAGGCACCCACAGCTGTGCAGACCTGGCGCGCAGGAGAGTGCGTCTCCGCATTGCCATTTTAGAACAGGGATCTTTCTTCAGTAAAGACTGCTTGAAACCAACAGAAGGCTCCTGGCAGAGCCAGAGGTGGGTGATCTGGGAAGTTCGCCCATGCCAGGCCCCTTCTGGCCAGCAGTCTGAGCCCAGAGGGGGAGCGGGCACCCACAGCCAAGCAGGCCAGGCGCGCAGGAGAGTGCCCCTCCACCTCACCATTATAGAACAGGGAACTTTCTTCAATAAAGACTGCTTGAAACAGGCAGAAGGCTCCCAGAGAGCCAGAGGTGAGCTGGGAAGTTCGCCCATGCCAGGCTCCATCTGGCCAGCAGCCCAAGCCCAGAGAGGGAGCAGGCACCCATGGCCTTTGCAGACCGGGCACACAGGAGAGTGCCTCTCCACATCGCCATTTTAGATCAGGGACCTTTCTTCAATAAAGACTGCTTGAAACTGGCAGGAGGCTACCCATGGAGCCAGAGAGAGAAGGTTCCCTGCACAGTCAGAGGTGAGCTGAAGGCCTCCACAAGCCTGGTCTCCCTGTTAGGAAATCAGAGCCCAGAGGGGGATCCAGCGATTTGGAACCCAGAGTGCAATCCAGCTGCCCCACCTCCAGGGAAGTCTGTGGGACTGCAAGACACACCTTTGTAATTAAACACAGAAGGAGGAGATATTCTGTGACAGTGACCATCAACATACTCAAAGTACCACTGCCTCACTAGACTTCTGGCATAACAGTATTTGACTCATTTGGACTGCCAGTTTCCAAAACCCCCAAAAGAGCACACCAAAAAGATGCTGGCCACTACCTGCAGCACAGTGTCCCAACGTATATGGCAAATTAGAAGACAGGCAGCAGGGAAAAGAAAAACTACACGCAACGTAGCAACTCCTCAGGAAAAAGACACACCACAAAAAGAAAACCACCCACCAGCTTGCATCAACAGTGACTGGGAAGAACTTCTGAGCCTTCCAGAAAAATAATTTAAAATTGCCATGATGAAAAAACTGACAGAAGTAATTAAGGAAAACAACACTCAGAAGAATGAAATAGAGTCCCTAAAGAGGGAAATGAAGGAAACACAGGAGATCAAAGGATTAACAGAAGAGCTAAAGAATGCTGGGAAAAGCAGTGAAAACAGAATAGCGGAAATGCAAGAATGAATAAACACTCTCAAAGACACAGAAATAAAAAGAACCAAAACAGAAAAGGAAAGGGAAGTAAAATACATAGAAGAAAATATAGGCGAAACACTACATGACATGCACCTCAAAGACATCTTTACAGACACATCACCCAAAGCAGTGATAGTGAAGGCAAAGACAAACAGCTGGGACTACATCAAATTAAAGAGCTTCTGCACAGCAAAAGAGACAATAACGAAAACAAAGAGAAACCCCACCGACTGGGAGAACATTTTTGCACACAACACTAACGATAAAGGACTGATCACAAAAATCTACAAAGAGCTGATGAGACTCAACAAAAACAAAGTAAATAATCCAGTCAAAAAATGAGCAGAAGAGGGGCTTCCCCGGTGGCGCAGCGGCTTGTGAAGCTGCTCCCTGGCCACTGGAGGAGGGTCCCACATGGTACGCAGACCTCTCCTGCCGCCCACTGCTCCCCTCAGCAGTGTACTTCGGTCCTTCTGCCTGCTCTGCTCCCTGCTCTGGCTCTGTTGAATTCTCTCACCCTCCCGCACTTCTGACTGTACCCAGTGCTTGTATAAATAAAAATAAATCTTAAAAAAAAAAATGAGCAGAAGAGCTAAAAAGAAACTTCTCTGAAGAAGAAATGCAAATGGCCAACAGGCGTATGAAAAAATGTTCAACATCACTTGTAATCGGGGAAATGCAAATCAAAACTACAGTGAGATACCATCTCACACCAGTGAGAATAAAAATATACAGATAGGGCCTCCCCGGTGGCGCAGCGGTTGAGCGCTGGGCTGCCAAGCTGCCTGCAGCTTCTGCAGCACCAGTTCTATCCCCGGCTGCCAGGGAGGGTCCCACGTGGCATGCAGACCTCTCCTGTCATCCGCCCGCTGCTCCCCTCAGCAATGTACTTCGGTCCTTCTGCCTGTTCTGCTCCCCGCTCTGGCCCTGGTGAATTCTCTCATCTCCCGCGCTTCTGACTGTACCCAGTGCTTATATAAATAAATAAATAAATCTTTAAAACATATATACAGATAGTCAACAGGCACATGAAAAATGCTAATTATCACTTGTCATCAGGTAAGTATAAATCAAAACTACAATGGCAGATTACCTCACACCTGCCAGAAAGACCCATACCAAAAATACCAGAAATAACAATTATTGCCCAGGATATAGAAATATAGGAACCCATGTACACAGTTGAAATGTAAGTGGGTCCAGCCCCTATCTAAGAGTATGGTAGGTTGAGCGCTGGCTTGTGAAGCTGCCTGCAGCCTCTGGTAGGTTATCAAAATACTAAAAACAAATCTTCCGTATGATCCAGCAACTCCATTCCAAGGTATCTCTGCAAAAATGCAAAAACACTGATTCAAAGGGATGCATGTACTCCTATGTTCACTGCAGCACTATTTACAACAGCCAAGTCAGAAACAACTCAAGTGCACAGTGACAAATGATTGGATTAAGATGACATGGTATATATGAACATATTTGGATTACTACTCAATTGATAAAAGAAAGTTGATATCTTACCACTGTGACCTCATGGATGGAACTGGTAGAATTATCCTAAATGACATAAGAAGGAGGAAGACATAAACCAGATGATTTCACTCATGTGTAATATAAAAAACAAAAAAAAAGTGGGCCTTCCCTGGTGGAGCAGACAGTTGAGCACTGCGCTGTGATGCTGTCCGCAGCCTCTGCAGCGCCAGTTCGATCCCTAGCCACTGGTGAGGGTCCTACATGGCACGGCAGACCTCTCCTGTCTCGCCCGCTGCTCCCCTCAGCAGTGTATTTCGTCAGTCTGCCTGTTCTGTTCCCCGCTCTTTCTCTGGTGAATCCTCTCACCCTCCCGCACATCTAGCCTGTACCCCTGTTCTTGTATAAAATAAAAAAATGAAAACAAAATAAAAAACAAAAAAATGTAACAAAATTAAACCAAAACGCATGCTACAAATCTGACTGAAATTAGGATAAAGAGGGTATGTGAGGGGAGTGGAGGTGAGGGTTGGTGGAGCAAAGGATGGGGAAGGCCCAATGGACTAAAGTGGAAGAGGATTGTTGGTGCTTCAGTGGTGGGTGAGGGGGTGTAACATATATGTAATGAGGTGTAAAGCTATAGGGTAAGTGAAAAAAAGTGTCAGGCTTTCCACCCTCCCACCGTTAGCATGAATGATAGATCCCTGTGGTCCTACATGCATGCCTGATGGCAGATCCCTGGAGTAAGGTATGGGTATGCATAGGTGGGCACACCTGGGCTGAGATTGGGCTTATAAGGGCAGCATCACAGGGATGCCAGCGGAACAGGAATGAGAGAGAAAGAATGAGAAAAACTAGCAAAGAGAATAAGAGTAGAGAAAGAAGAAGAAGAAGAAAGCAGAGAGAATGCAGAGAGCCCAGAAAAAATGAAGACTTGCTAGGAGCTGGTAGGCCTGCCAGCCTCCCGGACCCCAACCCTCAGCCTCCCTGCCTGCCATGTAGCTGGTAAAGGTGCAGTAAAAGCCTGAAAAGCCATCGAGGGCTCCAGGACTCTCCTTTTACCTATCTGCTCAGTTCACAGAGATCCTTCACTGTTCCTTCCTGCCCTTACAAAAGCCATTCGCCTCAATTTATACAGAGTGGTAAACCAAGTACCCTAGATAAAAAAAATACAGCATTAAGGGGAAAGGAAAAAAAAATAGGAAAAAATTGGAGTTTGCCCTCCCAGATAATAACATGGGCAATGTTTCAAGGACCTCCAAAAATCAAAGTTGCCACCATGTGTTCTGTGTACAATTGGCAGAGATTTATTTGAAATCAAGTCAGAAAGACATTGTAGGGTAGATAATTGTCAGACTTTTCTGCCCTCCTGCCATTAGGATTGATGATAGATCCCTGTGGTCCTGAATGCATGCCTGATGGCAGGTACCTGGAGTGGGGTGTGTGTATACGTAGGTGGGTTCACTTGGGCTGAGACGGGCTTATAAGGGTGGTGTCACAGAGACCAGAACAACCAGAAGAAGAAGAGAGAGACCACAAGAGAACCAGCAGAGAAGCTGAGGCAACGAGAACGCTGGAGAGTCCAGAAGATTTCCTGGGGGCTGCCTTTCAGCCCCTTGGCACCCCTGACTGCCATGTACCTGGCAGGATATTAATAAAAGCCTGAGAAAGTCACCGAGGGCTCCTAGGGTTCTCTCCTTTATCAGTCTGCATAGGATCATAGAAATCCTGCTCTGGGCCATCCTGCCACTATAGACATACAAGGAGATTTTATTCACAACAGCTTTATAAAATCAAGCATTTTAAAGTGAGGAGAGAATTTAAATATCATTCATTTCAATCCTTCATTTTACTGGTAGGGAAACTGAGGCCCAGATCGGGAAAGAAACTGTAGGGGCAGGAATGACACAGGGCAGGTTTTCTGATCCAGCAGACCAGGTAAAGGAGGAGTCCTGGAGCCCTCAGTGGCTTTTGCACGTTTTTATTGGGGTTTACCCAGTACACAGCAGGCAGGGGTGCTGGGAGCCCAGGAGGCTGGCAGTCTTCCCAGCCCCCAGCAAATCCTCACTCTATCTGGGCTCTCCGGTGATTTCTGCTTCTGCTTCTTTGCTTCTCTCTCAGCTTCTCTTTGGCTTCTCTTTCAGCTGCTGCTGGTGTCCCTGTGACGGCGCCCTTAAAAGCCCAGTCTCAGCCCAGGTGAATCCCATCTACATATGCCCAGGTGCCCGCCATCAGGCATGCATTCAGGACAACCGCAGGGTCCCGTCATCTATCCTGATGGCGGGAGGGCAGAAAAGCCTGACATTTTTCCTTACCCTACAGCAGGCTTTTATTGGGATTTACCAGGTACACAGCAGGCAAGGGTGCTGGGGGGCCAGGAAGCTGGCAGGCCTCCCAGCCCCCAGCAAGTCTTCACTCTTTCTGGGCTCTCTCTCGTGGTTCTCTGCTTTTGTTTCTCTGCTTCTCTGCTTCTGCTTCTGCTGGCATCCCCGTGATGCTGCCGTTAAAAGGCATGTCTTAGCCCAGGTGAATCCTATCTACCTATGCCCACACTCTACTCCAGGTGCCCACCAGGTGCATGCATCAGGCATGCATTCGGGACCACAGGGTTCCGTCACCTATCCTAATGGCGGGAGAGCAGAAAAGCCTGATACTTTTTACCTTACCCTACAATCCACCCCTTCAGTGTTTTCTGCCAGACAGTCTGTACAAGTTATACACATGTTAATCGAACACTGCAGCTATGGCCCACACAAGCAAATGAAATATATCACAATATAACAGAACACAAATAAGCTCAGGCAGGGCACCAACCTAGTGGCAAAAGACAATTATTGGCACCAGCAGATGATCCACCACTTCTGCTGCCGAAGGCACTACTCATGCGAGGGACAGGAACCACTCATGACATCTGCCGTCACACACCAGGAGCCATCACATTTCCTAGCCTTCTCTGGCTGTAGTCTTGGCCATAAGCCACACACCACATCTACCCCCAGGATGCACTCACTCCTGGATTGGCAATTCTGTTCTCTTTGAGGGTAATCGCCCAATCCTCAGGGTTTCTGTCTGCAGTCACTGCAACATTCGACTTTCATAGCCACCAATGCGATACGCAGACCCCTGCACTCAGGCCAACCCATTGAACATGCTCATGGGTCAGGGATCTGTGGATACAAGCTCCACATGCGGCCTCTCTTGGGTCCCCTCTTTGGCTTGGGCTCCACCACAAGCCACATTCCCCACCCATCCCCCAAGGACGGGCTCCTCAGCTCCTCACCCTCATTCGACAACGAGCAGGGCATCACCCATAGGTGATTTTAAGAGACTCACTGGCCTTCAACATATTCAAGGTGCTTAACAGCCGCTCAGGGCTTCTCAATCTTAGCACCAGCTTTTGCCTTCTCAGTTGGCTTTTCTCCTCTGCCTAGCTGCTGGGCAGTATACAGGCTGCTTTTGGCCACTGAGGCCCACTGGCCACCCCCAGATTCCCCAAAAACATAACCTGCCAAGGTATTCCGCCTTCTGGTGGGATTGTCAGTCCAAGTCCATTAGTCCAAGTCTGTTGGCCCTGCATCAGCACTGGCGAGCTCTGAATCATGGTCCCTTTCTCCCTGATGATTTTTTCTGCCTCAGGGGTCGTTGGCTGGTCCTCTCAGGCGTCTCCTCCTCCAGGCAAGGTCTCATCCCACAGCTCCCAGAACTTTTCCATCTCCTGTGCCACCATGACATGTCCAGCGTCATCACAGGCAAACACAGTCTGCTACTCCTCAGTCCCTCCAGGTCTTTGGAGGGCTCCATACCCACCTGCATGGATCATCCTGCCGGCTACGCCAAATGTAAGGGCAGGAAGGACACAGTGCAGGTTTTCTAATCCAGCATACTGGGGTAAAGGAGAAGAAAGTCCTGGAGCCCTCAGTGGCTTTTGCAGGTTTTTATTGGGATTTACCAGGTACACAGCAGGCAAGGGTGCTAAGGGGCCAGGAGGCTAGCAGGCCTCCCAGCCCTCAGCAAGTCTTCACTCTTTCTGGGCTCTCTCTCGTGGTTCTCTGCTTTTGTTCTCTGCTTCTGCTTCTGCTGGCATCCCCTTGACGCTGCCCTTAAAAGCCCAGTCTTAGCCCAGGTGAATCCCATCTACATATGCCCACACCCTACTCCAGGTGCCCGCCATCAGGCATGCATTCGGGACCACAGGGTTCCATCATCTATCCCAATGGCGGGAGAGTAGAAAAGTGTGATACTTTTTACCTCACCCTACAGAGACTTGTCTGAGGTTTGAGTATTAGAGCAGACTGTTGTGGAAGAAAATCATCAAAATTTGGGCACAAAGAAAAATAACCTGCTGAGGTTTTAAGCCAGATGTAGGATATCAAAGTGATGTTGTAAACGAAGAAATATTAAAGAGAAGTCAAATGTGAAAGACCCTGCATGTCTTGCCCACTAAACATTCCAGGCCCTGTGCTTCTTCAGCCTGAAGAAACCAGACCTGCAAGTCCACAAAGAAAAAGAGATGTCCTTTTTGATAGATTTTTATCTTAGTTCTTGTATTTTTTCACACAGAGATTGCATATGCCTTAAAGAAAATGATCCCCTGAATATACAGTTTCTATTCTCCAGGGATGTTAGAAAGTTATCATATGTCCATGGGAACAAATACTTTGTTTATTTAATGTGATTTTTTTTTTTTGTGGGACCCTCGCCAGCAGCCAGGGAACGAACCGGCACTGCAGAGGCTGCGGGCAGCCTTGCAGCCCAGCGCTCAACTGCTGTGCCACCAGGGGAGTCCCTAATGTGATTTTTTAAATAATTTATTTATATATATTTTACAACATTGTTCATTTCTTTTTTACAATGTTTGCTTTCTTTTCTCAGGTGTAGTCCCCATAGAATTTCCACCACCAATTCACCCATATACCATCACCATAGTCCTTTGTGATCTTCCCAGCCTCATTTTGATCTCCCTTCCTCCTCCTCCCCTGTAGAATATCTCCAATGTGTAGTTGTCTGTTTATAATTTTTTGGTTGTTTTGTATTGTGATTTTTTAATTAAAATAACCCACCTGTTGCTATAGTATATGAGCAGGAACCTCCCTTAGGGAGGTAAGAAAAGGCAGCTGACTGGGATTTTCTTTGTGTCAGTCTCTCTTTTTATTTTCCAGGATAACTCCCACCATCAACTCTAAAAATAAATCACCCCTCCTCCATACAGAGGGGATGATTTTAAATTTATACCATGGACATGGACTTCATTTTTGCCACAGGAATTGGAAGATCCATCTGTAGGGGGGAAGACCACAGTGCAGGTTTTCTGATCCAGCTGACCGGGTAAAGGAGGAATCAGAGTCCTGAGCCCTCAGTGGCTTTTTGCAGGCTTTTATTGGGGTTTAACAGGTACACAGCAGGCAGGGATACTGGAGAGCCGGGAGGCTGGCAGGCCTCCCAACAAGTCTTCACTCTATCTGGGCTCTCTGGCATTCTCTCTTTCTCTCTCTTGGCTTCTGCTGCTTCTCTCTCTGCTTCTGCTGGTGTCCCCATGATACTGCCCTTAAAAGCCCCGTCTTAGCCCAGGTGAATCCCATCTACCTATGCCCACACCCTATTCCAGGTGCCCGCCATCAGGCATGCATTCAGGACCACAAGGATCCATCATCTATCCTGATGGTGGGAGAGCAGAAAAGCCTGACATTTTTTCCTTACCCTACACCATCCTAGCCATCCAAATTTTGCCAAGTGAAATTAATTTTAATTGAGCTACAGCTCAACTAAGAACTTCCCGCAGCAAAAGGGTAGAAACTGAGAGAAAGAGAAAGAACCTGGTCACATTCTGCTGACACCCTGCCTGTCAAGGTAAACCAAATTCTCGGAAAGCCAGATAAGAGCAGAGCCTGGAAATCACACCTGTTTTCTCCTGGTTTTCAGATGCCCACTGATTGGCATAACGATTTCCTGAAATGTGCTGTATTTTACCACCATCCTTTTCAGTTCTCCACAGGGAAGTAGTTGGGGCTGTCGACTGGTTTTCAGCATCTTTCCTGAAACCTGAGTGCCCAGATGTAGGGAAGGATTCACGGAGCACTGGGGCTCACTACCTGATGCATATAGGCTGATACCATGACGTCTAACTTGAGAGAATAAGAAGCTTATCACAGATCAATGAGCAAGGAGGTGGGAGAAAAAATCAAACTTGCCTCCCTATCTAGTCATAAGTATTTGGGGAGTGATGTTGAGAACAAAGAAGTTAATTTTTTTTAGCCAACATGTGGGTTTACGGGCAAAAAAAAAACACGAACTTGGCTGGAAGTCATTGGTTGGCTACAGGACAGTCCGTCCATAAAGAATATGGTGACCAAACAAGGGAGCAGGCCCGGGGCCCCTCCATCTGATCCTACCTTCCAACAACACAGGCGGGTAAGCAGGGAGTGAATCAACCACTGTCCAATGTTCCAACTAGAAATCAGAGGGATGGACTTTTCCCTGCCCCCAAGCCTGGGGAAGGGCTACTGAGACTTTCTGGTCAAGATTGAAGAGGATAGATACCACAGGCACCAGTGAAGGCAGACAACTAGTCAGTGTTTATTGACTAGCAAAAGAGCAAGGAGACTTTTCAGGGCATAGGAGAGTTTTGGGTTAGCTCTCCGGGTCTGCCGCAGATAATTCACAGGGACAAGCTGAGAGTACAGAACTTCACAGGCCCCCTACATGGGCGGCTTCATGTTGACTATACCTGATGCACAGGAGTGGCAAGTACTACCAAAAAAAAGAAGAGAAGGAGGACATTCTATAGCATGGGAGAGAAACTCGAAATAGACTCAGAGGCCACCTCATCAGCGATTCTTTCAGCAGGCCACTGATCTAAAGGAACTGTGCAGGAGAAGTCATTGCACCTGTTGCCATTAAGGAGGCTCAGCACTTGATCTAGATTTGGGAGGCTTAGATGACTGCACTTGGGGATTCTACTTCAGTCTCTCCCTATGGTATCTCAGAAGGCTACCAGAGCCAGTGAGAGTTCTCCAGAAGGTTCAGGCTCCAGGACGAGATACCAGGAAAAGGCATGACCCAGTATATCCAAAGGGGTTAAGAGCTTCCAGGGTAGGTTAGGAGACACCTGACTCCAGAAACTTCACTTTGGGAGTGGGTAGCTGCCCATCCAGTAGGGTAATTGTGGTTTCAGCAAAGACACTGGGAGAGTAGGAGGGGCTAGAGAAAGATTACTTCATCAGGTGTTCAAAGCAGCTGGGAAAACCTCTAAATAGCCCAGGTGTTATATCAATTTTTAAAACTCTCAAATTCATTTGAAACATTTATTTTAGTAAATTTCTTTTATTACATTGCACTTATGTAATTTCCCAATTTTACCTCAAAGGCAGTCTAATTCCTCAGAAATGCAAGCTTACATGAAAATATTGAAAATTGATGAGTTATTCTGTTCCAAATGCTACTCACCACTCCAAATCTAACAATAAGTTCAAATTCACCCAACACCACCTGGCGAGGCTTCAGACCAGAACCTCATCTGCCTCAAGGAAGGATTTTACAACTGGTACATGATAAGGATCATTCTAGGGGACAGAAAAAGGAAAGTAAGCACACAAAAATGCATTCTTTAGCTAGCCTCTGTTAATAAGTTTTATCTGGAAGAATTGCAGGGTTTACCACTATCAGAGGAAAATCTCATTTTATGTAAAATGAATTCAGGTGTCACTAGTTCATTGATTAATGACTCATTCCTTTCAAAAATATTTCCTGAAGCCTTCTTTGCCCTGAGCCTATTTCTGAGCATAGGCTTCTGTTTTCTTCAGGCCTTTCTTAATAAAGTAACTCGCTTCATACTGCTCTTCAGAGCTCCTGCTAGCAAACTGTGTGGCCCTAATTCACCTATTTACTCCTCCTGGTCTCTGTGAAACAAGAGGGCAGAAAGAGAATTGATGGCCCCAGGCTTTGTTTCAGCTCCTGAAAGCAAGTAAATTGAATAATTTTTAAGCCTTTTTAATCCATTTAGCCTTTTAAAATGACTATTACTTGCTTGCAGCAGGTTAACTTCCTCCAGGCAGGTACTTGAAAGAAGCATAATACCCACTCCAGACTGGAAGAAATAAACAAGTCTATCCTTTCTTCAGAAATGCCCTGTCAATAGAAATAATTGAAATTGTTCTGTCAAGGATTAATATAATGGATATGTATGAATTCAAAGAAAGAACACGGTTTGGTGGATTCTAAACTCTAAACTTCCAGTGAGTGGGAAAGCTCCTATTGTGCAGTACTCCACCTGGCTCTACATGTGACTTGGACAAACAGAATTTCCTTTATATTTGTGCTTATGCATTGCATCAAGTTCTATGTCACAGGAGTGATTCCAACCAGACCTGGTGTCCCTAACAGAAAGCCACTTAAACTAACCGAAACACAGATGTATATTCCAGCATACTATCTCCCATGCTTCACAAATCCTTTGCAATAAAACCCAATAGACAATAAAACCCCTTAAATTTAAAAAGTAAACATACAAAGGATAGGAAAGCACCATGGTGGTTCCTCAAAAACATGAAAGTTGCAACTACATATGATCCTGCAGTTCTACCTCTGGGCACATAAACAAATGAACTGAAAGGAGGGAACTGAGTAGATATTTATGATAAAGGGCAGCAAGAGGCACTGTAGGGTAAGGTAAAACAGCATCAGGCTTTTCTGCCCTCCCGCCATTAGGATTGATGATGGATCCCTGTGGTCCTGAATGCATGCCTGATGGTAGACACCTGGAGTAGGGTGTGGACATACATAAGAGGATACACCTGGGCTGAGAGACTGGTCTTATAAAGGCGGCGTCATGGGGAACGCCAGCGGAATGAACGGAGAAGCAGAACGAAAGAGAGAAGAGAACGGAACAGCAAAGCAAAAGGTGCGGAGAAGCAGAGGCCATGACAGAATGCCAGAGAGCCCAGAAAGAGTGAGGACTTGCTGGGGGCTGGGAGGCCTGCTGGTCCCCTGGCACCTCTGCCTGCCATGTACCTAGTAAATCCCAATAAAAGTCTGCAAAAGCCACCAAGGACTCCAGGACTCCTCCTTCACCCGTCTGCTCAAATCATGGAGATCGTGCCCTGTGGCCATCCTGCCTCTATAGGCACTAAAACTGGCCAAGGACACTGCCCAAATAGTTTACCAGTCACCATGTGGAGGGTAAGGTAAAAAGTATCAGGCTTTTCTGCCCTCCCACTATTAGGATAGATGAGGGAACCCTGTGGTCCCGAATGCATGCCTGATGGTGGACACCTGTAGTGGCTACACCTGGGCTGAGAGACTGAGTTTATAAGGGCGGCGTCACGGGGACGCCAGCAGAAGCCCTGAACGAACAGAACCCAAGAGAAGAGAAGCAGAGAGAACGCCAGAGAGAACCCAGATAGAGTGAGGATTTGCTGGGGGCTAGGAGGACTGCCAGCCTCCCGGCCCCCCAGCACCCCTGCCTGCCATATGCCTGGTAAATCTAAATAAAAGATCTGCAAAAACCACTGAGGACTCCAGGACTCCTCCTTTACCTGGTCTGCTGGATCAGAAAACCTGATCAGTGCCCTGTCCTGCCACTACACCGTGTGAGTCCTTCACCCATGTGCACAATTGCAAGACTACTCAGGTCCAGAGAACAAGTGGGATTTTTCTAACAAACCAGGAAAAAAAAAAGCGTTACTGAGGCCAAAAATGGCTGTTTGCCTCACCCAAAGCAGTGTCCAGTGTTTTAAAGTCCTAAACACAAAAGCTCCTGATATGGCATCTTCCTGCCACTGAGGAACTGGAGCACATGGCAGCCCAACTTTAGGCTGAGTTCCAATTCACAAAGGCAACAAAAGACAACAGGAGATGCCCCAGCACAGCATCAGACAAGCAACACTCAAAACAGCAGCTGCAGCAGCTGAACAACCTGACAAAAGGGCCACACTCATGCAGCTCAGTGAGGTGCCCGACTCTGGGTCTTCATCTTCCCTGCCAGACTGTAACAGCAGCAAAGCTGGGAAGAGTTTCAATCATTAAGCTACTTGCAAAGCCTCTAAAATTTTTCTCTCCAAGGTTTGCTCCTGGAAGTCTCTCCACATCCTTCAGAGGCCCACAACAGCTTTCTGGAAGATCGGCATGGTGGGGTCAGAAATCATTGACCCCAGAATCCCTAGATCTGAAAATGCTGAAATCCTGAAAGCTGAATCCTGAACACTGAAACCAGAACACTGAATGCTGGGGCTGTGTAACGCCAGCAAGGCACAGATCAGGATGTCTATGATCCAGGCAGACGGGTAAAGGAGAGTCCAGGAGCCCTCAGTGGATTTTCAGGCTTTTATTGGTCTTTTACCAAGTACAGTGGCAGGCAGGGGTGCTGGGAGGCCAGGAGGCTGGCAGGCCTCCCAGGCCCCGGTGAGTCTTCACTCTTTCTAGGCTCACTGGTGTTCTCTCGTGGTGTCCCGCTGTCTCTGCTGCTTCCACCACTGCTGCTCTTTCTCTTCTGCTCTCTTCTATTCTGCTGGTGTCCCCATGATGCTGCCCTTAAAAGCCAGTCTCTCAGCCCAGGTGTACCCACCTACATATGCCCACACCCTACTCCAGGTGCCCACCATCAGGCTTGCATTCAGGACAACCGCAGGGTTTCTGTCATTAATCCTAATGGTGGGAGGGCAGAAAAGCCTGATAATCACTTACCCTACAGGCTGCTTCTGCATTTCTTATCAGAGTCTCCACCCCCCACCCATACTTTGTTCTCATTTTTCCTGGGGCTATCCATCCTCACCAGCACCCCCCTCCAGGGGAAACACCTATAAGAGTATTTGGCTTCAGCCACCAGATACATTTATACATCCATGTGCATAGCAGCATTATTCATATAGTCAAAAGCTAAAATCAACCCAATGTCCATTGACAAATGAATGAAAAATAAAATGTGATATATAAATATAGATAATGGAGTGTTCACCTAAGACATATTAAGTGAAATAAACCTGTCACAGAAAGACAAATACTATATTTCCACTTATATGAGGCACCTAGATTAAATTCATTGAGACAGTGTAGGGTAAAGAAAATATCAGGCTTTTCTGCCCTTCCGCCATCAGGATAGATGATGGATCCTTGTCCTGAATGCATGCCTGATGGTGGGCACCTGGAATAGGGTGTGGGCATAGGTAGATGGGATTCACCTGGGCTGAGACTGTGCTTTTAAGGGCGGCGTCACGGGGGGACGCCAGCAGCCCCAGCCAGCAGCAGCAGAACCTGAAGGAGAAGCCGAAGCAGAAGCAGAGAACGCCAGAGAGCCCAGATAGAGTGAAGACTTGCTGGGGGCTGGGAGGCCTGCCAGCCCCCCAGCCAGCACCCCTGCCTGCCATATGCCTGGTGAACCCCAAATAAAAAACCTGCAAAACTACTGAGGACTCTGACTCCTCCTTTACCCGATCTGCATGGGATCAGAAAACCTGCACTGCGCCCCTTCCGGCCCCTACAATTGGCGTAAGTCGGCAGGATCCATGCAGACGGGTATTGGAGCCCTCCGAAGACCTGGAGGGACTAAGGAGAACAGACTTTGCCTGTGACGACGCTGGAGGCACCATGGCGGTATAGAAGATGGATACGTCCACGAGCTACAGGATGAGACCTGGCATGAAGGAGACGCCCGAAAGGACCAGCCAACGACACCGGAAAGGACCAGCCAACGACACCGGAAAGGACCAGCCAATGACCCCTGAGGCAGCAGGCCATTGCTGAAGCAGGGAGAGGCCAATGGACTGATAGACTGATGAACTGATGATTTTGGACTGACAATCCCGCCAGAAGGCGGAGGACCTTAGCAGGTTATGTTTATTTTTTGAGAATCTGGGGGTGGCCAGTGGGCCTAGATGGCCAAAAGCAGCCTGTGTATGCCCAGTGGCCAGGTGGAGGAGAAAAGCCAACTAAGGTGGCAAAAGCTGGTACTGATGCTAAGTTGAGAAGCCCTAAAGCGGCTGTTAAGCAGCCTGGGTATGCTGAAGCCCTGTGAGTCTCGTAAAATCACCTATGGGTGATGCCCTGCTCATTCTTGAGTGAGGGTGAGGAGCTGAGGAGCCCGTCCTTGGGGGACGGGTGGGGAATGTGGCTTGGGGTGGAGCCCAAGCCAAATGCAAAGTTTGGATCCCCAACCCATGTGCTTGTGCAGTGGGTTGGCTTGAGAGCAGGGGTCTGTGAGTCGCATGGGTGGCCATGAAGGCCGAGTGTTGGAGCGACTGCAGACAGAAACCCTGAGGGTTGGCGATTACCCCCAACAGAATAAAATTGCCAATCCCAGAGCTAGTGCATCCTGGGGGTGGATGCTGTGTGTGCCTTGTAGCCGAGACTACAGCCAGAGAAGGCCAGGAAGCCTGACGGCTCCTGGTGTGTTATAGCAGATGCCGTGTGTGATTTCCCTCCCTCGTATGAGCAGTGCCTTCGGCAGCAGATTTGGTGGCTCATCTGCTGGTACCAATAATTGTCTTTTGCACTTGGTTGGTGCCCTGCCTGGACTTATTTGTGTTCTGTTGTATTTTGTTATGTTGTATTTTGTTATTTGATGTATTTGCTTTTGTGGGCCATGGCTGCATTGTTTGTTTGCTTAGAAAATTGTGTATATATGTATAGACTGTATGGCAGAAAACCCTGAGGGGGTGGACTGTAGGGTAAAGAAAATATCAGGCTTTTCTGCCCTTCCGCCATCAGGATAGATGATGGATCCTTGTCCTGAATGCATGCCTGATGGTGGGCACCTGGAATAGGGTGTGGGCATAGGTAGATGGGATTCACCTGGGCTGAGACTGTGCTTTTAAGGGCGGCGTCACGGGGGGACGCCAGCAGCCCCAGCCAGCAGCAGCAGAACCTGAAGGAGAAGCCGAAGCAGAAGCAGAGAACGCCAGAGAGCCCAGATAGAGGGAAGACTTGCTGGGGGCTGGGAGGCCTGCCAGCCCCCCAGCCAGCACCCCTGCCTGCCATATGCCTGGTGAACCCCAAATAAAAAACCTGCAAAACTACTGAGGACTCTGACTCCTCCTTTACCCAGTCTGCATGGGATCAGAAAACCTGCACTGTGCCCAGTCCTGCCCCTACAGACAGATAGTAGAATGGAGGGTGTCAGAGACTGAGGAGAGGTGGAAATAGGGAGCTACTATTTAATGGTGCAGGGTAAGTGAATTGCTCAGGCTTTCTGGCTGCTTGTCTCTGTGGCTATCACCTGCGGCCTTGGCAGGGGGGCACTTGGGAGCATGAGTGTGAGACATGCATGCCTGATGGTGGACACCTGGAGTTTGTTTGGTGTGGGCTTGCATAAGTGGGCACACCTGAGCCTGGAGGCTGAGGCTATAAGGGTGGTATCACTGAGAGATGAAATGGCTGTGGTGGAAAGGCTATTAGAGGAGGAGAACACAAGAGAATGCCAGAGAGCCCAAAGAAAAAAAGTAAAGATTTCCCAGGGGTTGGGGGCCTGTCAGACCCCTAGCCCCACACCTCCCTGCCTTGCTAGTCTGAGGGCTTGCCCAACAACAATTTGCGTAGAAAGAGCATTAAAGCCTAAAAAATTCACTGAGGGCTTGTAGGGTAAATGGTTTTTCAGGCTTTCCTGCCCTTAGGATTGCCCTGCCTGATGGGGCACCTGCAGTTGTTACATTGTTGCAAACTGTCTTAATTACTTCTGTGGGCCATGGGAGGAGTATTGAGGTAGTGGCCAAGAGAAGCAGAAGCAGGAAAAAGGCAGGAGAGAGAAGGGGAGAAAGAAGCCAGAATAGCCCAGAGTGAAGACTTGCTGGGGGCTTGATCTCAGCCCCCCAGCGCCCCTGCCTGCGTGTACCTGGTTGCTGCTCTGTATGTAACAGCTCGATGAAAGCCACCGAGGGCTCCAGGACTTTTCCTTTACCTGTCTGCAGGATCACAAAACCTGCTCAGTGCCCATCCTATCCCTACAGGGCTCCAGGATATTTCTTTATCCCTCTGCCTGTATCCATAGTGAAACTTGCCTGTGCTTGTTGCCAAAATGGGTAACTAGTTTCTTCTTGGGGGGATGAAAAAGTTCTGATGTGATAGTGGTCATGGCTGCACAACTGATAAGCGTGTTCATTGTTAAATTTTATTATGTATATTTTCCCACAATTTTATTTTTTTATTTTTTATTTTTTCTAGGTTTTTATTTTTTTTTTTAATTTTCTTCCATTGCTGTTCATTTTTGTACAGTATTTGATTTCTCCCCTCAGGTGTTATCCCTATAAATATGCCACAGCCACATCACCTGTGAACCATTACCACTGTCCCTTGTGCTCTTCCCTCCCGTTTTGATCCCTTTTCCTCCTCTTCCCGTGCTTTAAGCCTCAGATCTATAGTTGCTTAGAAGTTTTGTCTTTATTTTTTTTCTGACCCTTTGTTGGGTTTCCCTATTGTAGGGGCAGGAAGGACACAGGGCAGGTTTTCTGATCCAGCAGACCGGGTAAAGGAGGAGTCCTGGAGTCCTCAGTGGCTTTTGCAGGTCTTTTATTTAGATTTACCAGGTACACAGCAGGAAGGGGTACTGGGGGGCCAGGAGGCTGTCAGTCCTCCCAGCCCCCAGCAAATCTTCACTCTATCTGGGCTCTCTCTGGCGTTCTCTCTGCTTTTCTCATGGCTCTGTTTCTGTCTTGGCTTCTCTGCTTCTGCTGCTTCTCCTCTCTCAGCTTCTGCTGGCGTCCCTATGACGCCGCCCTTATAAACTCAGTCTCTTAGCCCAGGTGTACCCACTTCAGGTGCCCGCCATCAGGCATGCATTCGGGATCACAGGGTTCCCTCATCTATCCTAATGGCGGGAGGGCAGAAAAGCCTGATACTTTTGTTATAGGACAGGGAGAGGGGCAGCCCAAACCCCGCAAACCTGCCTATGCCTCCTGATCAACCATTGCATCCCTTCAAACCTGGAGATCAGGTCTTACTGAAGACCTGGCAGAGTGGGGATGCCCAAAACCAGTTGTCAGAAAAATGGACTGGTCCATATGACGTTTTGCTAAGCACACATACTTCTCTAAAACTTGCAGGTATAAAACCCTGGGTACATCATTCCAGAGTTAAGAAAGCGCCAGAAGGAACCGACCCAGAGACGAAGTCCCATTGGTCTTGTGAACCCATTGAAGACTTGAGATATTTAAGAAACAGAAAGACACTTGAATGTTACTGACTCCTTTTCCAGTTATTGTTGCAGGATACCCAAGAACTCGTTTTTTTTTTGAAGAAACCCTGAGAAGAAAAAAACTACCATGCTCTAACCAATCTCTTCCTTTCAAAGTTTAGGAGATGTGAAATAACATCTAGGATCATGCATATGCTGCCAGTATTTTTTTTACATAGAAAGGTTTTAATCTTGATTTTGTTATTTCCTATCAACTTTTGTTTTTTTTTACTTTGAAGTTCTTTTTTCCTGCTTGTTTTTTTATTGTTACTTTGGCCTATCAGACAAACTGCAGTTGTATGGGATATCCCACGCGTGATGAATGGTAACTAAAGAGCTCTTTGTGTCTATATGTTGTCTGTCAGTATGTCCTTGTGTCTAACCATCTTGACCTCTAGTGATTGACAAATTGGTATACATGGTGCCCACAGACATTGAAAAAAAAAAAAAGTTATGGTTTGATTGTCAACATTGTGCTACTGAACTAAGCCGGTGCCTTCATAGAGATTGAATATTGTTGTTTCTGTTAATTTTCTGATATCTATGGCAAAGCTTCCCAGAAATCTAAATTCAAGTACAAATTTGGTAGCCTGTCATTTGACTGATGCAAGGAAATTTTGTGGAACCTCAGTAGAGCTCCTGAGACACTCCACGAAGTTTCTCCTTTTCCTCCTGGGAAGGCATTACATGAATTTGTTTTATTTGGCTTTTACCAAATGAAGTAAAAACTGGAAGGGAAGCATTGTCACTTGGGAAAATGGTAAAACTTTGGTATGTACAAAATGTTAACAGTAGTTTTCTAAAATGTGTATGAAAAAACCTCTCAGTATCTGGTATGTATGTAAATTGTCAATGGTGATTGTCACCTTGTAATATTGTATAATTCAATTGTTTCACATCTACAGAAATTGTTTCTGGAAATGTAGGGAGAAAAGGTCTCAACAGATTCCTATTGATGGAACTGTTGAGAGTAAAAAAACTTTCCTAAAAAGGACTGAATAGACCTGGAAATACACCTGACATTTACTAAGGTTTCTTTGACATACTGGAAATTTTTTTTATGCATTCTGTCCTGAATCCACGAAGTTTTTGTTTTGTTTTGTTTTGTTTTGAGTAACCAGGATCTGCAGAAAGGTTGTAATTTTTTTCCAGCAAAGCTAACTTGTCACATTTTCTCTCCCCTTGATACCAACACAGCATACAAATAGTGGTAGTAATTTTTGCTACTTATCTTAGAGTCTGTTTTTGCATAACTTCCATAGGGATTTTGTCTGTTTTAAAAAAAAAAAATTGGACGCGTGTTTGATTGTGTGGCTTTGTGTGGAGTTCTTCCAAAAAGTTGAAAAAGAGCTGAACCAAGAAGAGGAGAACCTGTTTGCCTTGTTTGTAGGGTTCCAGAGACCTCCAAAGAAGGTGAGGAAGCTTGCCTCCATTGGCAGGACTGGACAACCCGGCCAACGAAAATGCCCTGGTACCCTCGAGAAGAGGAAAGCCCAGGTGGAGTCTGATGAGACCAACTTTATACCTGAAGCATACATCGACTGGATGCTACCGGTTCGCTCTGATCCTGTGTGGAGTATTTCAACAAAGCCAGCTAAAAATTGCTGTTAGTTATTTTCTGCCCTGTGATTTTATGCAAAAATAGGAAAAATGGTTTAAAAGTAGATTTAGTTTGCAAACTTTTGCTTTGCTGTTAAAAGTTTGGGATCAAGGTTGAGAAAATTTGTGTTTTACATCAGTTGGACCATTTTAAAATTTTTTTTTTCCTGTGATTTTTACATATTTGCTGTCTTGTTTTAGCTAACGCTCCAATTTTTTTTCTTTTGGCTTGGATAATGGACTATTTTCAAGTAATGAAAAACTGTCATACTGGACATTCATGGACAATGCTGCTGACTAATTGTTGCTTCTCTTACACACATTGTAACCCTAAAAAAAGACTGTCTCCTAAGACTACACCCTAACATTTGTGCCACCATAGATATGGTGGAATAAAAATTAAAAGGGGGGATTGCAATAGGGTGGTCCCCAGGAAAGGGGGAGGTTCCAGGTTCCCTGCCCCACCCAAGGAAGGGTGGAGCTGAGCAGGAAGAGGAGAAGCTGCAGAAGAGACTGAGGAAGGAAGGAAGCAGGATGGAGCCAGGAGACCTGGAGGAGGCGCATGGAGCCTAGAGACATGTGAAGAAACTGCGCTTGTCTTTGGGTTGTGGACTGGGTGACACAGACGTGGGTGAGACCCATGGGGAGGTGACAATGGCAGCTTTTATCTTGATGTTGATTTTGCTCTTTTCCTTCCGGGCTTGTCCGGTTGTTTGTGACTCTTTTCTGTGGGTCCCCACTGGAAGATGCTTTAGACTTGTGGCAGGCTTTGGGGCCTTGCTCTGCGCCATTCCCATATGGATAGACTTTTACCCACGAGGGGACGGGTAACTTTGGGTGCTTCATTTAGAAACTAGATTATTTGCCTTACCTGTATTGTTTCCTAGTTTTATTAAAGTTCCTTCCCATTAAAGTCTCATATGTTTTGTGTTGATGCGGCGGATGGCAGAACCCATTTAGAATAGGCAGGTTTGCGGGGTTTGGGCTGCCCCTCTCTCTGTCCTATAACACTTTAACCTTACCCTACACCTATAGTCCTCCTGTAAGTGATATCATCTGATATTTTTCTTTTTCCTTCTGACATTTCACTCAGCATAATCCAGCTCCATCCATTGCTGCATATGGCATGAGTTTATCTTTTTTGATTGCTGAATAGTATTCCATTATGTATATATACCACATTTTCTTGATCCAATCATCTGTTTTGGGGCATTTAGGTTTTTCCATATCTTAGCTATTATAAATAGTGCTTTAATAAACATAGGGGTGCAGGTATCCTTTTGAATTAATGTTTTTGTGTCCTTTGTGTAGATTCCTTGGAATGGAATTTCTGGGTCATATGGTAGGTCCATTTTTAATAATTTGAGGAAATTCCACAGAGGTTTCCATAGTGGTTGGACCAGCTTGCACTCACACCAGCAGTGTAGGAGAGCTTCTTTTTCTCTACATCCTTGCCAGCATTTGTTGTTGTCAGTTGTTTTTTTTTAATTTTTTTTTGTCTGTTTTTTTTTTACTGTGGGCCCTTCTCACTGCTGTGAAGTAGTATCTCATTATTTCCCACAATTTTAAAAAGGAATGAAAAATATACCAAAAATCACTGCATCACAAGTAACTGAAAGATCTTCTAAGTGACCTCATATTAAGCCAGCACCAGTAAAGATAGCTGTTTAAATAAATGTCAAAGGAGACCTTCTGCTGGGGAGGAAAAGGGGGAAGAATCAAAACATGGGTGGGAAGAGCACAAGGGACTATGGTGATGGTGATGCCGGAATTGTCAGGCCTAGTCTCCCAGCCAGGAACGGATTCCAGGCTGCAGGGCAGTGCTGGCCCCAGCCGCTAGACCCCCACGGGTTGGTGTCTCACGAAGCCGCAGCAGGAACTTCGCAGACGCTCAGGCAAGCAAGCAAGAAGAGGCAGTTTGTTTAGAAAAAGAAAAAGTTTATTGAGGAGAAAAAGAACAGAAATAAAGTGGGACTCCCAGGCCAGGGAACCAGGCCTGGGAGGGGCAAGGAAGCCAAAGTGGAATTGTGTTTCAGGGAATATATACCTTTTTTCCCTCATTATTCTAAAACTTTACCAGTCTCTCTGATTGGTCAGTTTTCGGCTGTCTCACTGAATTTGCTACTGAGTAGGGATCTTCACATTCCTTATCTAGTAGGTCTGTCTTTCCCCATTTGTTGTATCTTTATCTTTATGGCCCAGTCCTCTGGATGGGCATCCCTGCATTGAAGTTAAACAGCTGCCCTTCTAATGTGACCATAAATTAAACCACTCTCCATTTTTCCAATCTCCGCCTCCCTTTACCACCTGAAGGAAACCAGGACCAGCATTAACAATGTTGTCCTTGGTCCTGGCATGTTTGTTTTTCCCAATGGAATTGGTTATATTTCTTTGGTTTTCCTTATCTCTGAAGCCTCCCTAAATTCTTCAGAGGTCCCCTCCTGCACTATCCCTAAAACTGCCTAATAACCCTAGCTTGCCCTGTCTCATTTCCCCTCTTTTACAAATGGAGCCCTAACTGCAGTTAGGGAAAAGGGACGTAGGTCTGATCAATGACTGCTTCCTGCTGAGAGTGGGCGACGTGGGGAGACAGTTAGGGTTCCACAGTAGGATGACCCTGCCTGTTTTTTTTTTGAGATCATCCACAATATATTTTTTTCAGTATTTTTAAATTTTGTTTTACCTTATGAGAAGTATTTATTTAAAAGCAACATGTTTTATTTAAGAGGGCACAAACTCCTTTAACTTTAGCCATCGGCAGGTCTAGGGTTCTGCGATTTTATATTACTACTAAGACTAGGGATTTTAAGGAGTAATGTTGGGTTAGTGCCCCAAACACCTGGAGGTGTTGTAGCCAAAATGACAGAATTAGTGAGAACTAGGGCTTTAGTGCCATTTTTATGTTTAGTAGCAGCAGCTAGGAGAGCCAATAGTGGCTGTGGAGGCTGCTAGTTTGGAATTTACTTACAATTTTCTCCATTTTTAATAGTTAGGAAAACAAAACTAAAAATGTATAAACAAGTAGCCTTGTAGCCAGCAAGGTAGCAGTGTTGTAAAGTATTCTGGCTTAGGCTGGCCTATTGTACTAGTGAGGGGGACAATTGACCAGTAGGTCAGTCAAAAGAATTGGAGTAAGGCAGAGTAAGTGGCCCCTTATTACCAAAAAGGTGAATTTTATGTCTGCCACTTTTAGGGTCACCCGAGGCTTGTCCATATAAACAGTAAACAGGGGAGTTTCTCTCACCTCTGGGCTTCTTCAGAGATCTTCTCCTGCACCCAGTTCTTCATAGTCAGAGGCAGCTGACGGTCAAGCCTGTCCTCCCATCCTGGCCCGTGGTTTGGGCTGGCCCCTCCCTCTCTGGAGAGTGGGACAGTCCCTTTTTAGTGCCCTGTGTGATGGCACAGAAGGCATGGCCCTGGGGACAGCTTTTTGCAGCTAAGGTGTCCTGGTTGCAGGCAGTGGAAGCAAGCTGGCAGCCCATTAAGAGGTTGAGGTCCCAAATGCCCTAGGGCACATGGGGCCTTGGGTGAGTTTGAGGTAGCAGGGTACTAACAATGACAACTGCCATTTACTGGCCCTTCTCTTGCCTTTCTCCCTTTCTTTTTAGTCTAGTTAGTCCCCTCCATATTACTATAGGCCTTGAAGGCCGTGTTCAAAAGTGTTAAAAGGATTTTAGGCCCTTGATTTAGTCTCTGGAGTTTGCACCTGATGTCAGAGCAAGGCTGACTAATGAAGGAGACAGAGACCGTTAAATTGTTTGTCATTTTTAGGGTCTAGATTAGTATACCTTTTTATAGCCTCAGTAAATTTAGTTTGAAATGACTGGCTTACTAGGTTTTTAAGAAGTCTTATGTATTTTAGAATAATCTTATTTGTGTACATTTATGTTGAAAAGGTGAAACAATGTTATGAGAATACTGTCTATGAGGTATTAATATACCCAAATTGACTCAGTTTGTTTTCACAACAAGAAACAATTTTATATATCAAAATAACTAAAGCCTGGTGCTACACAGGTGCACAACTGACACTTAAGTTAACCAAAATATTTCATGGCAAGTCACTTGAGAACACAAAAGTTTTCTGTCAAAAATCCTTCACTCAGACCTTTAACACTTTCCTTTGCCTTTTTTTTTTTTAAAAACACAAGCGCACTGTACTTTACTTGTATCCAGAATTATTATACCTTAGTTCCCAATCTCTGCATTGCAATGCACCACAATAGCCGTTACACTATCATCTCTTCAGACTACACAACTTACAGACACATTTTTCAATTTTTTTTTTTTGTTGTTGTTGTTGTTGAGATGACATTAAACTTAGTTTCCTTACAATAAGGAGCAAAATGTAAACCTGAGATTTCAGAGAATGGGTAACAAATTTTATTACTCAACTTAGCAAAAACCTTAGTTTAGCTTTAGTTTTTCCTTAGAACTGGAATTTTAAGTCAACTGCAGAGTTGCCACTGTAATAATTTTATATACCAAGTTTTCTTAGGCAAGCACTAGATAGGTTGACAAAAGCAAGAAAAAATTAGACACTTAATACCATAAACATTTTTCAGTAACTTGTCCATATGGTTTTAGATGTTACCTTGAATTCTGTAAAGAAATATAGTCATTGACTGGGAGAATATATTGTTTATTCCAAGGGGAAAAGACAAGTAGATTAGTCTTCCTGGAACAAGATCTTATCAAGAGATAGAAGCCTAGAAGTAAGTTTTGTTTGTTTGCATAGGCCAGGTTAATTATTATTTCTTTTGTAGAGCATGAGTAAATACATTTAAACAACATAAAGTATTAATACCCAACATTAAAACCTTAAGGCATGTATGCTTTTTAAACCATAACATTTTGAATTAGATTTTTTTTACCACAATTTTAGATCGCGATCTCAAAATTTAGGATTTTTTTTTTTTTAATAGGCGCCATTTAAAATTAATCCTCCGGAGGCAAAAAGCAAGAAAAGAGATCTCTTGATTTCCATTTAAAAATTTTTTCCATGTGCACTTATTTTAAGAAACAGTTATTTTTACCAATATTTGTAAAGACACTGAGAAACTATGATTTAGTAAATTTTTTTTTTAGTAACAATTTTTTTTGACACATTTATTTAACCAAGTTTTTAATATCCTCCTTATATTAAGCAGGTTTTAAATGACATAGAAGTTAGAATTCTTACATAGAACAAGTACCCAATTTTAACCCTTACTTAAAACCGAGGGTCCAACCAAAACCACAACAATTTCAAAGTTAAGTAGTTTGTACTAACTTTCTTAGACAAGAAAAACATTTTTAAGTTTGTATTTTTAAGTATTATTAATTGGCTTTACATTGTTTTAGTTTTGTCACACTGAGACCAAGCACATTTTTAAGACAGAAGACATTTTTCTTTTTAGAACCATGTATGGAGAGGACAGGAGAAGAGGAAGAATAAGATTTTTCCTGTACAGTTTGCCTGTTTTTTTTTTTTAACTCTTATTAGAAATTAATTAGTCTTAATAAGAAACTAAACTTTTACAGGTCCAATAAGCAGTTTAGAAATTGTCACTTAACCAAAAATTACCTTTTATGGCTCGTTAGCAAGTCCAAAGTAACTCAGCAGTTTTTACCTTTAACATTTTAGACTTTAAAATCAGAAACACACAGGGACATAGAACTTTTTCCCTAGCATGAACCAAAACAGTTTTTTTTTTTTTTTTTTTTTAGGTGGGCAAAGGGAGAGTCTAGTTCCCTCACAACTGGAAGGCAGCAGAGACATACCAATAATCTCAACACTGGAAAAAATAATCCAGGCAGCTGCTTATTGAGAGCAAAGGCAGTCTTTTTTACCAGCCAGCTGTAGTGGACCCCTTTACTTATTAGTCCCCAGCATTTTGTCTTTTTGTCTTGACTGTGACCAAGGAGGGTTAGCTGGAGAAGATGCCATTTATGGCCAAATTGGGCTAGTTTTTAAGAATGTGGCTTAAGGGCATGTCCCATGGAATTGAGATAGAGCATTTTATGGTCTCTGTAGCAATAAAAGAAAGGTACCCGCAATGGCAGCACAGAGACAAAGCGGGGACATTTCTACAGTTAAGTCAGAGGTCGTCCCATCCGACCAGGACCATATATCATGGTCTCTCGACTGGCTCTCAACTCTAGGAGGCCAGGAGAGTTGTCGAGACTTGGGTCTAAGTGACTGACTAAGAGAAGCAACAGGTGAGATAGGAGACAATTACTCCTGAAAATTGGTCTCAATTTTAAGATGCAGGAGAGACGAGTGCCTCTTTTGCATGGCTGACGAGGAGGCTCCCATCTGCAAAAAAAAAAAGGAATGAAAGCAGGTATCCAACATCTGCTTCTTTCCCCAAAGGCGGAGAAAACCTATAGACAGGTCAAATTATGGATTTAGGGTCAAACTGGACCCAATTCTCAATCCACTTCTCCCTTGCCTTTTTACCGGAGGCGTCCCTCCATTTAAACCCGGAGCTCTAACTGTGAGTGATCAACAGTTTCCTCGCATAAAAGTCCACTGGAGTTAACCACCACTTACCAGTGTGACCGATGTATCTCTGCCTGTCTCCCACCGAACAGACAGGTGTGGGGTACCGGACTTTGTGGGACCCTACCGGAGTTCCCTAACCAGTCTCTGTGCAAAGGGCATTTATTCCAAGCTTCTACCGAGCTTATAGTAAGTCATTCTCCTCATCTGAAGAAAGAGACCCTGAAAACACCTGAACAGTAGAGACTTAACACAAGCCACAGACCAAGTCCTACGACCTAACTTTTAATGATGTCCATTTGCCAGACAACAAAACTGATTCCTTTTTTCTGAAGCCATAGCCCTTAAAGCGGCAGTAGCCCAGAGCCTGATATTTACTTGTCTTAAACTCCCTTTTGAAAAACTGCCATGAAACAAATTTATAATACCAAAAGTATAATTAATTAGCTGGACCTAGGATTTGAGGCAAAACTGTACATACATTCCTGTCATAATATGAAACTCAGTCTCTCCTGCCTGTGCCAACCAGCAGGATTGAAACAGACACCAGGGAAAAGGCTCCCAGGGGTGCCCCAAGATTTTTATAAGACCATTTTGTACCTTATGTTTATAAGTTGTCTTGATAGAAGCTGAAAGAAGTCCGTCCTATAGGGGAGGGATCAAGAAGAAGAAAGTCCCTTTTTTTTTTTTTTTTTTTTGTTTGGCCTCCGTGACTCTCGCCTAGGTGCCGACCTAGCAGAACGCCTTGTCTGAGCCATCGGATCTCCTGGATGTCCAGGGTTCCAAGGATCACAGCTTGGTCGTTCTGAGCACCCTCGGAGTCCACGGATGATAGAGGAAAGTAGCAATCAGTGACAAGAGAGTCCCGACATTCCCACTCAGCAAGTGGGGGATCAGGAAGCCTTGCCAGCTGAGAAACCTGTCACCCGAGACTTTAAGAATGGCGGCCTCACGCTAGTCGCTTTTACCGGGCCGACGGGTGCCCATTAATTTTTTGCAATCAAATATAGGACAGAGAAAAAGTTTTTGAAATATCTACTGCCTGTCTGAAGCCCACAGGTAACAGAGAAGCAAATCAGTTGCATTGCAAGAGAAGGAAGAATGGAAAGAAAGAGAGAGCAGAGAAAGATAAGAGGAGCCATTCTAACAATCCTAACAGGGATCTGAGGCCAGGGAAGGGTTCTGTGTCGGATCCTGTGTGGTGCTTAGTGAGGAATGACTTTCCCAATTGTCACATTGGGACCATTCATCCTCCACTGGGTCTCGGCAGCTCCCCCTCTGCTGAAGGCAAGGGAGGATGGCCCGAGCTGCTGGGAGATCAGCCCCTTATGTGCAGCTCCCGGACGGCCTCTATATGACGAATGTGCCTAGCTCTTCGGAGACCGGAGTCCCTCATACGACAACACCAGACTTTTATTCTTTACTGGCACATGGGCTAGTCCCCTTACCTGGTCTGGTCACCAGTTTATCCTTTCACAGGAATCTTTAAGGCAGTCGCCCTTTGGCATTTACTGACTGTCCTGTGCCCTTTTTATGGCCTCTTTGATGGCTCCAAGAGAAAGAAAATGTTTAGCAAGAGAAGTTTAGGACAAGCTGAAGATAGAAACAATTTGTGCCTCTCGGCTGACTTACCCAAAATATTGTGAGATCCCGGACGAGCCCCCAAAATGATGCCGGAATTGTCAGGCCTAGTCTCCCAGCCAGGAACGGATTCCAGGCTGCAGGGCAGTGCTGGCCCCAGCCGCTAGACCCCCACGGGTTGGTGTCTCACGAAGCCGCAGCAGGAACTTCGCAGACGCTCAGGCAAGCAAGCGAGAAGAGGCAGTTTGTTTAGAAAAAGAAAAAGTTTATTGAGGAGAAAAAGAACAGAAATAAAGTGGGACTCCCAGGCCAGGGAACCAGGCCTGGGAGGGGCAAGGAAGCCAAAGTGGAATTGTGTTTCAGGGAATATATACCTTTTTTCCCTCATTATTCTAAAACTTTACCAGTCTCTCTGTGATTGGTCAGTTTTCGGCTGTCTCACTGAATTTGCTACTGAGTAGGGATCTTCACATTCCTTATCTAGTAGGTCTGTCTTTCCCCATTTGTTGTATCTTTATCTTTATGGCCCAGTCCTCTGGATGGGCATCCCTGCATTGAAGTTAAACAGCTGCCCTTCTAATGTGACCATAAATTAAACCACTCTCCATTTTTCCAATCTCCGCCTCCCTTTACCACCTGAAGGAAACCAGGACCAGCATTAACAATGTTGTCCTTGGTCCTGGCATGTTTGTTTTTCCCAATGGAATTGGTTATATTTCTTTGGTTTTCCTTATCTCTGAAGCCTCCCTAAATTCTTCAGAGGTCCCCTCCTGCACTATCCCTAAAACTGCCTAATAACCCTAGCTTGCCCTGTCTCAATGGTACATGGGTGAAATGGTGGTGGGAATTTCACAGGAACTACACCTGAGAGGAGAAAGCATACATTGTGCAAAAATGAAGAATGATGTAAAATATATATATATATGAAATTAAAAAATTCTCAAAGGAGACAATACTTTAAAAGAGTTCCTGCTTAGTATGGAATCTTAACAGCTCTAAAAGGTAGCACAAAATATTTATATAGATTCTGATTACAAGTGCTTGTATATATTTGTACCCTCTCATATATGTGCATGTTATAAAATAAAAGTATAGTTTTGAGCAGAAGGATGTGTGTGTATATATAGATACATTTATTCTATTGTCATTATTTACAGAAGTGGAACATACATACATAAGGCCCAGCAATTTCCTTAAATTTATCATTTTTCAAAATTCCAGTCAGATCACTGGATCAAGAAGATGTGGAATATATACACAATGGAATATTATTCAGCAATCAGAAAAGATAAACTCATATCATTTGCAGCAACATGGATGGAGCTAGAAGGAATTATGCTCAGTGAAATAAGCCAGAAGGAAAAAGAAAAAATATCAGATAATTTCACTTATAACAGGAATATAGGGGAACCAAATAAGACATCAGTGTGAAAAAATAGCAATACAAAACACAACAAAGCCAAAACAGACAATTCTAAATCAGAGACATCCTGTGGGGGAGGAGGAGGGAGAGGGATCATAGGGAGGGAGGGAGGAGCACAGGAGCCTCTGGTAAAGGAGCATGGGTGCCTTGGGGAAGGAAATTCTATGGGGACTCAATCTGAGGGGGTGGGGGGAAGCAAATATTGTTTAAAAATGATCAGTGATGTAAAAGAAAATAGCATTAAAAATAATTGATTAATTAATTTTAAAAAAGGAAAGAAAAATTCTAGTCACATCAATTATAATCCCCCGAGCGATTATAGTGACACGCTGTGAAAGCAGCTCTGAGTGCTCACTCTCGACCATGGCCAGCTGTGACCAGGGTCCCCCGTCTTCTTGCAGACAGAGAGGAACATCAGTGTCCCAGTTCTATGGAATGAATATTTGTGTCCTCCCAAATTCCATGTATTGAAACATTAGTCTCCAATAGGATGGTCTGGGAGGTGGGGCTTTGGGGTGATTCGGTCCTGTTGATGGAGCCCACACAATGGGATTAGCACCTTTATCAGGAGATAAAGAAATCTGCATTCATTCTCACAGCCAAGTGAGGACACAGTGAGAAGGAAACTGAATGTGAACCATGAGGAGAGCCCTCACCAACAACCTGATCTTGGACTTCTGAGCCTTAAGAACTTTGAGAACTAAATTATTTAAACGAGAGCCACCCTGTGGTATTATCACAGCAGTCTGAAGTAAGAAAGACATCACAGAACCAATGGCTTCCTCTGCCAGGAGGAGACCTTGCATGACCCCCTCCACCCCGCCAAGGATCCCAGGCTCTGGGTGACTAGTAAATACGACTCTCAGGGGTGGGAGCCGCCCCGCGGCCGGAGGGAAGGGGCGGAGGGAGGGTCCCTGCACTCTGCCCCTTACTCGCAGATTGTCGCCCGCACGCCCTGCAGCCACCCCGCAGAAATGCTTCGATTACCCTCAGTCCTTCGCCAGATTAGGCCGGTGTCCAGGGCCCTGGCTCCTCATCTCACTCGGGCTTATGCCGAAGATGTAAAATTTGGTGCAGATGCCTGAGCCTTAATGCTTCAAGGTGTAGACCTTTTAGCTGATGCTGTGGCGGTTACTATGGGGCCAAAGGGAAGAACAGTGATTATTGAACAAAGTTGGGGAAGTCCCAAAGCAACAAAAGATGGTGTGACTGTTGCACAGTCTATTGACTTAAAAGATAAATATAAAAATATTGGCACCAAACTTGTTCAAGATGTTGCCAATAACACAAATGAAGAGCCGGGGATGGTACTACTACTGCCACTGTACTGGCCCGCTCTGTTGCCAAGGAAGACTTCGAGAAAATTAGTAAAGGTGCTAATCCAATGGAAATAAGGAGAGGTGTGATGCTGGCTTTTGATGCTGTAATTGCTGAACTTAAGAAGCAGTCAAAACCAGTGACAACCCCTGAAGAAATTGCTCAGGTTGCTACAATTTCTGCAAATGGAGACAAAGAAATAGGAAACATCATTTCTGATGCAATGAAAAAGGTTGGAAGAAAGGGGGTCATCATAGTAAAGGAAGGAAAAACACTGAATGATGAATTAGAAATTATTGAAGGTATGAAGTTTGATCGAGGTTATATTTCTCCATACTTTATTAATACATCAAAATGTCAGAAATGTGAATTCCAAGATGCCTATGTTCTATTGAGTGAAAAGAAAATTTCTAGTGTCCAGTCCATTGTACCTGCTCTTGAAATTGCCAATGCTCACCATAAGCCTTTGGTCATAATTGCAGTAGATGTTGATGGAGAAGCTCTGAGTACACTTGTTTTGAATAGGCTAAAAGTTGGTCTTCAAGTTGTAGCAGTCAAAGCTCCAGGTTTCGGTGACAGTAGAAAGAATCAGCTGAAAGATATGGCTATTGCTACTGGTGGTGCAGTATTTGGAGAAGATGGATTAACTTTAAATCTTGAAGATGTTCAACCTCATGACTTAGGAAAAGTTGGAGAGGTCATTGTGACCAAAGATGATGCCATGCTCTTAAAAGGAAAAGGTGACAAGGCTCAAATTGAAAAACGTATTCAAGAAATCATTGAGCAGTTAGATATCACAACTAGTGAATATGAAAAAGAAAAACTAAATGAACATCTGGCAAAACTCTCAGATGGAGTAGCTGTGCTGAAGGTTGGTGGGACAAATGATGTTGAAGTGAATGAAAAGGAAGGCAGTAACTGATGCCCTCAATGCTTCATGAGCTGCTGTTGAAGAAGGCATTATTCTGGGAGGAGGTTGTGCTCTGCTTTGGTGCATTCCAGCCTTGGACTCATTAACTCCAGCTAATGAAGATCAGAAAATTGGTATAGAGATTATTAAAAGAACACACAAAATTCCTGCAATGACTATTGCTAAGAATGCAGGTGTTGAAGGATCATTAACAATTGAGAAAATTTTGCAGAGTTCATCAGAAGTTGGTTATGATGCTATGGTGGGAGATTTTTTGAATATGGTGGAAAAAGGAATCATTGATCCAACCAAGGTCGTAAGAACAGCCTTATTGGATGCTGCTGGAGTAGCCTCTCTGTTAACTACAGCAGAAGTTGTAGTTACAGAAATTCCTAAAGAAGAGAAGGACCCTGCAATGGGTAGAATGGGTGGAATGGGAGGTGTTATGGGAGGTGGCATGTTCTAACTCATAGAATAGTGATTTACCATTATTGATGAACTGTGAGAGGAAGCTCAAAGCAGGGTTCCTCATGTATAACTTCAAAGAAGTCAGTTGAAGGAAATGACTGAAGAAAAGGCTGGCTGATGTTTAAGAAAATCACTATAATCATCAGTTACTGGTTTCAGTTGACAACATATAATGGTTTACTGCTGTCATTGTCCATGCCTGCAGATAATTTATTTTGTATTTTTGAATAAAAAAACATTTGTACATTCCTGATGACTGAGTGCAAGAGCCATGTACCAATGTACTGCTTTAAACTTAAATCAGCGTGGCATTTTTACTACTATTCTGTTAAAATCAGGATTTTAGTGCTTGCCATCACCAGATGAGAAGTTAAGAAGCAGCCTTTCTGCGGAGAGAAAAACAATTGTGTACAAAGTAGAGAAATATCCAATTTTGTGACAACCTTTGTGTAATAAAAATTTGTTTAAAGTTAAAAATAGATAAATAGATAGATAGATAGATAGATAGATAGATAGATAGATAGATAGATAGATAGATAGATAGATAATGACTCTCATCCTGTCCATGGGAAACACATAGACCTCAATCTTGTCCTACAAAAAAAAAAAAAAAGAGTAAAAGAATAAAAGAGGCAAAAAGTCCCTCCACTGAAAGATAAACCCAGTCCAGAAAATCCTCCAGGGCCCCATATCCCGGAGGATGAGAGAAGGATTAGAGAGGCAAAGACTTTTGTTTTTTATTTTCCTGATGGCCCTTGGTCTAAGTATATTCACCCTTTCTTCATCTTCCCTTTTACTTGCCAGCAGACTTTAAGTACACATTAAAATTAAATGTATATTGGCTCTTAAGAATGGGGAAATATCTGGACAAGATAATGTTGGTGATACTATTGGTTATAAGTCAAAAGACTATAATTTCCTATTTTTTTTTTACTAAATGAAATGTACATGCAGAAAAGCACACCACACAACTACAGCTTACAGAATAATCATGAAGAAACTCCCTCTGTAACTGGCACCCTGGCTAAGTAACTGTGTACCAGAGCCCCAAGAGTCACCCCCATAATGGGATTCATCCCAGACCAAACTCTTCTTCCCCTTATTTGGGCATATGTGAGGTTGGTTTCCTTTCTTTCTTTGTGGTTTTATCACCTTCACATATATCCATTAATAATATACTTTGACTTTGGTTGTGAAATTTATAAAACTACAATCATGCTATAGGATTTTTTGTGCACACTAACACCTTTAGTGCGTGTCTTGCTAGCTTCACCTACTGTTAGGTCTGTAAGATTTGTCCATGCTGCAGTCATATGGTTTGCTCATTTCCATAATCATATAAGATTTTGTTGTACAAATTTATTAATGAACTTTTTGGGTCTTAAGTATAGGTATGTTCAAAATCAATTTAAAAAAGCCTAACTATTTTACAGAATAGCTGTGCAAATCTAGCCTGTCCCCTACATGACAGTCCTGTGACTTCACATTCTCTTCAACACTTGGTATCATCAGTTGATCTACATTTTCTCATTCAATGAGTGTATCATAGAATTTCATTGTGATTGATTTGAATTTTATTTTCCTTATTACCAATGAGTTTGACTATTTTTTTCATCACTATTAACTATTTACATATAATTTTCTATAAAATATCTTTTCAAGCCTTTTGCCCATCTTTCTTTTGGAATTTTTTTGATATAGCTATTTAATATTTTATTGTGTAATTTTTATTGTGTAATTTAATATTTTATTGTGTAACACTGCATTATAACATGTAAGTTTTAGCTGTGCATAATTATCAATCAACATCTGTATATTCTAAAATTCCTATTCTATCCTTCATACAATTGATCCCTTTTACCTGATTTATCCAATCTCTCCCTTCTCTTCTGGAACCACTAACTTGGTCTTTGAGTCTAAAAGTTTATTTTTGTTTAATTTAGTGCATTTTTATTTGGTTTTTCTATATACCACAAATGAGAGAAATCCTAGTTTGTCTTTTTCTAACTAAGCATGACATGAGCTCTTAATCAGATACCATATATCTCAAATATTTTCTCCTACTAAATGGTTTTTCATTAAACTCTATTTAATGATGAGTTTTGCTGAAAATTTAGCACATTTATTGTATTCAATTTTATCAGTATTTTTCCTTATGATTGGTAGATTTTCTGTCTTTTTACTAAATACTTCCCTATGGTCTCAGTTATAAAGATTCTATCCAAAAATTATTTTCTGAATGTTTTGCTTGCTTTTTATACTTAGTTCATTAATCCACTCATAATCAATTTTTGTGTATCTATGAGGTAGGGGTCCACCAGCATATCCAACATAATTTACCAAAATGTCTATTCTCTCTCTACTGCTTTATAATACCAAATCTGTCATTTATTGTGTCAATAAAGTGTCTTGGCCTCTTTCTGGGCTCTCTATTCTGAAATAGACATCTCTCTCATTACTTACCATTCCTTTGTAGTGTCCTATATCTGGTAAGGCCAGCTATCCCATCTCTCTGCTTTGGCAAGTGTGTCATAACTATTCTTGATCGTTTGCATTTTCATATAAATCTTAGAATCAACCTGTATTTTTTTAAATGTTCTACTAGATCTTTATTAGAATTATACACACTGTATATCAATATTGAGTCTTTAATCCATAACTATTGTACATCTCTCTATTTATATTATTTTAAGTAGCATTGTATGGTTTTCTGCATAGAAGTTCTGAACAACTTTTCTAGATCTATTCCTAGGTTCTCCATACAGTTTGATGCTTCAATAAATGACACTCTTTTTCACTTTTCTAACTTTTTCATCTGGTAAAAAGAAAAACAACTGATTTCTTAAAGTTTATTTCTTATACCAAGAACCTTCAAAAACATTTTTTAATTAATTAATTTATTTATTTATACAAGAACCAGGGTACAGGCCAGATTCACAGGAGGGTGAGAGGATTCACCAGAGAGAGATCAGGGAACAGAACAGGCAGACTGACGAAATACACTGCTGAGGGGAGCAGTGGGAGCAACAGGAGAGGTCTGCTGCGCCATGTGGGACTCTTGCCGGTCTGCTGGGATCAAACCGTCACTGCAGAGGCTGCGGACAGCTTCACAGCGCAGCGCTCAACCACCTGCGCCACCAGGGAAGGCCCTCAAAAACATTTTATTCTAATATTTTCTTGTTACGTAAAATTTACTTTCATAAAAATTCATGATATCAATAAAGTTGTCTGAATGGCTTTGCAATTTGTTGTTAATATTGATAGGTTATGCTAGTCATAAATAATAAATGATATGATGATCTAATTACATGACTACTATTTTCATAAAAATGTCAGGCTACACAAACTTATAACATACCACACAATTTAATTTTTCATTATAAGAATGTGGCCTGCTGATCAGTTTTTCATAATTGTATAGCATTTAAATATTTCCTCTGGAAACCACAGCTCATTCTGAGGATTGAGAAAACAAGCATTGAGAAAACAAGCATTGAGAAAACAAGCATTGAGAAAACAAGCCTTTGATGTGTCAGGCCTATAATAGGGCTCCTTTCATTTAATCTTTGCTACAATAACCTGAGCAAGCAATTACTGTATTTAATTATCAAGACATTGAGGCTCAATGTTGGTAGATAACTTGCCTGAGATCCCATAACTAGTTAGGATTTCAGTCTTAACAGTTCCAATCCTTTTTAGAAGAGAGGATTTCTTGCCAGCTCCTCAGGGGAATAAGGTCAAATACAACATCCAGCTCCATTGCTCAGCCTTCTGCATACACAACTGCAACACTGGTCATTTTGCATGAAACCTTTAAAAGCAAGCTAACTTCAATAATATTTTAATGTTTTATACAGACACATATATATGAACTATGTAGAGCTACCATCAGCTTTATATACACAAAATATATACTTATATATTATATATACATATTTATATATATATGTACAATATATAAAAATACCTTGTTTTATGTATAATACGTACTTTTACTATGTGTGTATATACATACATATATACATACATGCATACATATAAAATTGGCTTTTGTGAAGAAAACAGTTAACACAGCAGACCTGACTGCTATCCATTGAGAAGTCTGCTTATAAGATTAAAAGACCTCTAATTGCATTCCAAAAACTTCAATTTAGAAAGTGTTCCCACCATTCTAACTGGTAAGACTGGTTCACAGTTCCTGACTTTACGTCGTGGTTTGTGCTGAGCACCTGCTTTCCTTCTGGAAGTCTGGGATTTTTGTTTCTGCCAGACAGTCCCCAACAAACAAACAAAAAACCTTAGTCACTGAGCCTCTAATGATCTTCCCTGTAGACATTTTATGCTGTCACATATCATTTCTGGGGGAATTAAATGTGTCCTCTGTGATTCCACTAGGAAATGACCCTTGTAAGCTTACACCTGGGTTCCATGGACTTTGCCTTATAGGATTTTTTTCCTTGTTGATCTTGTTTTGTATCCATTCACTAAAATGAATCATAACCATGAGCATCCCTATAGGTCCTACAATTCCTCCTCGTGAGTCACTGAACATGGGGTGGTCTTGGGAATCCCCCAACACGGCTATCTCTTCATCCTGTGAATATTACCGCACAATAGAATTGGTAGTGCTGAAGAATTGGTAGTTACTGAAGAATAGTTTGGGTTTTTTAAAGTGACATTAGCCACCATCAGTACATTGAACAAAAATTATTCTTTAAATGTGCTTAACCTGTGGTTCCAGTTGACTTCTTCATAATCAAGCTGTTCTCAGCTCTCTGAAACTTTACCCCTAACCTTTTATTCAGCAACATTAGGATCTCATTTTGTATTCTCCTTTCATGCATTCCTTTGCTCCCTGTTCACTTTTCTTACTCTTCTGGAATACACACACACACACACACACACACAAAATGCTATTTATCTCTGAATGTTCTTGTTTTGGGTCCCATATATTTTCCTTTCTTTTAAGAAAATGTTATACAGAAAAACCCCTTATGCTCATTATTCAGTTTAAGAGTAAAACACGATCTTACAACCAATATCTTGACTTGACAGATCACCTGATCTTATTCATTTTCCCAGTTTATTTGTACTCTATTAATGTAGATTCATGTATCCATAATTGGCCAAGACAACAAATAGTTCAACCCCACAAGGATGTTTACTTGTCCTTTGTGATTATACCCAATTTCCCTCCTCTGACAACCACTACTCTTTTCTCCATTTCTAAAATTCTGCCATTTAAAAATGCTTTATAAAGTGGGCCTCCCTGGTGGCACAAGGGGTTAAGATGCAACCTATAAAGGTATCTGCAGCCACTGCAGCATGAGTTCGATCCCCAGCCAGGGAGCTACCCACATGGCACAGCAGACCTCTCCTGACTCACCCTCTGCTCCCCTCAACAGTGTATTTCAGTCTGTCTGTTCTGTTCCCCACTCTGTCTCTGGTGAATCCTCTCAGCCCCCACACCTCCAGCCTGTACCACAGTTCTTGTATGCATAAATAAATAAATCTTTTTTAAAAAATGCTTTATAAAGTGACTCATGTAGTATATGAACTTTAGGAATTTTTTCCATCACCACAAATCCCTGAAGACTCATGCAGTTTGTTGCATATGTCAATATTTTGTTATTTTTCATTGCTGAGTAGTCGTTCATGATCTGACTAAATGCCATAATTCATTGACCTTTTAAAGCATGTTTGAACTGATTTCAGTTTGGTCTGCCATAGTATTTTTGTAAAGGCTTTTTTGTAAAAGTGTATTTTCATTACCTTGGAATGAAAGCCTAACAGTACAATTACGGGGTCAAATGATAGTTACATACCAATTTGCTAAGAACTTACAAAATTATTTTTCCAGAGTGACTACACCATTTCATATTCCCACCGTTAGAGTGTAAGTGATCTAGTTTACCTTGCTATTGATTTTTTTATTACCCCAGACACCCATTTGACTTTTTGGTGGAGATAAAATTAGTGATTTCTAATACAAGTGTTACCTGGATGTTACCTGGATTTTCAAATCCTATTTTATGTTATTAAGTTCCTTTTAATTCTGGAATCATTCTCATATTTCCAATGACAATAATTTATATCACCTTTAACGGGAGTCCATATAATTGAATGTATAATCTAATTCCCACCCAGGGACTTGGACACTTCTAATTAATCTTGATACATAAACTCCAGGCCAGAAATTCATCTAAGAAAAGATCAGGCCAGGATGTTGTTAACTCCTTCCAAGGAGACCTGAATCCTCCCATTCACTCTTGACTCCAGAAGGTTTTGTATCCCTGTGAAGGTAAAATGAGTTGACATATGAAATGTGTTTAGAAAAATGACTGGAAAAGAGTGGTTATCTGGATTAATCAGTTTCCAGAGAAACAGAACCAATAAAGTGATTTAGGTAGATGATAGAAGATGATAATGATAGATAGATACTAAGATAGACAGACAGATAGAATAGATGATACTGGTGCTTTTGTAGGATGGGGTGAATGGGTGCTTCCATGTGTGTGCAGGAGGGAAAAAGGAAAGAGAAAAAAATTATTAGAAGGAATCAGCTCAAGTAATCATGAGATGGGAGCTAATTCTAAAATATATAAGAAAATGAAAAGACTTATATTGTAGTTCAAGTTCAAAGGCAGTCTGCTGGCAGAATTCATGTTCCTCAATCATCTTCATGGCCACAAAGATACCTGAAAACTGGCACCACTTGGGACTGCTCCACCTTTGAAACCATATGTTGAAAAATGACTTCCTTTGATTGTGTTGCCTTCACCTGCAGTGTCGTCTCTCCTTTATTTCTACTAACATATACTTTGTTACCTCATTTTATCTTCTAAACAAGTGATCCCTTAATCTAGTCTGTGAATCCCCTCCCAGTTTTTTCTCTTGCTATATCCAGCTATTTATGTATTTCAACCATTCTGCTGTTCCTTCAAGACTCAATAAAACCAGAGATATTTGCCTCCCCTTTTTTGGTGAGACAGAGCACAGAGTGTTTCTCTCACCTCACCTGGATCTGAAACACTCCCTGGTAGGACTGTATGTTTGTCATATTCATAATAACTGGTTCAAATGCTTCCCTCTGACTTTGCTATACATTTACAAAGATTGCTTGTTGATAAACTGTTTTTTAAGCCCAGTTTTTCTCATTGTTAAAAGCTTGACTTACTTGGTTATTACTGTTTATTGTTTCTTGAGATATATTGTGTCCGGCAGAAAGAAGTTAAATTCTTCCTAAGTTAATGATCAATTCTAGGTATGAAATGGAGAACATCCACCAAATTCAGGGTTAACAAGTTTTCATTGTAATGCATTATGGTGTTATGACATAGGCTTGAACATCTGGCACTTTCTCTGGTTGACTCCACATGTGAAAAAAAATAAATTTCCTACAGAAATTGAGGGGAAGAGCAACAAATTGTATCACAATCATATGCAAAACAAAGCACAAAACCATTCAAAGCATTATCATTATTCTGTTGCTGTAGTCTCCCATTGCCCTCTCATTGCATCTGAAGAAATAATTAACCTTTCCAACTCTGGCAAATTTATAAGGTAGAAAGGCTCTTTGTATATCAGGGTCACATGAGAATTTGAAGATAAGTTGTTTAAGAACTATTTTACCCAGAGCAATCAAAAGAGGAAAAAAAATCTGCTTGCAGAAAGAATTATCTCGTCTATTTCAAGGGCATTGAAAATTCCTACTAAACTATTTTAAGAGTTCTCTCCCTCTGGATTTTTCAGCCAGAAATCATTTCTGCTTTGTGCTATAGCCAGTACCACATGAATTTCTACAGGCTAGAATCTTCTTTCCTCTTCTTCTGTTTCAATTGGAACAAAATTTGCTCTCAATGAAGGAGCTAGTTTTTTCTGAATTAAGAGGATGCATAAATCTCACATGTTAGGCTATTCAGAGATCAGACTCCTGCTTTTACATTTCTGTCATAAATCATTCCAAGTAACCAGGTTGTGTGACCTATGACCTCATTCATTCCCTCTATGAGGCTGCCCCAGCTGCATTTCTATCAGCTCATGCATCGGTCTCCATCATTCTTTACCCATCGCAGAAATGTCTCCCTTAGGCAATACAGCAGCCACCCACGGAAGCAACTCCAATATATCATGAACAATTTTCAGGCTCACTTTTTATGATCTCCTGAATCAGTTGGAAATTATAGAAATGAACTTTGACTAATTCAGAATGAATTTAATAAAGAAAATTGAGTCATTCAAAGTATCACTTGGAAACTGGAGAATCAGTGGCTAAGGTTATATAGCCATGCAAACAGTCCAAAATTATGCCACAAATGGTCCCTGTGGAGACCCCCCTGCTTCCACTACCTTCCCAGCTTCTATCCCCAGCAGCAACCTCAGTACCATTCCCTGGTAGTCTCTACAGCTGTCTTGGGAACAAGCCCATGCTACTCTCCTCACCCAGATGGAGTCCTTGAAGTTCTTTCTTCCTTTAGATATCAGATCCTGAGCCATGACTGGTCCAAGAGCTTATTACAGAGGAAACTTAGGTCACTGTGATGGTAAATTTTACGTGTCAATTCAGCCAACCTATGGTGCCGGTTGTTTAGTCAAACACCAATTTCAATATATTGTTACCCTGAAGGTATATTTTAAATATGATTAACATTTATTGTAGAATTTGAGTAAAGCAGTTTACCCTCTATATTGTGGGTCAGGGCTTATTCAATCAGTTGAAGAGAAAAGATAAAATACCATGGAGGAAGAGAAAATTTTCTCCAGATTGAATCATAGAAAATCTGTCTGAGTTTCCAGACTTTGGACTCAAGAATGCTGAGGTTACTCACTCAGCTGGTACAGGGTATGACCTGGCAAGTTAGTACACCTCAACACTGGTGCTTTGTTTTTGCAGATCATCAGATTTGGCAACTCTTAAGAAGGAAATTTGGTTTCTTTATAAGATGACATCTAAAAGAAAGTGAATTTTCAGGTTGTTGATTTTATAAAATGAGGTCTATTTGTGAGATTATGTTTACAGCCAGAAAATGGAAGCATTAAATAAACAAATAAAATAGTGTTGACTTTGACCATGTCTTACTTTTTTCTTATAAGCAAACTCACCAAATGCTCTATAAAGGCAATAAAACAGAACTATTAAACTGTCTTGAGGAGTCTTTAAGCTGAGGAAAAGTCTCTTATCAAATAAAACATTAAACCAGTGAAACCTGAAAAGGTCATCAGTTGGTCACATAAAGAAGCAAGTGACGCGTAACCGAAATTTGTTCCTGAAGAAAGTAAAAGACCAGGAGTTCTGAAGTGTGTATTAAACAAAAGTTCTGAGCTATAAAAACAACATACCAGGTACTCTGCTATGGACTTTACTTAGATTATCTCATTTAAGCCGCTTAACGATCATCATCATCATTACCATTACCAGCATTATTTATGCTAAAGGATCAGAAATTCAGAGTAGTTAAATTAATTTTTCACATTTGAGAAGATAATTGATGATAGAGGCTAGATTTAAACTCAATCAGTCTATACTCTGTCAATAGCACTGAACTATTTCTATTAACACATCTTCAAGTATATCTATTCAATATCACTATAACTAGTTTTCTGGTAGATATTTTGTTTGCTTCTTTGTTTCACTAAATGTAATTGCTAAATATGACTACCAAGTTGACTGCAATGTTTCCCATTTAAATTTGACCCCAAGTCATCTATAGTTTATACAATACTTCTCAACATATACAAAAGATATACTACACAACTGTTAGTGGCTATTGATGTTCTGCAATCAAAGATTTTTACCATTACAGCTATATCTTTACCTATATATGTATATATAAATATATAGCTTTTTCCCCCACTACATGGATGGAAAGGTAGGAAGATAGATAGACAGACAGATAGATACATACATACATACATATATACATAGATACATACATACATACATAAACAGATGATAGGTAGACAGACAGATAGATAAACCCAATATGTGCTATTTTTACAACTCAAGCAATTTATGTATCTAGGTTAGAAACTTAAATTTATCGATGAGAAACCACATTTGTACTGGAAAGGAGTATTTTTATAAGCAATTTTGCTCATATAGCTAAAAACTAGTCTTGAACTTTAGCAAAGTAATCCTAATGCAAATGAGTCTAGCTAGCTATGTTCAGTTTATTGTGGTTCAATATGGAAAAGGTTGCATCTATCATGGTGGAATGCATCTCTGGGGATGATTATGAGGTAAGAGATTTTTGGCTCCCACTGAAAGGCCATAATCAGGGTGTTTAGATGCCAGGAATTCTGTGAGGTGGGAAGATATGATTAGGAGGTATGTCACTCATACCTGTGACCCCTGAGGAGACATGCAAAAAAAATTGGGAGTCTTTAGGGAAGGATTGGGAGTGTGCAAACAATGGCTATAAGGATAGAGAGGTTTGAGTTATCACCTGTTCTAAGTTTTAATTCCACTGGGTCACCTCCCATTTCCACATCATCCATATGGTCATTCAATCTGTTTTGTGTATTAAGGGATGGATGGAACCTTTCAGTATTTGGAGTGGGGATAAAATAGAGAGATTCATAAAGATGGTGACATCCTGAAGAGCAGGAGATGAAAGGTAAACAGCTAGCAGTCATTTAAAGCAAGAGGAAGCAATAAAAATACAAAAACATCTTAAATATAAGCCAAAATCTCTAGATAAACCCACTGAAATAGAACCAATCTTGCTGCAGCTTTATAAAATTATGGCTCAATTATTTTGTTTAGCTATTAAAACACAAGGTGATTCCCGATGGCTGGAGAGTTCAGGGACAGGCACCCCAACATTGATATAAAGCATAAGTTTTTAGAGAGAAGGCTAATAATAGTAATAATTAAAAGTTAATAATCAAATTTGAGAATGAAAGTGATAAATCTAAATATATTTTCCAATGTGTGAATAGGAAATAAAATTCTGAGAATTGAATTTTCTCTAAAGCAATAACACTATGCCAAAATTCACTGCAATAACAAAATTCTTCTGTTATTACTTTATTAAAGTATAATGTATACCCTTGAGGAAATCTAAAATGAAATTATGGCTAAAATTCCCATTTGGCCCTCATTTTCTCTTGACATTAATGACTACATCTGTGAGATTTATACTCTATAACTTGAAAAAATTATGATTATTCATTCTGGATAGCTTTATTAAATGTCAAAACAGTACATGCAAATAAAAAATTGATTGACTTTTTGTCTTATCTCCTTCCCACTCAGAATCATTCAAGACAAGAGGGCTTTAAATTAGAGAAGTTGACTTACATAATGGACAGTTCATTCAATGTCCTTCATAAGTGGTAAGCTGTGAATGTGAGCACAGCCACACATTTAAAAGAAGGAAATAAAAGAGAAGCAACTAGAAACAAAACTTCACATTTTTAGAGGGCAATATAAATGCCTATATAAACACACAAATGTCCACCATGGTTTTGTTACTGGGAAATCATTTATACCACTCTATATGGCTTTTAAAAACACGATCTATCATCACTTGGGAAGTCTTTGAAATGAGGGCATGACAAGAAATAGAGAGATCTCAGATTTCAAATGGAGGGAGGCAGCTAAACAAATATTCCCATTTGCTACTGAATGCTTCTTCACATTGTCTCCCAGGAGCTCACTCTCCTAGTTTCTCTCACTCCATTTCTGCCATTAATCAAACATGGTCAGGACCCATTGATCCAAGCCCTTTCTTAAAGAAGAGCTCCGAATCAAACTCCCTCAGACCACAAAGTCTTTTTCCTCAGACTCAATATTTCCTAATACCCCACTTCCTGGAAGTGACAATCAAGATTTGAGCCAGGCAGAAAAGGGATACCCCAAACTACATGGTATCTCTGAAGTGTCTAGATGTTCTCCATTTTGTCAACTTCTGATTGCCCCAGGACATATGCATTGATTGTGCACTAGCATGGATAAAGAATGATTTAACCTTGACTCCTACTCACTAGCTGAGAGTTCTCAGTAGAACTAGCTGTATCATTTGTAAGCTATCAGTGGTGAAGACCATATCTTTATAGAGGCTTTTTGTATAAGGTCTTTTAATGTAACTTTAACAGATTCCTTTAACTCTTTGATACCAAAAAAAGTCTAGAACTAGACATCACCTACAAGGTCAATTTCATAAATGTATTTCAAGCTTTTTAAACCTATGATTTCTATATACACTTTTTCTCACCTCCCCTTACTTAGGAATCACTGTATATTATTGGAATAATGTAATCTGAAAACTAAAAGGCACATTCCTTCCAGGTAGTCTCTGCAAAGGACAGTGCAAGACATTTTTTTTGCATAGTAGGGTAAAAGGACAAAGAATGTTAGGTATCAAAACCCATCTCATCAAAACTGTGCCTTCTTTACCAGTCTTAGAATGAATTCATAGATTTAACTGGTGCTATTCATTGTGCTTCTGAGTGACCAAAAAAAAAAAAAAGAAAAGTTCTATGTGATAAGAGACATATAAATTTTAAAAGCAGCCTCCTTTGTTCTTGGTTATATGGTTCCCAAGTTTAGCCATCATTTAGATTTTAATTTCTCTTTAATTTCTTGCTCTTCTTAAGTCCTGGAAAGAAAAGCAAGGCATTCAAACATAATTTGAAAACATGCACCTGCTTCATTGATGCCAAGTATAAGTGCATGAAAAGTATAACTGACCACTTTTATACTATACTACATTATACAGTACTATACTATACTATATCATACCATACCAAACTATACTATACTGTACTATACTATATGGTACTGTACTGTACTATACTATACCATACCATACCATACCATACCATATCATACCATACCATACCATACTATACCATACTATACTATACTATACATTTTGTGTAGCTGCCTCCCTCCATTGGAAATCGAAGATCTCACTATGTCTTGTCATTCCCTTATTTCAAAGACTTCCCAGATGATGATAAATAGTGTTTTTTTGTAGCTGGGGTTGAAGCCACTGACTCTCTCACTTTGAGAGTGTGCAGAAGGTAAACTAAGTAAATTAAGTGGCCAATTATTTTGTATTTATTACTAAAATAATTTTTACTAATGATTAATATAATTTTATCTATGTTGAGCAAGTCCCAGGCAGAGTTAGAGAGAAGGCAAAGAAAAAATTGGATGAATTTAGGATTAAATGAGAGCATAGCATAGCATATGATCTGAAAATGTGTAACTGATTTTTCATATAAGAAAGGACATTCTTGAGCAAACAAAGACATCAGTGTAAAATAACAATAACAATACAAAACACAACAAAGCAAAAACAGACAATTACAAATCTGAGACATCCTGCAGGGGAGGAGGAAGGAGTAGGAGGGAGGAAGGAGCACAGGGGACCGAGGTGATGGTGCCTGGATCATTGGTGAAGGAAGCTCTATGGGGACTACACCTGAGGGGGTGGAGGGAAGCAAATATTGTTTTAAAATGAATGTAAAAAATAAAATGATGTAAAAAATAAAAAAATTAACAGAAAAAAGAAATAAAATAAAAGTCTCAGTAAGTAAAAAAAAGACTACAAAAACAAAGGGAATATATAATCGATTTTATTGAGTGCATTGGGTGCATATCAGGTTTTATTAAAAACCTGATATTATCCCATTAAATGTTGTTATTTTCTACACGAAATCTTTCCAGAAGAAATATACTGCAAGTTACATATGTAATTTAAAATTTTCTAGAAGCACCATTTTAAAAAGTGAAATAAAGTAGCTAAAATTGTAACCAGGGGCGAAGCCAAAGATTGCTACAGGTGGCACCCCCTGGAGGAGGGCACAGGTGAGGATGAATAGCCCCAGGTGAAATACCAGCAAAGTATTGGTAGGGACTCTGAGAGGAAATATAAGAGACTGCAGAAGCAGACCCTCTGGGACTCAGTGTTTTCAGGATTCCAGTGGTTTCCAGGATTCAGCCATCCCAGGATCAGTCATTATTGCCCCTCCCATGCCGATCTTCCAGAAGGCTGTTGCAGGCCTCTAAAGTACATGGAGAGGCTTGCAGCAGCCAAAGTCAGAGGAGAAAAGTTTGGAGGCTTTTCAGGTAGCTGAGCAAATGAAACTGTTCCCAATTTCAGTGCTCTTATAGCCTGGAAGGGAATGCAAAGATCTGGAGTCGTGTGTCTCACTGAGCTGGGTGAGTATGGGCTGTTTGTGGGGTCGTTCAGCTGCTGCAGCTGCTGTTTCCAATGTCACTTTGCTGCTCTGCTGGCACATCTCGGCAACTCTGGTAAGATCTGTCTTCTGCTGTCTTCATGAATTGGATCCCAGTCTATTGGGATATCCTGCTATGTGCTCCAGGCCCTTAGTCCAGTGATCTTGCAATTGTGTGCACGAGTGAAGAACTCAGTGACTAGTAAACTATTTGGACAATGGTAGTGGCAAGTTTTAGTGCCCCTTATTGCTTGGTATCAAAATCATTTTGAGTAATGCTTTAATTAAACCAACAAAATCAAAATATTATAATTTCAATATACTATGTACAAATTAGTAAGATATTTTCTTTTTTCATGATAGATACTTGAGATTGATGCATGTTTTACACTTACAGCATATTTCAGTTAGGACCAGGCCCAGTTCTAGTACTCAGAGACTAGGTGTGATAAGAGGTTAAATATTGAATAGTATGGATCTAGATAATTAAAACATTCAGCAAAATAGCAGATTCCATAAGTGCTCAATTCTTAGGTACAGTCTTAATTACAGAGTTATGTACTTTTCTTTAAAAACAGATAGAAATAATGATTCCTGATATTGCCATTTTGTTTTGTTTTAGTTTCTTAAGTAATGTTGGTTTATGTTGTTATTTGTATTTTGGGAGTATATGACACAACCCCTTTCAAGTGTTATTACCATAGTGTACACACCACCACTTTACCAGTTGTCCACCACTTTAGTCCATTGTGCTCCCTCCTTTTGGTATTTGTTTGTTTGTTTGTTTTTACTGAGATTAACTTTAGTTTAACACTGTACATGATTAAGAGGTATAGGATACCACCTCTTCAGATGTATGTCACCACACTGCACCCACAACCAAGAAATCTGTAATGCTTGACCATAGTCCATGGAGTCCCCTCCATCCCTTGCTCTATACCTACATCCTACTCCCCTGGTAGCCTCATTTTTTAGTTAGATTTCTAGGGTTTATTTTTGCTTTGGTTTTGTGTGACATTTTGTTTTTTGTTTCTCTATATTCCACATATGAGTGAAAACATTCAGTATTTATCCTTCTCCTTTGATTTATTTTGCTTATAGTAAATACCCTCCAGTTCCATCCATGTTGTCACAAATAGCAAGAGTTCATCTTTATTACAACTGCATAGTATTCTGTTATGTATATATACCATATCTTCATGTTCTACTTATGTGTCCTTGAATACAGGTTGCTTCTGTAACTTCCATAACTTAGCTATAGTAAATAGTGCTGCAATGAACATAGTGCATATATCCCTTCAGAAAAGTATTTTTGCATTGTTCTGGTAGATTTCTAGGAGTGAAATTGCTGGATCATATTGTAGGTCTATTTGTAATATTTTGAGAAACCTCCATAATGTTTTACATATGGATCTGTCAGGTGTACATTCCCACATCTGAAGTTTCCTTTTCCTCTACACCCTCCCCAACTTTGTTGTTTCTGGTTTTGTTGATATGGGCCATTTTCACAAGTGTGAGGTAGTATTTTTATTGTAGTTTTGAATTGCCTATCCCTGATGATAGGTGATGATAAGCATTTTTTTTATGTACCTGTTGGTCATCTGGATGTCTTCTTTGAAGAAAAGTCTATTTAACTATTCTGTCCATTTTTTTATTTTTTAAAGTTTTTTTAATAATATATTTATTTGTAGATCTTGGATGTTAGGCTCTTGATAGATGTATGATGGGCCAATACTTTTTTCCATTTAGTAGGGTTGTTTTTTTTGAATGAGTTTCTTTGCTGTGCAGAAGATTTTCAGTTTGATAAAGTTTCATTTGTTAATTTTATTGTTATTGTTCCTTTGCTAATGGAGTTGAGTCTCCAAAGACATCCCTGCAGCCATTGTCATGGAGTGTTTTACCTGTGTTTTCTTCTCTGTATTTTATGGTTTCAAGTCTTACATCTGACCAGCTTCTCTTTGCCTTTTCATTGGTGAGTTCAGTTCATTTACATTAGGCTGATTATTGATATATCAGGACTTGCTACTGTCATTTTTGTCTTTAGTTTTCTGGGTCTAGTTCCTTTCATCAGTTTTTGTGTATTTTCTTTTCTTTTATTAAATAGGAAAGCTCCATTCAACCTTTCTTGTAAGGTAGGTCTAGTTTTGGCCAGCTCCTTCAACTTCAGTTTGGGAAGACCTTTATTTCTCCCTCATTTTTGAAGGAGAGTCACAGTATTCTTGGCTGACTATTCTTATCTTTAAATTTTTGAATATTTCACCCCATTCTCTCCTCTTTATTAGGGTTTCCTCAGAGAAGTCTGATGTAATCCTGAAGGGATTATCTATACAGGTTGCATACATTTTTTCCCTAGTCACTTATCAATATTCTTTCTTTGTCTTGAACTCTTGGTTGTTTCACTACTGTGTATCTTGATGTACAGCTCATTACATTTAGATAACCAGGTGTTCTTTTACCTTCTTGGACTTGTATATTTAGTTTCTTCCATGAGTTTGGGAAGTTTTACTCTTCTATTTCTTCAAATAATTTATGTTTCCTTCTTTCTCACTCCCCCTTCTGGACTACCTACTATCCTTCTATTATCTTTCCAAATGGAGTTGTATAGAGTTCGAAGTGTTTCTTATTTTTCTATTCATGTTTCTCTTTCTTCTTCCACTTGAGTCCTTTGTGCATAATTAGCTTCAAGGTCACTGCTTCAATCCTCCATTTGATCTAGTCTGCTTCCATAGCTTTCTGCAGGATTATTTTAATCACCTCCATTGATCATTTTACATCTTTTTTTAATCTTTAATTTCTATTTCCTGTTTATTAATTGTATTTTTCTGGTATTCACTTGTTTTCCTGAATTTTGTTATATCTCTGTTAGGAGCTTCTCAGAGCTCACCTTGGCTTTCTTATCTGCATTTTCTTCCATTTATTTGAATTTCATTATGGCAATTCTGACCTAGGTATCTAAAAAGAAGATAAAATCCCCCATGTCTTTGTGGTTGGATTCTGAAGAGTCATTCTTTCCTTGGGATGACATAATCCCTGAAATTCTCAGTGTGCCATGTATTGTAGTTATTTGCCTTACCATTTTGCTGCTTAAGATTTCTCTGTTTTCTTTTTTTAAGGATCTGTAGCAGTTACCAAGAGACTTGCAATACTTCTACTTCTCAAGTAGATGGTGATGTGGCTTTATTTGAGTTATTTATTTATTTATTTATTGGCTTTTATCAACACCCATATATCAGGAGAGTTGATCTTGCAGCTGTTGAGCCAGAGTGTGGGAAAGGGACCTGGAGGGTTCCAATTACTGTTGGGCATGTACTGGGTGGGAATATTTGTGCCACTGCCAATATAGCTCTTCTCTAGTGTTCCACTACTGAATCTGTTGTGTGCACATTGTCAATGAACTTCATGAGGTCAGTTTCATTCCTTTGGAGTGGAGGAGTAGAAACACAGTACAGCACACTATCCTTGTTCTTTTTTACTTGGGAACTGGCCTACTAGGAGTATCCCTGCTCCTCCACATGTGTTTCACTTTAGTCAAGGATGTGTGCCACCACACTTCTCAACTGTCCCCTCCACAAGGCCACCAGCTGAGCAGCAGCATGCATTTTGCACAGCAGTCTCCCTACCCCAGACCACAGCCTCTAAGCATTTCTCTTCACCCACCTCTTGTTTAGTGAATTATTACTCAATACACTAACTCAACACAATCAGTGTTTGTCTCTGATGTCCAGGAGGTATTCTACTTTTACCCCAAGTCACAGTTTGTGCCCTTTCGGATAACTTTCAGATTATCCTCACAGGAGCAAAGCAAGGAAACTCCTCTGATTCCATCTTAATCTGATTTCTGAAGCCCTCAATGAAATTATTATTTTGTAAATTGTAATGTTATTTGCCTTGAAAATATTCAATTCTATCATATGAAGAAATACATACTTTGTGAAACATAAATAGAATCTTTTAAGACAGTCTATATAGATAAAATCTATTTAGCAAAATATTTGCCAAATATTAACAGAGATCACAATATGTGTTATAATATAAGATAGTTTTCAGTTAGACCTTGTGTGTTAAATACAGATAGATTAAAGTTCCAAGATATACCTAATATTCATGAGGCACTAGAGTCCTAATTATCTCTAATAAAATAAATATACAAGAAGTGCTAAATAATCAGGATATTCTAAACTCACACAAGTACTTAATATTCATGAAGTCTTCATTAAGTTTCCTGTTGGTAATACCTATTCACATATTCCTGCTGATAGCATTGAACACCTCAATATTCAGAGAGTATGTCCTATCCTAAATATGTTAACTTTGCTCTTCTCTTTTCCTTTGCTTCTCACTATACATAATTGGTTGAACAACCCATGTGATTCACTCATTTTAATGTGGTCTATTAGCTCTTTGCTCTGTAACCTCTGTGTTAGTCTGCTTGATAGTGTATTTGAGTGATTTTCCACATTCCACAAGTGATGTTTACCCAGCCAATGCAGGAAGTAGATGCACAATACTACTTTTTCATGAAGTATACCTGATAAAATATTTTAGGTATTAACTAAATCAAAGATTTATAGCAATTTGAAAGCCCAAATATAAATAAATTTCAGCCAACATTCACTTACAAATTAGTAACAACCTCATAAAAATAACAAATCTTATAACTTCTTGTCTTCTTATCCTCTTTCTAAACCCTCACCTAGCAGGATCTATATGGCATAATGATTGAGTAAGTGGGAGTATTTTATACATTGTTGGCTCTCTTTCCCAGCAAACTATACGAAGGAAAAACTATTTCGTACTGACTTAGCACTTCTGACATCAAATGTGTAGGGTTTTCCCCATAGAATCCATTTTTCCTATGATTCCATCTTAATCTGCATCATAAAATTCAGTTCAATTTGGACACTAGCTGGAATTAATATAATATCTTATGGCTTAAGTGTTCAGTATCACAGACTGTCCCCACTTCAGATGTCAATCAAAAATGGTAGGTCTTTTTTCTTTTTGTATTATTATTATTTTTTTACACTGATGTCTTATTTGGTTCCCCTATATTCCTCCTATAAGTGAAACCATCTGATATTTTTCTTTTTCCTTCTGGCTTATTTCACTGAGCATAATTCCTTTTAGCTCCATCCATGTTGCTGCAAATGACATGAGTTTATCTTTTTTGTTCTTTTTTTTTTGAGCATTTTTATTTTATTTTATATTTTTTACATCATTTTTCATTTTTGTACAATATATGCATTTTCATCTTGGTTATAGTCCCCATACAATTCCCACCCCCCTTGTTTTGATCCTACTCCCTCTTACCCCCACCAGTGTGTCTCTGATTTATAGTTGCTTGTGGATTTTGATTTTTACTTTATTATAATTAGTCTTTTTCCTGGTCCCTTCTTGAAACAACCCCAAAAATATGTGACTGGATCAAGAAGATGTGGTACATATACACAGTGGAATATTACTCAGCAATCAAAAAAGATAAACTCATGCAATTTGCAGCAACATGGATGGAGCTGGAAGGGATCATGTTCCGCAAAATAAGCCAGAAAGAAGAAGAAAAATACTAGATGGTTCACTCATAGCAGGAATTTAGTATATCTTTTTTGATTGCTCAATAGTATTCCTTTGTGTGTATATATATATATATATATATATATATATATATATATATATATATACCACATCTTCTTGATCCAGTTATCTATTTTTGGGCATTTGAGTTGTTTCCAGTTTTTACCTATTATAAATAGTTCTGCAATAAACACAGGGGTACAGGTGTTCTTTTGAATCAATGTTTTTGTGTCCTTTGGGGAGATCCATGGTAGCATTGCTGGGTCATATGGTAGCTCCATTTTTAGTAGACTGAGGAACCTCCAGACAGCTTTCCATAGTGGCTGGACCAGTTTGCACTCCTACCATCAATGTAGGAGAGTTCCTTTTTCACTACATCCTCACCAGCATTTGTTGTTGCTAGTTTTTTTGATATGTGCCATTCTTACTGGTGTAAGGTGGTATCTCATTGTGGTTTTGATTTGCATTTCCCTGATTATAAGGGATGTTGAACATTTTTTCATATGCCTGTTGGTCATTTGCATTTCCTTTTTGGAGAAGTGTCTTTTAAGTTCTTCTGCCCATTTCTTGACTGGATTGTCTACTTTGGTTTTGAAAACAAAAACAGACAATTATAAATCAGAGATATCCTGCAGGGGAGGAAGAGGGAGAGGGATCAGAGGGAGGTGGGAGGAACACAGGGGACTGTGGTGGTGGTACATGGGTGCATTGGTGAAGGAAATTCTATGGGGACTACACTTGTTTAAAAATGAACAATGGTATAAAAAATTTTTTAAATTTTAAAATATACAAAAATCTGTATCAAAAAACTTCCAGTAAAGCATTTATGTAATATTATTATTTGTATAAAATATACAATTTTAGTTTTTTCTAAAAAAATAGTGGGTCCTCAAGTAACTTACATTTCTGTCCAAGATGGCTAGAAATCATGAGGTCCCATAACCCCCTCTTTCAGATTTATTAATTTGCTAGAAAAGCTCACAGAACTTAGGGAAATGCTTACCTTGTTTATCAGCATAAAGGAAATGATAAATGATACAGATAAACAATCAGATGAAGTAACACATAGGGTGAAGTTTAGAAGGGTTCCAAGAAAAGGAGCTTCTGTCCCCATGGATTTGTGGGGAACCATGTTCCATTATGTGAATATGTCTACCAGTCTGGAGGCTTTCTAAACCCTGTACTGTAAAGATTTTTAAGTAGGCTTCTTCACAGAGGCATAGCTCTTCTCCTTTTCCTAGAAGATGGGAGTTTGGACTGAAAGTTCCAAGCTTCTAGCCATGGCCTACTCTTTTTGATGACCAAGCTCCATCAATAGAACAAAAGATGCTATCATCCCCAGGAAGTTCCAAGGAATTTAGGAACTTTGTATAAAATGCTGCTACCATTATCACCACTCAAAAATTACAAGGGTTTTAAGAGTTCTGTGTCAGGAATTGGGGTCGATGACCAAATTTTAGGGGAAAAAAAGATGCTATTAGCTTCCCTATCACTCAAGATATTACAAGAGATTTAGGATGTCTGTCAATAATTGGGGTCAACAATCAAGCATTAATGGTAACTATATATTTTTCACACCATGAGATATTTAGAAAGTTCTTTAACCTTCCCAAGCTTCTATTCTTAGATGTGAAATGAAAGTAAAGATAGTAACTAACTCATAAAATTATTGTAAATAATAAAATAATAGAATATTAATTAAGTTCTCATACTTCAGTAAGTTTATTCCTGTTCAAGAACACATTAGGCAATTAACATGTTATATCCATTAATTGAGATTCTCTTTAGTGCATTTCAATAAAGATTTTTAAATGTTATTAATAAACATTTATTCTTCAATATACTGACTTAAATGGCACAAACTTAAGAAGTTTATCAAGTTTGGGGAGCGTTTAAACACATCAGAATTCGTACACTGCTAGTGGAAGTAGAAATTTACACATCTATTGTGGAAAACAATTTGAAAATATTTTTAAATTGGCCATAAACATAACATACAATCCAGCAGTTAAAAGTCTATGTTTATGCCTTAGAGCAGTGGTTTTCAATGTACCCACTCTCAGACCCTGTGATCCCTAGAAACATTCTTAAGGGGTCTGCCAAGTCAAAACTATTTTTGTAATAACACTGAGACTTATCTGCTTTTTCTCTGCATTGACATTTGCACTGAAAGTGTCAAATCAATGGTGGGTTCAACAGGGTGCTTTACATAAGCGAAGACAATGGCTCCAAATCACACTAGTAGTCATTGTATTCATCATCTGTAAGTGCTTGCAACTAAAAAAATTAAAAAGCCTATTTCACATAAGAATTTCACTTTGTTGATAAAGTGGTAGAAATTATTAATTGTGCTAAATCTAAGGTGACTTGTCCATGTTTTCCTAATAGTTTGTGTGACTAAATGGGAAGTATAAGACACTGATATTGCAACTAACAGATGTATTAAAAAAAAAATCTTTGCGTAACTATTTGAGCTGCAAATGGAACTAGTCATTCTTTCATGGAAAATTGATTTTATTTGAAAGAATCCTGGCATCTTTTCAAAAATCCCCCAGTGAGGTTGTCACTTAATAGTAACTAACAACATTTGTTATAAATAATTTGAGCTTATAAGTGAAAATTTTCATTCACATGAAAAATTTGCATCTGCTTAGTGAGCTCTATAATTCTTTATTACTAAATTAAGAGTGATAGGATTTAATATAATATTTATGTTTTTAAACACATATAAATATACTTTTATAGGAATCCAATATTTGATATGTTAAAATATTTGTAGTTTAAAAACAGCACCTGAGAGGAGAAATCTTATATTGTGAAAAAAAATAACCAAGGATGTTAAACATGCTTTATTTAAGGATGTTAAACAAGCTTTATTTATTTTTAATTAATATTTTATTTTATATAATTCTTACATCATTTTTCATTTTTGCACAATGTATGCATTTTCATTTTGGTTATATTCCCCATACAATTGCACTCCCCACCTTATTTTGACCCTAGTCCTTCCTCTCCCCGCCCTTTGCCCCCCACCTCCCGTAGTGTGTCTCTGGTTTATAGTTGCTAAAAAATCTTTATTTAAAATAAAAAAGAAAGAAAAAAAAGACAGAGAGACACCCCACCTCCCCCAACCCAAGCAAATGAAGCAGTGTGTTTTTTTCCTAGCACTTGAGCTGCATTATTAGGATGCCCACAGCAGACCTGTCTAGCCTCTTGTTTTACAGATAAGTAAAACAGGTAAGGAACCCATGGAGTAAGTTTAGATGGTGCAGCGGTTGAGCGCCGGGTTGCGAAGCTGCCCGCAGCCTCTTCAGCGCCGGTTCGATCCCCGACCACCGGGTGAGGGTCCCACAGGGTTCGCAGACCTCTCCTGCCACCCGCTGCTCCCCTCAGCAGTGTGTTTCGTCAGTCTGTCTGTTCTGCTCCCTGCTCTGGCTCTGGTGAATTCTCTCACCCTCCCGTGCTTCTGACTATACCCAGTGCTTGTATAAATAAATAAATAAATAAAATCTTTAAAAAAAAAAGTTTAGCCTCAAGGAAAGGGGAGAGGATTCAGACCCTTCTGACCAATTACCAAAAAGGCTGTGAGTGAGCACCCTTTGGTATTTCCTCATATAGGACATCTCTGTGCTTTAGAAAAAGCAAGATAGGACAATTTTGACCTCATCACATTCTCTCTCCTCAGAGAAAGCAGTCCCATCTGTGTTCTAGAAGAAAACTCTGTGCCAAGCTGAGCACAACTGAACCACCTGCAGGTTCGAGAGTCTGCCTCACCTCTGATTACTGGCTCAGAGTCTGGACAGAACCCGAAGTGAGATGACATTCTTGCAGCATTTGAATTGAGGCCACAATAGTCTCAGGACTAAAAGGCTCTTCTACAGACTCTTCAAATGACCTCTACCTTGCAATCTCCCAGGCAAATGGGGATACAGAAAATCACCTGCCCTTCCTCTCCTGCTCATATTAAGACCAGGTACAAGAAAGAAGATGCAGAAAAAACAAAGACGGGGTAAGAGGCAACAGTAGTGTAAAGGGCAGGACTGGACACAGTGCAGGTTTTCTGATCCCATGCAGACCAGGTAAAGGAGGAGTTAGAGTCCTCAGTAGTTTTGCAGGTTTTTTATTGGGGTTCACCAGGCATATGGCAGGCAGGGGTGCTGGCTGGGGGGCTGGCAGGCCTCCCAGCCCCCAGCAAGTCTTCACTCTATCTGGGCTTTCTAGCATTCATTCTGCGGCTTCTCGGCTTCTCTTTCAGCTTCTGCTTCAGCTTCTACTGCTGCTACTGGTGTCCCCGTGACGCCGCCCTTAAAAGCACAGTCTTAGCTCAGCTGAATCCCATCTACCTATGCCCACACCCTACTCCAGGTGCCCGCCATCAGGCATGCATTCAGGACAAGGATCCATCATCTATCCTGATGGCGGGAGGGCAGAAAAGCCTGACATTTTCTTTACCCTACAAGTAGTCATCAGTGTTGCTGAGGTGACAGTGCTGCATCACGCGCTGGGCTTGCCCTTGGGATGATCACCAAGCTTCCTTCCCTCTGCAGAAACAGAGCGGCCTTCCCACTCCTCCTCGCTCAGCTGGCGGCCACCTGGATGCTTAGGAGCTCAGGCCTTCCCAAAGTGTGAGGCTCACATCACTGCCCTCCCTCCCGCAGCACTCTCAGGCTCTTTTGTCATTTGCCTTTGTGAACTATGCTGAGTCTGTTTCAAAAGGAGCTCCTTGTACTGAGCTGAATAGGAAGAACAAAAAAAGAAAAACAAGAATGTGCCGTAAATGTTGCTTAGCAGCAGAGAGTCAAAATAAGCCAAAGTGATTCAAATAAATTATCATGGATGAAGAGCAGGATCATTCCTGAGATCATGGAGACAAACTGTTGATTTGAAATGTGTTCGAAGTAGATGAGTTTAAAAGCAGGGGACAGAATAGAATGTCTGATGGGGACTCAGCCCTGAAATCGGGGGCTTTGTGAGAAAGGCAAGGTCTTTATCTCCTGGATAAATGCCCTATTTTCCACCTTAGACTCACATTCTGTGCATGCTGGAAGTGTCAGCTGTTATTCATGATGTTGTGTGTTTGGTTATACTTCAGAGGATCCCAAAATTAGCAGGGTTATCAGGCACTAATGGATTTTACACTTCCGCAAGTTCTATTGTAAAGTCAGATGAATATTATTGAATCTATTGCTAATAGCCATGTGAGCTGAGTGCTCTTACCACCACCTTAAAGAATGTGGAAATGGTAACATGGAGAGTTTAAGGCACTTACTCAAAGCCACAGTTAGTGAAAGGCGGAGGCAGGACTCATGCCCAAGCTGACGACTCCATAACCCTGATCTTTACTACACACCACTTTGACACAGGACTTAAATGAAGTGATGCCTTATGAGGGTGAGGTTGAGGGGACCCTGTCCTTTGGGCAGTGTCACTGGGGTTGATACAATGGCGCTGATAAAAATGCAAATAGTAGCCACCCACAGGGTCACAAGTCACCAGATATTATGCCTTGATGATGCCCATGATTACACAGCTGGCTCCTGTGAATGCGCCTGATTGTGCTCCCCCATGATTACCAGTGAGGAACACTTGATATAAAGTAAATGGAAGATATCTTGGCTATCTGAAAAGATCCCGACCTTGAGCATGCAGTTCTCTTCCCCCTCAGCTGCTGTGACCTGGAAAAGGCCCCTGACTCCCATCCTGGGCCTTTGAGCACAGCCATTCTCCTTACCCACCCACTATGAGAAGCCCATAGCAAACCCCATGAGCAATGCCTGGTATCCAGTGTCCTGTTTCTTGGCTTCAAACGCTGAATTTTCTATATGTTTCCCTGGCCCTCTGTTTTGAAGAACCATTTAGACTTCATTCCCTAGCTTTTGTGAAATGTTCTCCCATGCACACCCAAATTTAGCTTATCTCTTGATTATAATTACACCTACAGAACTGGGCAGGACAGACTATATCTACCTCCAACCCTCCCAACCTTGGGTCTGGGATCATCAAGGCATATGTAATAGGACAGCTGAGAGAAGCATGGCCCTGCTACAGCCATTCCACAAACACTGCCCAGGATGGTGCTCTAACTTCATGTTGTGTTACTAACATGCAGTGTGTGCTGAAACATTTACCTTCATTTATGTGTTATTCACCAGCATAAATAATTTGAAACTGAAGAACATGGGAGTTAGTTGTAAAAGCCCCACTCTTAAGCCAGAATCTTTTTTTTCTTTTTTTTTTTTTTTGAGCACTTTTGTATTTTATATATTTTTTACATCATTTTTCATTTTTGCACAATGTTTGCATTTTCATCTTGGTTATATTCCCCATACAATTCCCACCCTCCTTGTTTTGATCCTACTCCCTCCCCACCCCCAACCCCCATAGTGTGTCTCTGGTTTATACTTGCTTGCTGATTTTGATTTTTCTTTATTAACAGTTAGTCTTTTTCCTGGTCCCTTATTTAGGTTTTCTAAATTCCTGCTAGAGTGAGACCGTCTGGTATTTTTTTTATTTTTCTTTCTGTTAAGCCAGAATCTTAAGTCAGGATCAGAAGCCAAAACAAAATAATTCAGCCAAGAACCTGCAGTCTTTACCTCCACAGTTGCCTATCCTCATGCCTTCCTTGTCAAAATTCAAAAGGCAGCAGGGACATGATTCACCCACACCAAGTTCTTTGTCTGTTTGCCCCAGTTTTGTACCTGTTCTGTTCACATTTTTTCTTCTTCTAGTGTGAAGATTGACTTGGCAATTCAAAGGATACTTATCATCTGTACACTTTTGGAAAGTGTGAGGAAGTGCTGCTTTCCATTTGTCCAGATGTGCACATGAAAGCAACCATGCAAAGTACACAGTTTCATTGTTTCCTTCTCTGAAAGAGCCGTGACTTAGCTCAGGGGTCAAGGTTCTAGAAAAAAACAGACTCATTATTGGAAATGACATTTCACGACGCCCACCCACAAATCAGTGACTGAAACAAGGTCATGATATTCAACTCCAGCAACCCATTTGCATTAATGGAAATTTTAAAAAAGAATCCATCTGTGTTTCATTCACCTAAATAAGCTTAGCAATGGTAATTATTAAGTGAAATTGAAAAAGTGGATACCGGCAGCTAACTAGGAAAACAACCACTCAGCTTGAAAATTTAGGACATGAGAAAGTGTAGGATGGATAGACAATTACAGACCAGTAAGCACTTCAAGAGAATGAATCCCAAATTTGATTCTAAATGGAATTGTACATGATAGCCGTGTAGAGCTGTGCAATCTTGGTAAGACTTGCTCTTATTAGGAACAATCCCACAAACATGTTCCTGGTTATTAAAGTAGTAAGTAATTGGACACCAACTATATCAGGACCTGTGATAAGTCCTGAACTCAAATACATGTTCTCATTTTATCTTCATAACAATGCTCATAGGCATTATTCACACCATTTTCTTTATATATATATATATATATGTGTGTGTGTGTGTGTGTGTGTGTGTGAGATATGTGTAACACATATATATGTATTATATATGCAATATATGTATTACATCATTTTTCATTTTTATACAATGTTTGCTTTCTCCTCTCAGGATTCACCCCATTTTCTTAAAGGAAAACTGGAGCTCCAAGAAGCATGTGCCAAAATGCAAATTAACGTCCTTTACAAGAGAGGTCCCAGTGACCCATCACTCTCCAGGGGTCCTTCTCTTACCTAGGTTCAGTTACCTGCCATCAAAAGTGAACTTGGGCCTCCCTGGTGGCGCAGGGGTTAAAGACAGCACTATTATGCTATCGCCAGCCACTGCAGCATGAGTTTGATCCCTGGCCGGCCAGGGAGCTACCCACATGGTGCAGCAGTCCTCTCCTGCTTCACCTGCTTCTCCCCTCAGCAGTGCATTTCAGTAGATGTGCCTGTTCTGCTCCCCACTCTGTCTCTGGTGAATCCTCTCACCCCCCGCACCTCTGACTTATACCCCAGTTCTTGTATGCATAAATAAATAAATCTTTTTTTAATGGACTTAATATATTATGTGTAGTAAATATTTTTGGAGAGAAACTACATTCACTTAATTATTATTACAATATTTATTATAATTAACCTATTTTCTCATTAGTTATTGTTAATCTCTTATTGTTCGTAATTTGTAAATTAAACTCTATCATAGGTTTTATGATAGAAGAAAACATAGCATAGGTAGGGTTTGGTACTATCCGTGGTTTCAGGCATCCCCTGGAGGTCTTGGAAAGGACCCCCCACAGATAAAGGGGGTGACTACTGTACTTGAACAAGAGTCTGAATTAATACCAAAATGTCCCTTCTTTTCCATTGCTCATCATTCTTCCATTCAGTGTAAGCTTTGCCTCTTCTCAGAACCCAAGGTCTTGGCCTCATTGAAGCAGCTCAGCAGAGCCTCCTCACCCTCATCTGCATGTGTGCCCGCTAGGCACCTGTCCCCTGCAGATCTTCCTGAGGTTCTGCAAGGAGTTGATCCCTCCTTGCTCTTTCCTGGGTTGGCTTTCCCTTGTGTAAGACATTTTTCTGATGACAGAAGCTATTAATTCTCATTACTGAAAAGTTAGATAAACCATAAATATATGAATAGAAAATTAAAATCACTTATGATCGAATCTATCAGCCATAAATGCTGTTGAACATGTATTTCTTGATAGGTGTGTTACTGTCATTATTATGCTCCTTGTGTAAATCGTTCACACAGAAACTGAGTCTCCTGTTTATTAGGGGCTGTGTGAGGAATTGGGAGCAGGACAGTGAGTCAGACTTGCTCTGCTTTTTAGGAGTTCACGGAGTTCATCATGTTACTGAAGGAAAATAGAGGCTGCTGTGAATGAGTATATTAGGGGAATACAGGTTAGACTCCGGTCCAGGAAGTCCACTTGGAGGAAATCAGTTAGAACTGAGGAACCCAATGCTGAGACCAGGTGAAGGAGCGTTGTCACCAGGAGAGCAGAGTAGGCGGCAGCAGCTGGAAAGAAGCAGGAAGAATCAATTGAGAAAGGAGACCATTGCCATCCAGGTCGGCCTTGGAACTGTACCCTCATGGAGTATGTTTGCAAGAAGAGTCTGGGAGAGGGAAAGAGGTACAAACATGGGCAAGGAGGTAGTGTTCACTCCAGATGCCCTGGAGGGTTGGAGTTTGTTTGAGCTGTCTCCTTTCTCCGCCCAAGCTGCCTCCTCCCTGTTGTTTTCACAATGGTTGATCTACAATAAATATCCGTCACCTCCAACCCTATTTCATTGATACTTTCAGACAACCTAAACTACAACAGTGACAAATTACACACCCAAAAATTACGCTCAGCTTATGGTTAACTAAAAGAAAAATAGAGAAATAAAGAAAAAAATTACAGGAAAAGGAAGGAAAGAGAGAAAGAAATTTTTGTCTGGTCTTATTTCTTTCATAAGAGAAAACTTGTGGGTTGGTATGCAAATAATCAAACCAAGTAACCTAGTCATGACAGTCAAGTTCCAGCTTTCTCACCTGGTGCCAGATTCCTCCTGCCTCCAGAGGGTTGTGCAAACTAAATAGCACACATCCGTGTATGTGACATATGACAGGAGTTCAAACACCTGTGCCCTTAAAATGACCTGGCACAATCATGTAATCTTCTATTATCATTGAAATAAAGCATCAAGAAATCTTTCCTATTGCTTTCTGCTCTTTGATTCTAATGTACTACTATATTTTTAGTACATCTATTTTAAAGTGTCTTTTGTCTTCAGAAAATTCTGGATATGAAACTTCTGTTTGATACATTATCCAAAACAGTTGTTACATATAGGATATGAAACCCTCAGTTTCAAAAAGTCCACAAATCCCCAAAATAACACATAAATGTATGCATGTGAGTGTTTTCTTTACATTTTTCTAGGACAGGATGAGTGAAATTTTTTTAAACCGTGTACGAAACCACAAAACCTTGAGAAACCACAAATTCTGTCTTTACTAAATGGAATGATTTGCCTAAAATAGATGTGCAGATAAGTAGTTGAAGAAACAGACTTAATAATAAAGATTCCACAAATCAGGAAAGAAATAGAGAAGAAGGAAAGTTGAAAGTGTCCCTGTCCTCACCTCCACAGGTGCATAGCCCAGTGTGATAAGGAATGAATCTAAGGTTCTCACACCTCTTCCCTTGACCCCAGGAGGGAAAGTTCATTTATCTAATAAATAATTTTTGGAGTGTACCACATGCCAAGGCATGAAGAAAATTGAGCACCAAGGGAGTCTGACCACTGTGACATAGCAAGGGTTGGTAGGCAAAAGTGGCCTTCTCCTCAGGACGAAAGGAACACAGACTGACTCTGTGAGCAGCTGGGCACAGACAGAAAGGTCTGCAAGCGCATCTCAGCAGATATCAGGACAAACAGAGATGACCAAGGCAAGGGCACAGCAACTCCCAGGAGAAAGAGAAGAGCTCTCCTTCCCCCACCAAACCTTCACAGAGCTAAACAATTAACAACCTAAATTATTAAAGTTAGAAATAAAGTTTCTCATTGTACAAGAAAACGATAAGGTGCCAAATACAAAAAGGTAAGGTGACATATTCAATCAGGAAAAGCCCTGGGGCGCCTGCACAAGCTTCCCCTTGCCCTGAGGCCCCGATAGGCTCAGGGCCAATGGGCTCCAAGGAGCCACCTGAGGCACGTTGGAAGGGGTAGGGGGTGAGGGAGAGCCTGCAGCAGCACCAGGATGGGGTCTAAGCTGCTGCAGGATGGGCTCTGCTGAAAGCCCCCCGGTGTTGGCCCAGTACTCCAGGGAACTCTATTGGCTGCAGCTGGAGCCCAAGTGCTGGAGCTGCCCAATGGGGCCCAATGCTCCTCCAAGTGGCCCCAGGCCAGGAGCCAAGGGATTTGGGGTTTGCCTTACTGTGGAGCTTGCTGCAGGGAACAGGTGACCTTGCTGCTGCAGTGGGGCAGGCTGCATGCCCTGGGCAGGTGCCACCCTCCCTATGAGCCCCAGTGGGGCTGCTCACCCTGGGCACATATTCCCCTGCTTCTGCCATTTTTAGAGTGTCCTGAGCTGGCTGGGCCTCGGGATGGACACTCTGGGACTGGAGCAGTCAACGAAGCTGGCAGGCCTTGCTGCTCAGGCAGTGAGTAAAAGCTTTTTGCCCCAGGGGTCCAGTTTCAAGTCTACACTACAAACTGGCTTATTTCCAAATGTCCAGTTGGAGAACACTAGCAGTTACAAGGGCAGTGGTATTGAGATGATAGTGACAGTCTACTTATGACTTTGTTCTCATTGATTCTCACCATCACCCTGTAAGATAGAAGAGGGAAAGCAAACATACCCAAAAGTTAGGTAACTCTTGTCCAAGATCCCACAGTCCATGAGTGACCAGGTCGACTTAGGACTCAGGGCAGTCTATTTATGAAGACCCCACTCTGGGCTGCCATCTGGCTATGATCTGAATTTTTTTTTCCCTGAAAATTCATATGCTGAAGAGCCTCCCCTAGTGGTGCAGTGGTTGAGCGCTGGGCTGCGAAGCTGCCTGCAGCCTCTGCAGTGCCAGTTCAATCCCCGGCCACCCGCAAGGGTCCCACATGCCGCGCAGACCTCTCCTGCTGCTCCCGCTGCTCCCTTCAGCAGTGTATTTCGTCAGTCTGCCTGTTCTGTTCCCTGCTCTGGCTCTGGTGAATTCTCTCACCCTCCCGCACTTCTGACTCTACCCAGTGCTTATATAAATAAATAAATAAATCTTTAAAAAAAAAGATAAATAAATAAATAATAAAGTGTTTACTTAAAAATTCAGGAGGTCTGCTAGAAGGGATCATGCTCAGTGAAAGAAGTCAGAAAGAAAAAGAAAAAAAAAAATACCGGATGGTCTCACTCATAGCAGAAATTTAGAAAACCTAAATAAGGGAACAGGAAAAATACTAATTAATACAAGCAACTATAAACCAGAGAAACACTATGGGAGAGTAAGGACTAGGGTCAAAATAAGGGGGGAGGGTGCAATTGTATGGGGAATATAACCAAAATCAAAATGCATACATTGTGCAAAAATGAAAAATGATGTAAGAATTATATAAAATATTTTTTTAAAAATTCAGGAGGTCATTAAAAAGACTAAGCATTTTTATTTGGGATCAAGGAAATGCAATTCAGAATACAGAAATATTGGTAGAAATCCTAAAATATGTCTCCTGGAAGCACAAAGTCCAAGGCTTTTATGGGGGAAAAAAAGAGGAAATAAGGTAAGGGATTAAAGAAAAGATTTGTGTTAACAGACTTAAATTATTCTTGCCTATTCATAATTGTTAACTGATTCATAGAAAGGAAGAAAAGGAGATGAACTGATTCTATCCATCAGCTAAAAGTCCATAATTATCAGCTCTATCTAGATCTCTTCTCAAACAATTGTTTGCTTGGAAGTTCCTTTAAACAGTTATTTTTGACTCAGTTCAGAGGACTTTGGCCCAAGTCAAGAAGACAGATAATGGAATTTCTCTGTTTAATAGTTCCCTGATTCCATTTTTTAAATGTCTTCACAGATGTCAACTTTCCCCAAAAGCAAAAAATTTGTAAATCACTTGATTTTCAAAATGATTTCTGACAAAGTCATTCTCTTTCTCAATGTAGGAGAAAGCACTTCAAAAAAGGTTTTTCAACAGAATGGCAGTTTCTCAAAATAGTAAAAATAGGTCATGATCCAGCACATGATCCAGCAATCCCATTCCTAGGTTTCTAGCCAAAGAATAAAAAAAAAAGAAATCCCTGATTCAAAAGGAAATATGCACACCTATATTCATTGCAACATTTACAATAACCAGGTTATGGAAATATCCTAAGTGCCCAAAGACAAATGAGTAAATAAAGATATGGAATATGTGTGTATATGTGTGTATATATATATATATACATATACATATATATATGCACATATACATATATATGATGGGAATACTATACAGCATGAAAATAGATGAACTCTTGCCATTTGCAACAACATGGATGGTACTGGAGGGCATTGTATTAAGCAAAGTCAGCCAGGAGACAGGCAAATACTGCATGATTTTACTTATATGTGAAATATAGAGAAACAAAAGAAAAGGTCAGACAAAACCAAACCAAAAACCAGCCCTAGAAATCTTACTATAGAATTGAGGTTATCAGAGGGGGAGGGGTGGGGGAGAGCAAAAGGTGGTGGGAATCCAATGGACTATGGTGAAGAATTATGGGTGCCTTCGTGCTGGGTATGGTATGATAACATACATCTGAAGAGGTGTGATCCTATTCCTCTGAATCATATACAATGTTGTAAACCACAACTAAATGAAAATTTTAAATGTTAAATTGATAAAGAATTATTAAATAATGTAAAACTCCTTGATCACATATGGCCACAAATAGCTCGAATAGGACCATTGACAGAAACTTTAAATAAAAGTATGCACAGCTTATTTTTTTTGAAAGCTTTTCCCAGACTTACCAAAATGTATCCAATCTCAGCTAGTTATTGATTTTCTTTAACTTGAAAACACCTTTATAGAGCTAATATAAAACAAATGAAAGCAAAACCTATAGAATTGAATATTGAATATTTTGAAATATTTTCTTCTAACTATGAAATATGCATACTATTTCACACTAAATTTCCATATTCTTGATTGTGTCCATCCTCCTTAATAATACAACTGTAGAGAAAATGTTTTGGAGTTATTATATTGAAATAACAATAACTGATCATTTCAAATGATTACATGTAGAATAATGTATTTGACAGAATTACAATAGCATGTCCAGACTTTAACCATATAAAGATTAACTATAATTAAACTGATTTTCTGAAGTTCAAGTTATTGGATATGAAGGATATGAAGGTTTTGATTGGATATGAAGGTCTCAATTTAAGTGGAAGGTACACGTAATCTTCAATAATCTGGCAAACATACATGAAAATGTTTTTTCCCTATGAAGCTGAATATAAGTGTAGTGGTAGGAAGGGACCAAGCAGGATCTCTATGATCCGAGCAGACACTGTAAGAAGAGTCCTGGAGCCCTCAGTGGCTTTTCAGGCTTTTATTGGAGTTTACCAGGTACACTGCTGGCAAGGGGTACCAGGGGGCTGGCAGGCCTCCCAGCCCCCAGCAAGTCTTCACTCTTTCTGGGCTCTCTGGCGTTCTCAGGTGGCCTTGTTCTCTGCTGCTTTTGCTCTGGTCCTGCTGGCATCCCCTTGATGCCCCCTTATAAGGCCAGTCTCTCAGCACAGGTTTATCCACTTATGCATGCTCACACACCCTACTCCAGGTGCCTGCCATCAGGCATGCATTCAGGACCACAAGGATCCACCATCAATCCTAATGGCGGGAGGGCAGAAAAGCCTGAAACTTTTTCACTTACCCTACAATCCACCCCCTCAGGGTTTTCTGCCAGACAGTCTATACAAGTTATGCACACGTTTCTCTTGGCAATATGAACACTGCAGCCATGGCCCACAAAAGCACATGAAATACATCACAATATAACTGAATACATAAAATACAACAGAACACAAATAAGTCCAGGCAGGGCACCAACCTAGTGGCAAGACAAGATTACTGACACCGGCAGATGATCCACCACTTCTACTGCTGAAGGCACTGCTCATACAAAGGAGGGGAAACACTCAGGCATCTGCCATCACGTGCCAGGAGCTAGCTGTCAGAATTCCTGGCCTTCTCTGGCTGTGGTCTCGGCCACAAGCCACACACCGCGTCCACCCCCAGGATACACTCACTCCTGGGTTGGTGATTCTGTACTTTGGGGGTAATCACCCAATCCTCAGGGTTTCTGTCTGCAGTCACTCCAACACTCAGCTTTCATAGCCACCAATGCAACACGCAGACCCCTGCACTCAGGCCAACCCATTGCACAAGTACATGGGTCGGGGATACGTGGATACAAGCTCCACATGCGGCCTCTTGGGTCCCTTCTTTGGCTGTGGGCTCCACCACAAGCCACATTCCCCACCCGTCTCCCAAGGACGGGCTCCTCACCCTCACTCAACCGTGAGCAGGGCATCACCCACAGGTGATTTTAAGAGACTCACTGGCTTAACAGCCACTCAGGGTTTCCCAATCTCAGCACCAGCTTTTGCCTTGCAAAATTGGCTTTTCCTCTGCCTGGCTGCAGAGATTGGCAAGGGCTTCCTCCCTCAGCCAATTTTGGGCTCTTCTACCAAGGCCCACCGGCCATGCCTTATCTCTTGGGGTTTACAAACGATACCATCCACCCTCAGGGTCCCCAAAATGTAACAACCTGCCAAGGTTCCTCCTCCTTCTGGCGGATTGTCAGTCCAAGTCCATTAGTCCAAGTTTGTTGGCCTCTCCCTGCATCAGCACTGGCGAGCTCCAAATCACGGTCCTCTCTTCCCCGACGATTCTGCTGCCTCAGGGGTCATTAGCTGGTCCTCTCAGGCCGTCTTCTCCAGGTGAGGTCTCATCCTGTAGCTCCCAGACCTTGCCCACCTCCTGTGCCGCCATGGTGCCTCCAGCATTGTCACAGGCTCTTGGTCTGCTACTCTCAGTCCCTCCAGAGGTCTTCAGAGGGCTCCACACCCGTCTGCATGGATCATTGTAAGGGCAGGAATGGGGCACAAGTGCAGGTTTTCTATGATTCTATACTGACGGGGTAAAGGAGGAGAGTCCTGGAGTCCTCAGTGGCTTTTGCAGGCTTTTTTTGGGATTTACCAGGTACACAGCAGGCAAGGGTACTGGGAGGCCTGCCAGCCTCCCAGCCAGTCTTCACTGTATCTGGGCTCTCCAGCCTTCTCTCGCATTCTCTCTGCTTCCTTGGTTCTGCTGGCGTTCCCATGACGTGACCCTTATAAGCCCACTCTCTCAGCCCAGGTGAATCCCATCTACATATGCCCACACCCTAATCCAGGTATCCGCCATCAGGCATGCATTCGGGACCACAGAGTTCCATCATCTATCCAAATGGTGGGAGTGTAGAAAAGCTTGATACTTTTTACCTTACCCTACTATCAGCTTGCCAACTTATGCCAACTGTAATGGTGTGAAGGGACAGTGCAGGTTTTCTATGATCCGAGTAGACGGGGTAAGAAGAAGAGAGTCCTGGAGCCCTCAGTTGCTTTTCAGGCTTTTATTGGAGTTTACGGCTGGCAATGGGTGCCAGGGGGCTGGCAGGCTTCCCAGCCTGCAGCAAGTCTTCACTCTTTCTGGGCTCTCCAGCATTCTCTGGTGGTCTTGTTCTCTGCTGCTTTTGCTCTGGTCGTGCAGGCGTCCCCATGATGCCCCCTTATAAGCCAGTCTCTCAGCCCAGGTGTATTCACTTACATATGCCCACACCTTCCTCCAGGTGCCCACCATCAGGCATGCATTCAGGACTGCAAGGATCTATCATCAATCCTAATGGCGGGAGGGCAGAAAAGCCTGATGCTTTTTCACTTACCCTATAGTTAGTTTATGAAAATATAAAACAATTATTAATCTCTGCTCTATGTACCTTTTTTGCAAACTTGTAACCTTTTTCTTCTAAAAGAAAAGATGAATCTTTCACCTCTTCTTCCTTGAACCATGTTAAATTGGGAACTGAGGTACAATGCAAAAAAAATGGAGAAACAGAGGGTGTGTTTGATTTCTGAGAGTAGTGTGTCACCCTAAATATTCAGGAGGCATTAGAAAGGCAAAGTGTGTTTATTTGGAGTCAAAGAATTTTAATTTGAAGCACATTTTAGGTTTTCTACCGCAATCTGTGTTCCCCAAATTACTTTGCCAAACCTTAATTACCTCCTGATTTTTAGGTTCACAAGTGAAAATGTAGAGGGGTCTTTGGAGTTGATGATTCCAGGATACTTTTTCCAAATCTGTAATATTTTATTCCATGGATACTTCAAATAAGCCTACAGCTTTGCCATGAGCTTATATCTGGGTAGATAAAATGTGGTCTCATTGCCTTCAATCATTTTAGGACACTTTGAAGCCTTTCTCTCAGGGAGCACTCCCTAAAAGTGGGGTGCATTGCTCAGGGTCAGGACATGAAAGATGAGTCACAAAATAAAAAGTAGTATTTTCCCTGAATTGCCTCTTCTACAATAAATCTAAAATGAGAACATCCTAATATTGAGCAAAAATACTGTTTCTAATGTCAGCTTCACACTTAGTGCAAATTCACTTAAGGCAAGGAACGCCTGGACATTGGATTTATAGAACTCTGATGAAAAGAGCTTTGCCAGCCCCAATATCTCAAATTGTTTCTGTATTTTGTGGGAGAAAAGGGATGTGCAAAACAAGTCGCTTGATTTCTGATTTACATCTGTGTGAAAGGTGCTCCTACAGCAAGAGGCTTCCTCTGCAGCGCCACCTGCTGGTTCTCCTTCACTGGCCTGGGTGCTGGCACAGTCTGGACCTCCCTCTGTGGGTTCCAATGTGCTTCAGGGAAGAGGCTAAGCACAGAGGCTCCTCTCTCCTGTGAGGGTGGGAAAAATCTCATTCTGCTGGAATCACAGTCAAAGCTGAAACTGGATTAACCTCAAAGAGAGCAGAGTAGCTAATGACAAATGCCATGAAGTCTGATTAAGGTGAGGACTGACCAGTATATGTTTGAGTCAGCAACAAGACGTCATCAGTGAGATAACTGAGTGCAGTCACAGTGGAGGAAAACAATAGAAAGCAAGTGCCGATGAGCTGAAGACTTAGAAGAAGTCCCATGAAAAAGGAGACCTCTTATCTCATCATCACCTCTGTAGTACTTTTCTCCAAGCCAAAGCAATACATCATTCTGGCACCCATGCAGAACATTTCAAATTTTTCTTATAATATTCATCACATATGTCTTACATTAAAGCTATGATTCATCTCTCTTCTTGTATTATAAACTCTAATAAAGACAGAAAGTAGCATCTTTCACATATCACATACCCCCACACACATGCACACACACACACACAAACACACACACCCCTTGATAGTATAAGTGTTTCCATCAGTCTTGCATTAGTAGTTTTCAACATTATTAGTTGATTTGAATTGAATTGAAAAGTTAACCTTGTTAACATTTTTTTAAATAGGTATTCTATTTCACTGATTTATTGTCAGATTATATTGTAATGATACAGAAACTGTTCTTAATCATTTGATATATTTCCCTCTCAGTGTCATGTTTTTGCCTCAAAATAAAACATAATTTGAGTAAATCTGCACAGTCATTAATCATATGCTTATTAAATATCTCTGTGGAGCTGGGAGATGAATGACATGTCTTTTAGATCCCAATGCTTGGGTTAGTTTCACTTGCAACATCAACTGAAATTTAATAAATTTTGCAAATAGTTGCTCCAGAGATGAAGTGAAGCTTTTTCCACTCAGCTGGAAGAGGCCCCTGTCAAGGTAGAAGGAATTCTGTAGGCTTCTCCTCTTTCAGATACTCACCTTCCAAGATTTACTCCTCGACTTTTCAGTCCCAGACCATGATTTTACCAAAATATTGAAAGCCTTTCAGATGTTCACCTTGGAGCGCAACGTATAAGCAAAATGCCAACTCAGCAATGTAGAAATCAAAATGCCCAATATTTGACATCCACAACACATGACCATCATACTCTCTTCTCCAGCATGCAAAATGCCCCAATAACTTTTCCATGATTAAGAAAGGATATTTGGGAGTGAGGGTGACTGCACCCATCACACAGGTGTAAATCTTGAAAGTGGGTGTGCCCTAAAATTAGTTTGCTATAATTCCTGTAAACAGACTAAGCAAACAGTCTGGTATCTGGCAAAGCCACTCTCCTCTGGACAGTGTGAGCAAGGCATCCCTGTTCATTGTGTCTGTTCATTTATTCTCCTGTAGACACATTCTGACAATACAGAAAACTACCTTGACATTAGTCTTCCTGAACTCTTTGAGCTTCTGATTTTAAGACCCACTTACACATTAGTGTTCAAAATGTGAATATCTTTGTGGCTTTTGTGTATTACCTGTAAGATATATTTCTGATTCTCAATTGGCCACTGTAGGGTAAATGAAATTGGTCAGGTTTTTACATTGCTGGCCTTTAGTTCTATCACTTGTGGTCTTGATTGTGCTTAGCAGGAGGAGCCTGGGAGTGTGGGTGAGGGGCATGCATGCCTGATGGTGGACACCTGGAGTGTGGTGTAGGCATGCATAAGTCTGCACACCTGAGTCTGGAGCCTGTGGCTATAAAGACAGAAATAATGGATCAGCTATGAGAGGAAAAGACCACAAGATAATGCCAGAGAGAGCCCAAAGAGAAAGCCTGTGGGTTTGCCCCACAACAATTGGTGTGGAAAGAGCATTAAAGCCTGAAAAAGCCACTCCAGGACTCTCCTCTGTCTGCCCAAATTGATAGAGAACCTGTCCTGCGCCTGCTTCCACAACAGCCACTTACTACTAAGAATAATAGAATAAAAGCTTCTCTATGAATTAAAACTTCTCTTATTACCACATTGGAGGGAATAAAATTTATTGACTTTTGTGAAAGCCAGGATTAATTTGCAGAAAAAGAGCTTTAATAGAGGGAATGCACTGCTTACACCTCTGTTGAAAGGTGGCAGCAGCAAACTGATGGAAGAACCTTCAGGAATGACTCCAAGAAGAATGCCATATTGTCTCCACCTCAGTCAGTAATATAGGGGAAGGCTTCCACTGGGTGTGTTTCCTTCTAGAGCACAAGCTATAGCTGTAACCCAGGATCAGGAAGCCACTGCTGTGACAGCAGTGATCAGCTTTCAGCCCCAGGAGCCTACAGCCAGACTCAAGTCCTGCGGCAGGAAAGCCCAGCATGTCAGCAGAGAGAAGACAAGACATGAGGACATGAGGCCAGCTTCATTTGCAGCTCCCAGACCCCATCAAATGGCAAATCCTCACTCTCCTTGGAACCCCAGCAACAGGTGTTTTAAAATAAAGTATATTCATAGAAATTTGAAAAGGCCAAGAGACAAGGAAAAAACTACCACTGAAAAGATAGTTTGGTACCCACACTTCCTAAGAGGCAGCACACAGTGTACAACCACAGGAAAAGACAGTAAGGCAGGCTGAAGGCAGAAAGGGAAAAAGGAACTGGGGGAAGAGCCTTTATTATAGATTTATAGGAAGGAATGGGCAAGGCAGGGTAGGCAGGCTTAAGATTGGCTAGTCTGAATCATTTCAGCTGGTCAGGGTTCTAAGAACTGTCCATAGTTATTGGGAGTGGTTAGGGTGCAGAGCTAGTGGCCCAGAATATGTGAGTCCAATAAAGGAGGTGATTGGGTATGGGCTTTGGATTAGTAGGTTTGCATTTGAAAAGTCTATTAGTAGCAAGTTGTTTGCTAACTAGGAATTGACTATCTTAGGAGGGACAGTTCCTCCCAGGTCAACAGGATTCCAGATGTCAAAGCATCAGAATACAAAAAATAAAAGTCATTGTTAGTATAGCAGGAAGCCAGGAGAGAATTTATTTGGGCTCTCCAGCCTCTGAAAATTAGGAAGATACACCGCAAGCTATCTTGGCAGATACTGAAGGCCAGTCACCTGCCTGACACGAGTCACTTTGCCAAGCTCGAGGAAGTCAAAGCCCTCATGTTCTGGAATTGAGGCAAAGATGAGATGGGAGAGAAAACAACACATATCACTAGCCGAAGGCAAAGTAAGTGGTGGCACCCAGGAGTGGTATAGGAGCAAGGGGTACAAGTCAGCAAGGGAGCACATACAGCTGGGAAACCAGGCAAAGTGATGGAAGTAGCACTTGTATTAAGCTTGGGAAGATCAGTAAGACTTGAGAGAATGGGAGCAAGGACGTCTCCAGGTTAAAAAAAGAAAAAAGAGCCGATACAGAGGCACAAGGGGTTAAAACAGGATCTGTGTTTAGGGAATGGGGCTAAATATCACTGGGCCCATAGACAGGCAGATCAGAGAAGCACAGATTCTGGCTAGAGAGGTAGATGGAGGCCTCCTGTGAAAGGAACAGGATTGAAAAGCAGGGTGGAAAGTGATAGGAGAAAAGATTGGGGGGCGGGAGGGAAAATCATTTATGGATTTGATTTAAGGGAGGAAAAAAGCAATTAGAAAGTCAATTGGGAACCTCCCTGGTGGTGTAGGAGTTAAAGTCACAGCACTATGAAGCTATTGCCAGTCACTGCAGCATGAGTTTGATCCCAGCCAGGTAACTAACCCACATGGTGCAGCAGACCTTTCCTGTCTCTCCTGCTGCTCCCCTCAGCAGTGTATCTCAGTAGATCCACCTGTTCTGCTCCCCACTGTGTCTCTGGTGAATCCTCCCATCACCCACACATCTGGCCTACACCCCAATTCTTCTATGCATAAAAAAATAAAATAGGAGGGGGCGGAGCAACATGGCGGCGAGGAGACGCTGCGAGTAAGATCTCCCATTAAAAAAAGTGAATAGGGAGGAAAAGCGGCAGGTCCCAGTGAGAACTGGGACACGGAAGATAAACGGGTGACTCCAGCAAACTGCCCAAAGAAGAAAGTTGCCATAAAAGAGGACCAGAAGGGAGGGAAGCGCAGAACCCTGCTCCCCTCCCCCGCCCACAAAGTCGGCACTCTCCGACCGGCAGAGAGGAGGAAACAACAAACCAAAACGGCCAACAAGAAAAACGGACGCAGCAAGCGGGACTGTGAGTGGAAAGGAACTATTGCAGCCACCACACCCCGTGAACGGGAGCTGTGGAGAACCCTGCAGGATTCGCTGCGGCGGTGAGCGAACGGCTCCGGGCGCCATTAGAGAAGAACAAAGACCCCGGGAGACGCGCACACAGCCCGGGCTGCCGATGACTCCAGGAGGAACCAGAGGGGAGAAGAGAAGCCCACCCAAGATGCCGGCCAGTCCCAACAACACAGTGTCCCAACGCATACGGCAAATTAGAAAACAGACAGTAGGGAGGAGAAGAACCACACGCAACCTAGCAACTCTCCAGAGAAAAAGCACACCACAAAAAGAAAACCAGCCCCCAGATGGCAACGACAGTAACTTGGAAGAACTTCTGAGCCTTCCAGAAAGAGAATTTAAAATTGCCGTGATTAAAAAACTGACAGAAGTCATAAAGGAAAACAATGATAAGGGAAAAATAATCAACGATCAGAAGAATGAAATTGAGTCCCTAAAGAGGGAAGTAAAAGAAATGCAGGAGATCAAAGAATTAGTGGAAGAACTAAAGAATTCTGGGAAAAGCAATGAAAGCAGAATTGATGAAATGGAAGAACGAATAAGTGCTCTTGAAGACACAGAAATAAAAAGAACCAAAACAGAAAAGGAAAGAGAAGTACGAAGGAAAAAGAATGAAGAAAGACTTCGGGAACTATCTGACTCCATGAGGAAAGGAAATATAAGAGTTATAGGAATACCAGAAGGAGAGGAGAGAGAAGTAGGAACAGAGAAAATATTCAAAGAGATAATTGAAGAGAACTTCCCAAATGTGAAGAAGGAGCTGAAAATTGATATACAAGAAGCAAGAAGAACACCAAACTTCCACGACGAAAGGAAAAATACAGCAAGACACATAATAGTAAAGCTCCCAAGAATCCAGGACAAGGAAAAAATAATGAAGCTGGCAAGAGGGAAGAAACAGATAACATTCAAAGGAAAGCCAATCAGGCTGACATCAGACTTCTCCGAAGAAACACTACGGGCAAGGAGAGAGTGGAGGGACATAGTCAACAGACTCCAAGAAAACAGATGCCAACCAAGAATACTCTATCCCGCAAAGCTCTCCTTCCTCTTTGAAGAAAGAATATGGACCTTCCCAGACAAACAGAAACTCCGGAATTTCATTGCAACTAAACCCCCACTCCAAAAAATACTACAAGGAGTCCTAAAGCCAGAACCTCAGAGGGACGAATAACAATGAAAGAAGGCCAAAAAAAAAAAAAAAGCTATTAAAAGAATAAATAAATAAAATCAAAGGAAAGACAAACACAATGGCAAATACAGATGTTAACATATCAATATTAACTCTAAATGTAAATGGACTAAACTCCTCAATAAAAAGACACAGAGTTGCAGCCTGGATTAAGAAACAAAACCCAACCTTTTGCTGTCTCCAGGAAACACATTTAGCTACAAAAGATAAAAATAGGCTCAAAGTCAAAGGATGGAAAACAATCCTACAAGCAAATGGGCCAAAAAAGAAAGCAGGAACAGCTATACTTATATCAGATAAAACAGATTTCAAACTCAAAAAGATAAAAAGAGACCCCAATGGTCAATACATTATGATCAAGGGGACAATACTTCAAGAAGAAATAACACTCATTAACATATACTCACCAAACGAAGGAGCACCAAAATATATCAGACAACTGTTGTCTTCTCTGAAAACAGACATCAGAGAAAACACATACGTAGTGGGAGACTTCAACACACCACTATCAACAATGGATAGATCAACAAGACAAAAAATAAGTAAAGAAACCAAAGCTCTAAATAAGGACCTAGAGCAATTGGGCTTAACAGACATCTATAGAACACTAAACCCCAAAAAAACGGAGTACACATTTTTCTCAAGCGCACACGGATCATTCTCCAGGATCGATCACATACTGGGGCACAAGACAAACATCAACAGATACACCAAGATTGAAATCATACCAACCATCTTTTCTGACCATGAAGGCATCAAACTAGAACTAAACCATAAAAAGAAGGCAAGGAAATTTCCTACCTCATGGAGATTAAAAACCACACTACTGGAAGACCACTGGACTAATGAGGAGATGAAAGAAGAAATTAAAAAATTTTTTGAATTGAACGACAAGGAGGACACCAATATCCTAAATGTATGGGATGCAGCAAAAGCAGTAATAAGAGGAAAATATATAGCAATAGAAGCTCACATCAAGAAACAAGAAAGAACTCAAAGAAACAACCTAATCTCGAAGCTCAAAGATCTAGAAAAAGAACAACAAAAAAACCCAAAACCAGTAGAAGAAAAGAAATAATAAAAACCAAAGCAGAAATAAATGAAATTGAAACTAAAAAAACAATCCAAAAGATCAATGAAACCAAGAGCTGGTTCTTTGAAAAAATCAATAAAATAGACAAACCCCTAGCCAGGCTCACAAAGGAAAAAAGGGAGAAAGCACAAATAAACAGGATCATCAATGAAAGAGGAGAAATCACAACGGACACAGCAGAAATCAAAAGAATAATCAGTAACTACTATGAACAGTTATATGGAAATAAGTTTAACAATCTAGAGGAGATGGACAAATTCCTACAACTCTACAATCACCCAAAGCTAGATAAAGAAGAAATAGAACACCTAAACAGACCAATTACAATTAGCGAAATTGAAATGGTAATCAAAAACCTCCCAAAAACAAAAGCCCAGGACCTGATGGATTTACAAATGAATTCTACCAAACATTCAGAGATGAATTAGTGCCTATCCTTCACAAACTCTTCCAAAAAATTGAGAAGGAAGGGACAATACCAAACACGTTCTATGAAGCCAACATTACACTAATACCAAAACCGAACAAGGACAACACTAAAAAGGAAAACTACAGGCCAATCTCCCTAATGAACACTGATGCAAAAATCCTCAATAAAATTTTAGCCATCAGAATCCAACAATGTATCCATAAGATAATTCACCACGACCAAGTAGGATTCATTCCAGGGGCACAAGGATGGTTTAACATCCGAAAATCAATCAACGTTATCCAACACATCAACAAAAAGAAATATAAAAACCATATGATAATATCAATAGATGCTGAGAAAGCTTTCGACAAAGTGCAACACCCATTCATGATAAAATCCCTTGAAATTCTTGGGATACAAGGAACATACCTCAACATCATAAAGGCCATCTATGACAAGCCAACAGCCAGCATCATTCTCAATGGTGAAAAGCTGAAAGCAATTCCATTAAGATCTGGAACAAGACAAGGATGTCCACTCTCACCACTGCTTTTCAATATAATACTGGAAGTCCTAGCCAGGGCAATAAGACAAGAGAAAGACATCCAAGGAATCCAAATAGGAAAAGAAGAAGTCAAACTATCACTATTTGCAGACGATATGATATTATACATAGAGAACCCCAAAAACTCCACAGAAAAGCTAATTCAACTCATCAATCAGTTCAGTAAAGTGGCAGGATACAAAATCAACATGCAAAAGTCAGTAGCCTTCCTATACACAAACAATAAATCTGAAGAAGAAGAAATCAAAAAAACCATCCCTTTTGTTATTGAAACAAAAAAAATCAAATATTTGGGAATAAATCTAACAAAAGAGATAAAGGACCTATACAAAGAAAACTATAAAACACTGTTAAAAGAAATAGAAGAAGATACAAAGAAATGGAGAGACATCCCCTGCTCGTGGATTGGAAGAATAAACATTATTAAAATGGCCATCCTTCCAAAAGCAATATACAGATTCAATGCTATTCCAATCAAAATTTCAATGTCATTCTTCAAAGAAATAGAACAATTATTGATGAAATTCATATGGAATCACAAAAAACCCCGAATAGCCAAAGCTCTCCTGAAAAAAAAAGAAGGGAATGGAGGCATTACACTCCCAGACTTCAAACTATACTACAAAGCCATAATCATCAAAACTGCATGGTATTGGAACAAGAACAGACATACAGACCAATGGAATCGAATAGAAAATCCAGAAATAAATCCACAGATTTATGGTCAACTAATCTTTGACAAAGGAGCAAAGACTATGCATTGGAGCAAAGAAAGTTTGTTCAATAAATGGTGCTGGAAAACTGGGTCGCTACATGCAAAAGAATGAAGCTTGACCACTACCTCACACCATACACAAAAATCAACTCAAAATGGATTAAAGAACTAGACATAAGACCTGAAACCATAAAATATATAGAAGGAAATATAGGCGAAACACTACGTGATCTGCACATCAAAGACATCTTTACAGACACATCACCCAAAGCAGTGATAGTGAAGGCAAAGATAAACAGCTGGGACTACATCAAATTAAAGAGCTTCTGCACAGCAAAAGAGACAATAACAAAAACAAAGAGAAACCCCACCAACTGGGAGAACATTTTTGCACCCAACACTAATGATAAAGGACTGATCACAAAAATCTGCAAAGAGCTGATGAGACTCAGCAACAACAAAGAAAATAATCCAGTCAAAAAATGGGCAGAAGAGCTAAAAAGAAACTTCTCTGAAGAGGAAATGCAAATGGCCAACAGGCATTTGAAAAAATGTTCAACATCACTTGCCATCAGGGAAATGCAAATCAAAACTACCATGAGATACCATCTTACACCAGTGAGAATGGCACATATTAAAAAAACTAGCAACAACAAATGCTGGCGAGGGTGTGGAGAAAAAGGAACTCTTGTGCACTGTTGGTGGGAGTGCAAACTGGTCCAATCACTGTGGAGAGCTGTGTGGAGATTTCTGGACCTACTAAACATAGAGCTTCCATATGATCCAGCAATTCCACTCCTAGGTATTTACCCAAAGGACACAGAAACATCAATTCCAAAGAACACCTGCACCCCTATGTTTATAGCAGCACTGTTTACAATAGCTAAGCTTTGGAAACAACCCAAATGCCCAAAAATAGATGACTGGATCAAGAAGATGTGGTCCATATATACCATGGAATATTACTCAGCATTCAAAAAAGATAAACACATGCAATTTGCAGCAACATGGATGGCGCTGGAAGGGATCATGCTCAGCGAAATAAGCCAAAAAGAAAAAGAAAAATACCGGATGGTCTCACTCATAGCAGGAATCTAGAAAACTTAAATAAGGGACCAGGAAAATGAATAACTATAAGAAAGTGAAAATCAAAATCAACAAAAAACTATGAACCAGAGACACTTTTAGGGGGGCGGGGGCGGGAGGGGAGGGATTGGGGTCAGAATGGGGGGGCTGCAATTGTATGGGGAATATAACAATAAAATTTATAAAAAAAAAAAAAATAAAATAAAATAAAATAAATCTTTTTTAAAAAGAAAGAAAGTCAATTGGGCACCTCTGCAATTAACCAATTAATAGTCATAAGACACAAATTGCATAAGCAGCAACTGGAATGGGATAAAGAAAGGCAGACTGCATCTTAAATTGAAGTGACAGATTTTGGTGGCTAGACTGTGATTCCCTAACAGGCTTGGGATTCTTTACCTCAGCATTGTCAGTACTTTGCACATTGCCTGAAAGATGAGCAGACACTATAAAATTGGATCTATATGACTTGGTAATTTGAAGAAATGTTGGCAATGAATCAAAAGGTGATTATGAAGTTTTTAACCTCAATGACTGAGAGAATGATGCATCATTAACAGGCACAGAAAAGACAAGGTTTCTTGGATGAGATATAAATCAATTAGTATCAAGCCTAAGGATGGAGAGGAGGAGGCTTAATCTATAAATAAAAGGACATGCAAAAAAGAGCAATGTGCTGAACAACAATCAGGTCCATTCTTATAAGTCTTAGCCCAAGGGCCCAGATGGTAAGGCTGTGCCTTCTCCCAATTCAGACCTCATGAAAACATGACTTCTGGGTTGATCAGGGCATAAGGTCCAGGCAATGGCAGATATTATCTGGAAATAAAAAGCAAAGAAATAAAAAGAGCAAAAGTGCATAATAACTCTAACCACAAACATAAATTTTTGCCAAAATGATACTATAAGATTTGGCTTTGTGCCCTCCATTTCATTTGGACTCTGAAATTGTAGCAATTGGCTATTTCAACAACAAAATGGACTTACTAGGAAAGAAACAGTAGAAAAAGGGACAGATTGGAGTGTGTGTGTCTCATGTCAAAACCTATGTACCTGTGTGCACTTCCCAAATTAAAGGCCACAAAACCCCAGTATAACCTCTGCAAGACTGTCTTCCTTCTGCTGGAGTAAAAAAGCAACATCTTTTCCTGTCAGAGAAACAAGGTTGTTGTGTGCTGTAGTTTGCTGATTTCACATATGTGGGCACTCTCTTTAAGTTTCCTGACCTCACTAAAATAGGGTTTTTGCTTATTATATTTCACGTGCTGTTGTCTACTTTATACCGAACACCAGCCTCAGTTTCCCTCAGCCAATAAAAGGAAACAGAGTTTGAGGAAAAGGAAAATAGTTCAATTTGTCGACAAATGAGGAGGGCAGCATACTCATGTCTGAAAGACAACGGTCCTCCTCTTTGGCAGAGTGCAGAGGTATTTATACATAGGAAGAAAACAAAAGGGTGATGGGCGAGGGTCAGCATGTCCTTTTGCTGTAGGCATATGGAAAACCGGGTGGGCGCCAGCTTGCTTTGTAACACTTAATGTTTAACTCCCTAACTTCCTTATGATCCTCTTAGGGATATCCTTCCTTTTTCTTAGAATGCAAAAAGACAAAATTGTTAATACTTATCGTATTGTTAATACTTATCTCTAATACTTAGAGACCAGGGTCATAAAGAACGCAAACTTGTCAAATAAGGGGGAAATTGAAAGAGATGGGGGAAGACAAACTTGTTAATTCTTATCTGAGAGACCAGTCATTTGTAATTGCATCATACTCACCACTGCGCAACAAGGGAGGCTCTCTAAATGAAATATTCGTTGCCAAATCCTGCTTGGTTTTAGCTTGAATCACTCAGCCACAGTCCCTACCCCAGGCTGTTTTAGCAAACATGGTCTTCTGGGATTGCCCCTTTGGGGAGATGGAGAAGATAAAACTTTTCTCAATTCCTCTTTCTAATTTAAACTTGAAATCCTGGACAATACATATTAAGAGAAATAAGTAAAAAGACTCTGGGAACATAGCAGCTAAGCACTGCAGGCTTCAAAGAACAATGGCGTGGTGACGTCTCAAGATTTTCTCTTTATCTCATAGGATTCAATCAAAAAGAATTCATCTTATCAAGAACCAGGATGATCCCAAACTGTATAAAAAAGAAAATCAATATGTGCCAGTACCACTTTAGCAGAGATATTAAATTACCTGAGAAAGATTGTTAGTCACCATAAATATGCTTCAATGAACAACTGCAAACATTCTTGAAATAAAGGAAAACCTAGAAGCTTTCAGGGAAGATATCAAAAATCTGAGCAAATAATAGAAGAGCTAAAGAAACAATGGAGATTTCAGAACAAAAAATACAGTACCTGAAGTAAAAAATTCAAAGGATGAGCTTAACAGAAGAAGGAAGGAAATAGAGGAAGGCTCAATGAACTGAAAACAAAACAACAGATAATACTCTAACTCTGCCTCCTTGAGTCCTAAGGATTTTTGAAGGCACAGGAGGTACAGAGAGTACAGGGAAGGAGGTACACCAATTTATCTCCAATTTAATACAGAGAAAGTCCATTTTATCTGTGATAAATACTGGGCTTCTACTCATTTTAAATTGGCTCTATGGATTATATTTGAAAGCCACTCATCTAGTAAAATCTGGTTTGACGTTAGAACATCTCTAAGATGTGACTATTCCTGATTTTTCTGGTGTCAACTAGGTAGTTGTTAAAGCTGAGTTCAAATCCCATGAGTTTGGGTAAATCGTTTAATCTTGCTCAGATGAGGTTAATAAACCATTTCCTCCTTTCTAAAAGTAAGACATCATAACCTCACAGTAGTGTTGTTCTAGGCTTTAAATAAAATAAGGCACTAAAAACTCTTATCACAGATCTTCCCACAATGTAGGACTCATCATATACTAACATATCTTATAATCACTACCTCTCAGCAACATTTTATTCTATACAACCTTGTTTCTATATAACACTTCTTTATACACAGCCAAAATTCTCTGGCAACATACAATAGGTCCAACTTATGCCAATATAATCAATGGCTTTTTGTATGACCTTTAAATTGTTGCTCTTAAATCACTAGATGTTCCCTGGTGTCTATTATTTCTCAGACATTGTGATGCCAAAGCCTGAGGATTATGCTCTAGATATTACCATGCCAGTGCCCCCAGCCTGGCTGCCTGACCATTCCTCAACAGGCAGGTTCTACTGCATGGCTGTAACTCAGCACTGAAGCAACTGCAGCACGACATATTGATTCATTGCAGGAATGTTTAAGACTCCAAACCTATTTTACACATCTTACCATCAAGACATTATCTACACAGTCCCTTCAACCACCAGGATTTTGTGGACTATGACTCTCAGATGGTGACAACAATTGCATTGGAAAACAAAGCCCACTCCACATTCTTATTTCTCTGAGTTCATCTCACCCTCCTACTGACCTACCCTGCCCTATAGAAATCTTGCATTGTTTATTCCTCACTAATTAGTACTGCTTCTTGACTCTAGGCTTCTATACAACAAAACCCTCCCAGACAATTGTCTTAACAGCTTCTCTCCTTTTTTTTGTTGGCTGGCGAGCCTCTTCTCATCCTTCAACATTGAGTTCCAGGATCATTTTCTTCAAAAAGTCTTCTTGAACCCCTAGACTAGGTTAACAGTCCAATCTCTATACTCTTACTATAGTATCTGTGAGGAGCTTACTTTAAGTACTACTTTACTCAACCCTAAACCCATTGAAAATAAGGTAAAGTGTTTTGTTTATTGTCAATACAGATGCTGTCGCAGGGTGCATGCAAATAAATTTCACAGTACTGAACTTGGCAGACTCACCCAGCAGGCACAGGCTCCTCCCACCAGGGGCAGACTTTACTGCAGGCAGCTCCCTCCCAGAGAAATTAGAGAGGAAAGATCTGAGCTTCACAAGCCAAATTTCTCTTCACAAGTTCAATGTTAGCTAAATCACCGCTGCTCCTAGACAATCTGAGAGACATGGGAGAAGCAGGTGCGTTCCACAGCTAGAGCTCTTTTTAACATATAAAGGCACATCAAGAAGTAAGAGGAAGGTGGAGGAAATTTCCCACTTCATATTTCTCCTTCACTTAGAAAAACTAGTACAAATCTTCACCTAATGCTGACTTCCATTCTCACTGAACTCTAGACTACTTAAAGACATTATAACAAAGCCCTAGAGCAGCCCACGCACAGGGCAGTTACTCAATAAAGACTTACTGAGCACAAGGCTGGATTCACTCCCACTGACATTTCCAACCCCTGGACTCACAGACACTTACCAACCAGGCCTCCTCCAGCTGAGTCAACCCCCACCAGCAAGTAGAGAATGCTCGTCACTTTTTCTCTCCAAGGAGGGAGCTGCTTTGGAGCAGCTTGTTTCTACTCTATTCTTAAAAAAGATTTTAAAAAAATAGATATTTACTTATGATGGTGAGTGCTAATATATTTGGTAATAAAAAATATTAATCATAATTTTAGAGTCAACAAATAATATTAAGGTGGGATTCTGTATGCATGAAAATGCCACTGGTCATGGAGGACACACTTAATCCAGTCTATTACAAAGTAGAGTATTATCTAAAATGCATTATTTAAAGATAACCTCTGAAACTGTGTTATCCAAATCAATGAAAAAATAACATTGCCTCCTAAAGACATAATATAATAATATATCCATGAACAAAATAGAACCGAGAATAGAAAAATAAGCTTTAAATTAGAAATCAAATGTACATTCTGAAAAGGGAAAGATAAAACAGAATGTATTTTCAGAAATGGGAAAGGTTATTTTCAGCAAATTAGATTATTTTAAATTAGAGCAGAATTTTAGAAATCATGATCTCATTTCAATATTTAATCATGAGCATTAATGAATTTCCTTCTAAATGTTCTGCATTAAAGGATGGAAAAGTATTAATTAGAACACTATTTTGGGTCAGGATTACATCCAGAGGTCATACATATTAATTCTAGCTCATCTCTCCTTCCCATGCCCAATATTTCAAATGTCAAATGTCCTTTTTCTCCTTGACCCTTGCTAACATTCCCGGGGGAAAGCTAGGAAGCAATTCAGGGACATAAACTCTGGGCCTAGCTCTCTCTGAATACAATGAAAAAAAGCAAAGAATGCAAATGAGCAGCCTGCAGTGCCAACTGTAAAATTGTAATATTTGTTTAGAAATTTGATGGTTTTAGGTTTTATATTTAGGTATATGACCCTGATTGATTTCATCTTTTTATATGGTGCAAGACATAATTGAAAGTTTGGTTTTTGCATATGGGTATACAATTGCTCCAATAATATTTTGAAAATATTCACCCATGAATTGCCTTTACACTTTTATAAATCAATTGTCATATATACAGGGTCTAATTCTAAACTTTCTCTAAGAATTTAGGTTTCTAAATCTCATTAATTTATCTTTATTCTGATGTAAATACCTTCCTGAGTTAATTAGTGTATCTTTGGAGTAAGTCTTTAAATCAGATACTGTCCATCCTTTGCAGAATTGTTTGCTTGCTCTGTCTTTTGTAATTCCATATACATTTTGCAATCAAGTAGTCATGGATTCACTTTTCTAATATTTGAATTTTTCCTAATTTAACATATTTTGTTTCTGAACCCTGCCTTATATATACTATGCAGTTTCATTCATTGCTAAAACACTGATAAGAGTTTTATAGATTGCTAAGACACTGGCAAGAGTGATGTCAAGAAGTGAATGCCACTATTTAAGAGGATATAAGCATAAATTATTTATCTTTTAAATACCCTGTAAGGCCTCCTGGTGGCGCAAGAGGTTAAGTCTCAGCACTATGAAGCTATCCACAGCCACTGCAGCATGAGTTTGATCCCCCAGCCTGTCTCTCCAGCTGCTCCCCTCTGCAGTATATTTCAATTAATCTGCCTGTTCTACTCCCTGCTCTGTCTCTGTCTCTGGTGAATCCTCTCACCCCATCCAACCCTACCCAACCCCTCCTCACCTCTGGTAAATAATTTTACCTCTTTTACTGGATTTACTCCAGTTCTTACATGCATAAATAAATTTTAAATAAATAAATAAAAGAACAAATAGATAGATAGATAGATAGATAGATAGATAGATAGATAGATAGATAGATAGATAGATAAATACTTTATATTCAAAACCAACTCACCTAGCATGTAATGAGTATTCTTGCTCGGTGTTTTGCATATATTGTCTCCTTCAGTCCTCAGAATTACTGTGAGGCCCTAATTGAAAGTATTGCTAGTTCAAAGGTTATGCCACAAACCTACCCCTAGTAGGTCTATGCTGGAATGGAGCTGGCCCCAACAACTCAGTCTAGCAGATTGTCAAGGGTAGAATTGAATTTATTCAGAGCCAGTGACTGCCTTACCATTCACAAGTCAGGCTTGCATGCTATGGATGTGACTTATTGCCTATGATGGGCTGATAGCAGTGATCATGGCACCAGAGGTAGCAAATCTCACTTTGTGTTTCTGAACCTGCTGATAATCATAATCACTTAAAAGTTAAAAAAAAAAAAAGTTTCCTGGATCTCAGACCAAATATATTAAATCTAAATTTCTGAGGACAATGCATAGGAGTCTATTTTTAAAAGCTCAGTAAGTTCTTTAAGAACAATTGTTCTAATTACCAAGCCATAAGGAATCACTATATTGTTTTTCTATCACCTACAACCTTCTTTTCTGGTATTCTAATATTTTTATGCAATGACAGCAAACTTTATTTTTTAATTTAATTTTATTTATTTTCAACTGAGGTAATATTGGGTATCCCCATAGGTATTACCACCATAGTGCGCCCACCACCAAGTCACCCATATTCCACTAGCACAAACCATTGTGCGTCATTCCCTCTTTGTTGCTTTCCTCTCCCCCACCCTGCTCCACTCTTCATGTTTCAGTTCTGTTGTCAGCTATCAGTTTTTCAGCTTGGCCTTATCTGACTATTTGTTTAGTTACATTATATTGCATATATTTATATATATGTACATATGTATGTGTGTGTATGTGTGTGTGTTCTGGTCTCTCAATCCTACTCCATTGGTCTGTGTGTTTGGTTGGTTGGTTTGTTTGATTGACTGTTTGTTTTAAAGATTTATTTATTTATGCATACAAGAACTGGGGTGCAAGCCAGAGGTGCTGGGCGGGGTGGGGGCGGTGGGGGGAGTTGAGAGGTTTCACCAGAGAGAGTGGGGAGCAGAACAGGCAGATCTACTGAAACACACTGCTGAGGGGAGCAGTGGGTGAGACATGAGAAGTCTGCTGTGCCATATGGGTTAGCTCCCTGGCCAGCCAGAAATAGAACTCAGTGCTATAGTGGCTGGCGATAGCCTGATAGCGCTGTCTTTAACTCCTGTGCCACCAGGGAGGCCCCTGTGTGTTTTTGGTCCAGTGCCAGGATGTTTTAATTATTATGGATTTATAAAATAGCTTGAGGTCTGGAAGTGTGATACCTCTATTATCATTCTTCTTTTGTCAAGATGGCTTTTGCTATTCAAGACAATTTTTAATACCATTATGATTCCATATGAATTTCAGTAGTATTTTTTCCAGTTCCTCTGAAATATGCCCTGATATTTTCATTGGAATTGCATTGAATCTGTATATTGCTTTGGGTAGAATAGCCATTTTGACAATGTTGATTCTCGCAATCCATTAGTTGGAAATATCTTTCCATTTATTTGTGTCTTATATTTCTTTAAACAATGTCTTATAATTTTCTTTGCATAGATCTTTTACCTCCTTTAGTAGGTTTACTCCTAAGTTTTTAAATTTTTTTGGTGTAATTATAAATGGGGTCACTTTCTTAATTTCCTCTTCTGTCTCATTTTTTGTGTATTTCAAGGCAACTGATTTGTGTGTGTTGGTTTAATACTCTGCCACTTTGCTAAACTGATTGTTTCAATTAGTTTTTCTGTGGAATCTTGACAATTCTTTATGTATATTATCATGTTATCTTCAAATACTGATAGATTTATTTCTTCTTTCACAGTTTGGATTCCTTTTATATATTTCTCTTTCCTAATTGCTCTAGCTAGAACTTGCAATATTATATTGAATAGCAATGGTGAGCATAGACATTTTTGTCTTGTACAGATCTTAGTGGAAAAGCTTTCGGTTTTTCACCATTGAGAATGTTATTAGCCAGAGGTTTGTTGTAAATGGCTTTTATTAATTTATGTTCCTTCTATTCCCAGTTTTCCAAGGGTTTTCAACATAAATGGATAATTGGAATGTATCAAATGCTTTCTCAACATTTATTGATAATATGGTTTTCAACTTTCTTTTTGTTTATGTGGTGAGTTACACTGATTGATTTTCAGATATTAAACCATCTTTGTGTTCCTGGTATTAATCCCACTTGATCATGGGGTATGATCCTTTTAATGCATTCTTGGATTGGTTTGCTAGGATTTTATTCAAGCTTTTTGTGTCTATGTTCATTAGGAAGATTGGTCTGTAATTTTCTTTTTGTGTTGTCTTTGGTTTTGGTATTAATGTTGGCCTCATAAAAAGTATTTGGAAGTATTCCTTCTTTTTTGATATTTTGGAAGAGTTTGAGTAAGATAGACATTAGTTCATCTTTCAAAGTTGGTAGAATTCATTTTTTAAGCATCTGGTCCTGGGCTCTTATTTTTTGGAAGAGTTTTGATTACTCTTTCAATTCTCTTGCTTGTGATTGGCTTGTTCAGAGTTTCTATTTCTTCCCTATTCAGTCTTGAATGAGCGTATAATTAAAAAATTTGTCCATCTCTTCTTGGTTATTGAATTTGTTTACATATAGCTATTCGTAGTAGCCTGTGATTATTCCTGAATTTCTTCAGCATCTGTTGTAATTTCTCTGCTTTTGTTTTTGATTCTATTTATTTGAAATTTCTCCCTTATTTTCTTACGTACACTTGCTAGAGGTTTATTTTTCAAAAAACCAACTTTTGTTTCATTGATCTTTTGGAATATCTTTTTTAATTTGTATTTCATTCACTTCTTCTTTATTTTTTATTATATATGTTCTACTGGCTTCTGGATTTGATTGTTCTTGTTTTTCTAATTCCTCAAGTTGAGAGACAAAGATGTTTATTTGAATTCTATATTGTTTCTTTTTTTTTTATTAGATAATAAATTTTAGTGTTATATTCCCCATACAATTGCAGCCCCCCCATTCTGACCCCATTCCCTCCCCTCCCGCCCCTGCCCCCCTAAAAGTGTCTCTGGTTCATAGTTTTTTGTTGATTTTGATTTTCACTTTCTTATAGTTATTCATTTTCCTGGTCCCTTATTTAAGTTTTCTAGATTCCTGCTATGAGTGAGACCATCCGGTATTTTTCTTTTTCTTTTTGGCTTATTTCGCTGAGCATGATCCCTTCCAGCGCCATCCATGTTGCTGCAAATTGCATGTGTTTATCTTTTTTGAATGCTGAGTAATATTCCATGGTATATATGTACCACATCTTCTTGATCCAGTCATCTATTTTTGGGCATTTGGGTTGTTTCCAAAGCTTAGCTATTGTAAACAGTGCTGCTATAAACATAGGGGTGCAGGTGTTCTTTGGAATTGATGTTTCTGTGTCCTTTGGGTAAATACCTAGGAGTGGAATTGCTGGATCATATGGAAGCTCTATGTTTAGTAGGTCCAGAAAGAATTCTATATTGTTTCTTAATGTGGACCTGTATTGTTATTTCCCACTTGTACTATTTTTGCTATGTCCCATAAGTTTTTGGATAATTGTGTGTTCATTTTCATTTAAGACCACAAATTTAAAACTGAAATGTTGGCCCTAAATCACAAATTATTGTGAAAAAATTTTCAATTTTCAATTAAAAATATTGTCTTTTAAATTACACATTGACGTGACAAATAAATGGGATTCCTGCTCCAAATCTAGATCCAGGCTGTCAAGGGACATGTTGTAAAGATTATTAAATCAGCTGAAAAATTTGAAATACAGATAGTAAATCAGACAATGTAAATGTACATTCATTTGATAATTTTATTGTGGTTATATAAGAGAATACATTTATTCTTAGTAAATACCCATATTAATATTTATGGCTAAAGAGTCATGTTTTCTGTTAGCTTACCATCAAATCATTAAGAAAAATCATGTGTTTGTGTGTGTCACTAAAAAGAGAGAGACAAAATTCAAACAAATGATGATAAAGAATAAAGCAAGTGGGATAAGAATTAGCAAAAGGTGAACCTGTATAAATTTTCTTTGTACTATTTATGGTTTTACAACTTTTTGTAAGAATGACATTTTTTCCAAACAAAATGAAGGAATTATAGGTAATTTTAATTTTGTGTAATCAAGCTCTTCATCCTGAGTAAACTTCTAATCCCCAAGAACTTTTCTGCATCCTGAAGGAACTAACCAATACCACAAATTCCTGTGTAATAGACTCTATAAATAGAATAGTATGAGGTTCCTAAGCAACTCCAGTCACCTTTCACTGACTCTATTTAAAGACTAAGTCAGGTTTTCCTTTTTTAAACCCAATTTTATACAGAAATCCAACTGTTATGTGCACTTCTTCATTTTTATTTTTAATCCTCTAAAATCCTTAACTAGGATTGATTTACAGATCAGAATCTCATTAAAACCAATAATATTTACCAAGCAACTACTATGCGTAGGATATACTATTGGGTACTAGGAATAGAGACCAATAAACAGTACATATTGTACACCCTAAGAGAAAGCAAGCTGAGGATTGCTGCCGACTCAACTGACAGCAACAGTCATACTTGGAGGAACAGCAATGCACATATGCACACACATGCACATGTGCGCCCCACCGGAGAGCAAAATTGTGCAAGACAAGGAGAATCAGTCCCCTGCCCCTTGGACAGACCCTGTCAAGTCAAAGGAAACCTTGGGCTGTGCAAACAACACTACTTAAACCAGAATCTGGAACAAGGACCAGTAATTCCTGAGCATGAACCAGGTTCTCAGCTGAGCTCCCATCTGTTTGTCACCCTGGACCTTTTAACAACCTATCAATTAGGCATCATTACACACGTGGAAAGGAAGTCACAAAGCTTGAGTTGTGTAGCTGACATTTCAACTTATCTCTGTCCCACTTTTACAGTGTTGGTTTTATTTTTATTTTAAAAGTTACCCTTTTAAAGTATTTCACCAAGAATATTTAACATAAAACTCAAATTTAAGCAATATCTTTTCCTCCTCCCAAGCAAAATAAGGACCTTAGAACACAAACTCAGATCACAGTCCTCATGAATCACATTCTATTACATCTAATATTTTGTTTCATCTTAATTTTACTTTAACCTCCCAAATTAGGCATCATTTGTTAACTGTTATTCCATCAAACTCTATTTTCTGTACTCTTTTATGTCCCAATGGTTTATATGTTAACTCTTATGCCAGTGCCATAAGAGTCTTTAAACCAAAACTGATTTAACTCACTTATTATCTTGAAACCAAAACTGTTAAGTCCTTCAAATTGGTTCTTTCTTTCAATTTTTTTTTCACTCTTCTAGGTCCTTTGTATTGCCATGTAAATTTTAAAATCCATTTGCTCATTTCTATCAAAAAAAAAAGGCAAAAAAAGCAAAGCCTCTTGGTATTTCTGTTGGGATTGTATTGAATCTATTTATCAATTGGGAGAGCTAACATCTTAACTGCACTGCATCTCCCAACCATGATATTGCCTCAGCAATGTTTCATGATTTTCAGTGTATCCATCTTGCACACATTTTGCTTAATTTTTAAAGTAGCTTATGCTATATTCAATTTCCAGTTATTGGTTACTAGCATAGAGAAATGCATTTTTATATTCACCTTGTCACCTATGATCCCTATGATCTGACTAGTCTAATTGATTAGTTCTAGGAAGTTTAAAAATTACTTCATATTTTCTAAATAATATCATCTGTGAATAAATAAAGTTTTGTGATTTACTTCCCAACTTAGATGTTTTCTTTTTCCTTTCTGTATTACATGGACCTGGCTTCTGTTGTAGTGTTGAATAGAACAGACATCATTGTCTTCTTCCTAATCGTAGGGTAAAAGCATTCACCTTGCCATTACTTAATATAATATTAACTGTAGGTTTTTTAATAAATGCCCTTTATCAAGTTGAGGAAATTTCCTTTTATCTCTAGTTTGCCAGGTTTCAAAGTGAGTATTTAATTTCATCAAATCTTTTCTTGCACCTACTGAAAGATCAAGTTTCTTCCTTCTTTTAGTCTGTAAGGTGTGCTGATTTACTACACTGATTGAGTTTGAATGTTAAATTTACATAGAATTACTACAATAAACTTAAAATTCTAAGATTTTTACATCCATGTATATAAAACATATTTATCTATTGTTTTCTTTTTCTTTCAATAATTTTCCTGGTTGTTATGGCACAGCAGTTCTGGCTTCAGAAAATGATTTAGGAAACATACACGTAAATAAATCTCTTTTTCTTCTGTCTGGAGGAATTGGTGTCAAATATATTTTTTCTTTAAATTTTAGTATGTTTCACCAGTGAAGCAAATTGTATGTATAGTTTTCTGTACTCAGAATGTTTTTACCTACACATTCAATTCCTATAATATAATAGTTATAGGTCTATTCATGTTTTCTTCATACGCCTTCTGTTTGGGTTCATAGAGTTTCTTGGGTCAATGGCTTTAGAGTTTTCATCAAATGTGAAACATTGGTAGCCATTAATTCTTTCAATGTTTCAGTCCCTCCTCTCTGTCCTCTCCTTCACCTACTTTAATTACACACTTATTAGACCACTTGATATTATCCCACTACTCAGTGAGAGTTACATTTTTAGTCTTTTTCTTTGTGGACTTCACTTTAGATGCTTCTATCGCTGTGTTTTCAGGATTTCTGAATATATATCTTCTGCAATATATAGAATGCTGAGAAACCAATCATCGCTGATATCATCTTTCTAGAAGTTCCATTTAGGTCTTTCTTTTCTTATTGTCCTCTGTTATTCAAACCCAAATATTATTATTTGGGTTTGTTATCCAAACCCAATTATTATTAAGTTAAATGGAAATTTAACTTAATAATAATTAGGAAAACACAAATTAATAAGATAAAAAGTATTGTTGGACACATATCAAACTGAATTAAATTAAAAAGTGTGATACCAAGCATTGAAAAGGATGCAGAGCATTGCAACTCCAATTCATTACTCTAGAGAAGGAAGACAACAATTCCCTGGAAAGACAGCTTGGCAGTATATGTATGGGAAAACTGAAAATGTGTATAGCTGATGCCCTCTGCCATTGCCAGCTATCTAGCTAACACAAGTGTTGCCAAGAATCAAGCCATGTGTACCAAGAAAAACATAGCACAAAGTTCATAGCAGTACTACTTGCAATAAGATAAATTTGAGATAAATCAAATGTAAATAAAAAATATGGAGGATACATTGTGATTCATAATATAATGGAATAAAACACAGTAATGTAACATGAGCCAATAAAGCTGGTGCAACAATATAAATCAATCTTACAAATTTCATAATAATGACATATGAAGAAATGCAAAGTAACATGCATAGCATAAATTCTTTTAATAGAAAATTCAAAAACAATGCCTGCCAGTTATTTTCAAAGGGTTCAGCAACTGAAAACTGGGAATCTTAGTAAAGAAGATTCATTGTACTATTTTGCTACTTTAGGTTTGAAATTTATCACAATAAAAAGAAGGGAAAAAGCTCAAAACCCACACAAAACTAATTTGCATTTTTTAGGAGTAGATTCTTCATCTGGGAGATAGATGTATGACTTTTCTTTATAACCATTTACTAGACTATATACATATATTTTGTTCATTTTTCTATGTATATAGTTAACAAAAGAAGAAAGGTTAAAAATATTATGTTTCACCTAAAATATTTTCAAAGAAAAATTGCTATATATATGTTATACATTATCATGCAAAAATAAACGTTTTGTTTTATAGCAAGCAAACATAAGTGAAAGGCTTTTTGCTATGTGGGCAATTTACTTGAGATCACCTGTCAAAAGGTACTTACTGATGAATAATTTTTGAGGTCTAGCAATACAATGTCATCTAATTTTTACATGACATAGTTCTTACATAGTCATTAAATCTGAACCTTATTTAGTTTGATGTTAGGTTAGTATATCCTTCTAAATAATTCCCATCAATTGCAATATGATGCACCAGTGTTCATTTGGCATATTCTAGCATATGCTACTTTAAAATTATTCTAAGAAAATACTGGACAAATGTTTTATAATTTTTCAAGTATCATAAATAATTTATAATGTAACTTGTATAAATTGGGACTATTTCTATAGGTTTTTCTGATTTCCTCATTAAGACTTCAGAGTATTTTTTTATAAAATACAGTAAAAATGGGGCCTCCCTGGTGGCGCAAGGGGTTAAGACACAATCTACAAAGCTATCTGCAACCACTGCAGCACGAGTTCAATTCCCAGCCAGGGAGATACCCACATAGCACAGCAAACCTCTCCTGACTCACCCGCTGCTCCCCTCAGCAGAGTATTTCATTACATCTGCCTGTTCTGCTCCCCACTCTGTCTCTGGTGAATCCTCTCACCCCCCCACACCTCTGGCCTATACCCCAGTTCTTGCATGCATAAATAAATAAATCTTTAAAATATATATATAGTCAAAACTTGTTCAGAATTTGTTTTCCTACTTTTAATGTACTTATATTAATGCATTTGATTATCATCTTGTGTCATGTAAATCAGTATCAAAACCTAAATTATCACTTCCTTCTTCATTTTCTCTGCAGCTTCTTCTACCATTGGAGTATATATTATTTTCAATATTTCCTCTTTAGGGTTATTTAGTAAAGGCAATGTCGTCTTCATTTCCTGCCATATTTTATGAAAACTCTCAAGTTTACATAGTTATAGTCTATGAATTATGTGCTAAGAAGCCTTCATTTTCTTTTGTAAACATTTAACACATTTTTAAACCTTTGAGAGTGGTTTAAACTTGCTGTATTTTACACACCATTCAAGAACATCTTTACAGTGCTGACATATGATCATGAATTTTTGCATTTATTTTCTTGGCCTGAACACTTTTCAAACGTGTCATTTTAAAGCTAAATGTATTCTGGTGTCTTTGAGGCCTGAAGAGCCATGTTCCCTTTCCTGGAGCTCATTACCTAAACCACAATCACCTCCTGCCAGGAGGAGAAAGATCCATTTGGTTGTTTCTCAATATCTTTGATTTTTCTCCTCACATTAGTGTTTTCCTCTAAATTCCTGAGTATTTGGAGCATGTTACTCTTATTTGAAGCAATTACATAATTGTTTTAATATTCTTGACTGTAAATACTCTCATTTTATCATTTCTGAGAGTATTTACAGTCTAAGATATTGAGAAACAACCAAATGGATCTTTCACCTCCTGGCCTTTTTTTACAATATTCTGCCCCAGAATTCTAGATACTTTGGTCTCTACAAATGCTGATCTTTCTTTTCAACCAAGCAGAATCACTAATCTCTGCAACTGTCTGGAAACTGCCTCCAGGTAGTCAGCGAAGACCATAGGGGGTTTAACTCCTTCCCTTGTCTTGGGAATCACACTCCCTGTACAGGCTGTTACCCAATGTCTGAAAGAGTGGTTGTAGGGTAAGTAAAAAACCGTCAGGCTTTTCCGCCCTCTTGCCATTAGCATTGAGGATGGATCCCTGTGGTCCTGAATGCATGCCTGATGGCAAGCACCTGGATTTTGTTATTGTTATATTCAGTTGTATTCTATTTACTTCTGTGGGCCATGGCTGGAGTATTTATATTAGCCAAAGGAAAGGTGTAGAATGCCAGAGAGCCCAGTAAAGAGTGAAGATTTCGCTGAGTCTGGGAGACCTGCCAACCTCCTGGCCCCCCAGCACCCCTGCCTGCTGTGAAGCTGATTGCCTTACTAAAAGCCTGAAAAAGCCACCAAGGGCTCCGGGTCTCTCCTTTACCTATCTGTTCGGATCATAGTGTAGGGTAGGTAAAAGGTATCAGGCTTTTCTACCCTCCCGCCATTAGGATAGATGAGGGAACCCTGTGGTCCTGAATACATGCCTGATGGCGGGCACCTGAGGTGGGTACACCTGGGCTGAGAGACTGGACTTTTAGGGTGACGTCACGGGAATGCCAGCAGCAGCAGCAGAAGCTGAGAGAGAAGCAGAGAACACCAGAGAGCCCAGATAGAGTGAAGACTTGCTGGGGCTAGGAGGACTGCCAGCCTCCCGGCCCCCCAGCATCCCTGCCTGCCATATGCCTGGTAAATCTAAATAAAAGACCTGCAAAAAAACCACTGAGGAGTCTGACTCCTCCTTTACCGGGTCTGTGGAATCATAGAAAACCTGCTCAGTGGTCATTCCTGACCCTACAATAGAAAACAAGCTCTGTGCCCTCCTGGCACTACAGTGGTTTTATTTATTTATTTATTTATTTTGGTCTGATTTTCTAGTTGCTTATGGTGAAAAAGTGGTGGGCAGACTCTAAAAAAGGTCCCAGGATTTCCCACGTCCTAGTACTAACACCCTTGTCTGGTCCTCCCCTACATTGAATGTGGACAAGACCTGTGATTTCCTGCTAAGCAGCTGGATTCAGGAAAGGTGAGGGGATATATGATTACACGTTTGTGATAACATTACATAAGATAGAAATGCCTATCTGGGGGAAGTAACACTTTCTCTCTCTCATGGCTTTGAAGAAACAAGCTGCCATGTTGATAGTTTCCTATTGAAGAGTGCCGCGTGTCAAAGAATTAAGGATGACCTTTGTCCAAAAATCAGAAAGAAATTAACAGTTAATGTAAGCAACGGAATTAAAAAAGAAAAAAATGGACATATGTGTCCTTCCCCAATCTAACTTCAGATAAAACCAACTAGCCAAATGCAGTTTTGTAAAACTTTTTTAATTCAGGTAATACTAGTTTACATTGTTACTTGTATTTTGGGAGTAGAAGATTCCACCTTCAGGTGTTATTACCCCACCACCAAAGCACCTGGAATCTACCAACATAGTCCATTGTGTTCCTTTTGCACTTTGTTCTCACCCTTTCCCCCATTGCTCAGTTCTCTTTTTTAATATATTTTTAATGGAGTACTATTATTTTACATCCTTGTTAATTTTTTTAACAATGTAGGATTTATCCCCTCAGGTGTGATTAACATAGTTCTCTCACTACAAAGCACCCATATTCCTCCATCATAGTCAATTGTGTTCTCCCCTCCCTATTCTCCCCTTTCCTTCCTGGATGCCTCACATTTATAGTCAGCTATCAAGGGCTAATTTTAAAGCTTGTCTTTGTCTAAGCTTTTGTTTTATTTCTCTATACTCCATATATAAATAACACCATCTGGTATTTATCCCACTTAGGATAATACCTTCCCAGCTCCATTCACGTTGCTGCATATGGCATGCGTTTATCTTTTTTGATTCACTCATCTTTCCTGAGGTGTTTCTTTTGTTTCCACATCTTGGCTATTGTAAGTAGTTCTGGGATAAATATAGGAGCACAGGTTTCCTCTCAAACTAGTGTTTTTTATGTTCTTTGGGTAGATTCCTAGGAGTGGAATTGTTGGGTTATATGGCAAATCCTTTAGTCTTTTAAGAAACCTCTATTGGATTTCTCAGTTCTATAGTCAGCTTCCGATAGAGAGAGAAAAAAAGAAGTTCATATAAAGCCAAATAAATTGTGGAACTTTCAAAAAGAAGACCCAATTAAGGTGTTCTCAGATTTCTGACACTATGGTATAATAGGCGTGTGTTATTTCAACCTGCTGAGTTTGTGGTAATAATGTTACACAGCAAAAGAAAACTAAAACAAAAGCTAATTCCCATAGCAGTTAGTGTCAGAGGCAGAAACCCTGCTCTAATTTTAAAATAAAAAAGATATATTTCATTTTCTATTTCATGTAATGTAATCCAAAATTATTATCTCATTAAAATGACAATGTGTGAGCGAGATATCCAAATGTAAAGATCTTTTGCATGGTAAAGTTTCAGAGCATACCGACTTGAGTTTAAATTTGTCTTTGCCCTTTGTGACTTGTTGCATCCTTCTAAGTTGTAGTTTACTCTGTACAGTGAGATCTTGCAGCACTATTGTGGGTTACAGATGGGCCAATTAATGTAAAGTGCCCATCACAGTGCCTAGCATATGACAGTTAAGGACATTTTAGTTTTTTTTATATACCTAGTGGAGTCACCAAAGCTATTTAACATTTTCATAATCTGGAGTCATCGATTTATAGGAAATGTATATGTGGAAAAGATATATACATTCACTCCCCACTTAATGTCATGGACTGGTTCTTTGAAACTGTGACTTCAAGCAAAATGATATATGACAAAACTAATTTGACCATAAGCTAATTGATACAAACTAGAGTTAAGTTTCTACAGCATATTTCTGGTCACAAAAACATCATCAAACTTCTAAATAAAGATCCAAAACACTTCTAATAAGAAACAATCACTGATATTCATTCATTCATTTTCCAACCTGCCTATTCCACCTCAGGATCTCAGGTGAATGCTCAGGGCACACGGTGAGAATGTCCTTCCATCTCAGAGTTCATAGCACATACACCCACAGAAACGCCAACTGGGAAAATTTAGATGCACCAATGAACCATTGAGTATGACTGTGTGGTGTGGGAGGAAACCAGAATACACTAAGCAAGCCCACACAGACACTGGGAGAGCAGATGGTGGCCCTGGCCAAGAATTGATTGTTTTTCTCATGAACATTATAACAAAATGACATTATTCAAGGACCTGCTATATAGAATTCAATACTATCCAATATTTCAGATCTCCACTTGGGGTCTTGAAACATACTTCCCATGGATAAGGGGAGGCCACACTACCAAAGTGGTGTGGCATGTGCAAAAGTAAGCCCAATCCAGAGGTTTTCCAAAGGTCCCATCAGAAAATAAGCACACTTTCTAGAAACCTGGTCAATAACCTTGGATTTTTTTTAAATCACTACTGTTCTTCTAGAAAACCACTGATCTGAGATGCATGCATACTCCTGTTATTTCCCCAAAACCTAACAGTTTGGAACAGGGTTGGAAGTTTTTAGAGAATATCCTAGACCTTCAGAATACAATTTTTTGTAACAGAGGCTAGTGATGTTGTGATCATTGGTTTAGCATAGACCAAACCTAACTCTCAAATAATGGAAATTCCTGAGGCATTGTTTTCTCACTCTTACACTTAATTTTTTTTAAATAAACTTTTACTGATTTGCCATTGGTTTCCAGTACTATGTTCAGAAGTACACCTTCACTCTTCAATATGTGTACATACCACACCACACCCACCACCAGGGTCTGGGACCACTCACCACTATCAAATTGACCCCCCCCTCTATCCATTCCTCCCACCTCCCTAGCTTGTAAGCTTCAGTAAAATATGTCAGAGGTGCTATTACAGAGTGGTTAGGTGAGGTTGAAGTTTGCTGGGATGAAAATAAAAACAGAAGAAAAGAGGGGCAGAAAACTTCAGACTGAATTGAGATTTCTGTGCTGATAAGAACATTGACATCTCTTTTTTAATAGTAAGGGACTCTGGCAGCAAACTGTACACAGGGACTTATGAGTCAACCTTACCTCCATTTAAAGCTGTCCCATAGCTCTGTGTAATTACACACAGCAAACACTCTTGACAAACCTGAAATATATGTTAAAACCTGTTTTCATATTTACCACAGAAACATTCATATACAACAAGGTCATTTACTGTCTAAGGCACAACTCTTTCATCTTAATGTGACAGTCAATTCAGAAGTGTTGGAGACTAAGCTATTCTTTTCAATTTAGCAACCAATTACTGAAATATCTTTTGTTGGACTTTTTATTCATGGCAACTGCATGAATATATGATATATGCCCACTCATAAATTAACCAAAAAAAAATGTAACAAATGCTTACAATAGAATTTAGAACTTCTATTTCCAAAGAAAAAAGAAAACTGGTTCCATAAGCAAGAACATGTGTTTTACCTACAAAGTTTTGTTGTTTGTTGGGTTGGGTTGGTTTGGGTTGAGTTGATGTTATTGTTACGGTTGCAATTCCTGGACAACTTCCTAGAATTAAGGGGAAAACTTCTATCTAGGCAACTTCTATCTTCTAACGCAAAGACCCAAAGAAGATATTGGAATTATTTGTGGAGGAAGAAAAGAGCCAGAAGGTGAAAAAATGGGACAACCCTGAGAGGTTCCCAAAGAGTCAACACCATTCCTGATGCTGCAGTGAGTTTGCAGGATGGCCATGAAGACTGAATGTACAGACCTACTTTCTGGGAACCAGAGATAAGTCTCTACTGTTATAAATTCTTAACATCAAAATGATCCAAGAAACAATGGCATAATTCCTAAAAATAATACTAATCATAAATTCTAATAGTATCTTTAGAGTCATTTCTAATAACACAACTTCTGTGCTTGTCTGGGAAGTGTTTATTTGGGAGATGCCCAGGCCTGCATGAAGTGTATGTATTTATCTGAGTTCTCTGAGGAAAAGGAAACTTCCAAAGTTATCTAATCTTGCTCTGTGATAGGAAGGAAGCAGACCAGGCTGCATCTGTGCATCCAATTCCAACAAAATTGCCGTCAGCTTCACAAGGAAATTGAAATTGCCTGTGATTTGTATGTAATAAGAAGATATATTGAATATATAACATTCATGTGTTGAAATCTCTTTCTTCCAAGACATGGAATAAAATCTAAAAATACAGGATCACGACTTCCAAATCTATATCAAGTCATAACCACCTGCCAAACTTTTCAGGGTTTTGGAATATCTGAATTAAAAGAATAAATACATAAATATGAGCCTGGCTAGGGGCAAAGCTGTGGAAGCAAACAATCACAATATTATCACTAATGCTATGTCCATAAAGTCCTGAATCTAAAGAAAAGTTATTGGGCAGAGGGCCTGGTCCCAGTGGGGGTAGCTGGGTGAAAATTAAGAAAATTTTTTCCTCTGGGAAATAGAGCTACCTCTCCATGTGTAAGGTAGGCAACATTTACTCACCTTCTTATTCTGTCCCAGTACTTTTTCTTGTTTCAATTCAGCATCATTGGATCTATTTGTCCAACACTGAAAGGAAGCAGAAGGACTTGACTATGCATTAATTTCTCCAAATCAATAGCTGTCCTTTCTACACTTCATGGTGGGTTAACCATGTCTCTCATACAACTGAGCCTTGAACAACGTGGGTTTGAATTGGGTGGATCCACTTATTTGTGATATTTTCTTCTGTCCATGATGTCCATGGGTTGACAGAATTTGCAGATACAGAACCCACAGATAAGGAGGTTCAAGTAAAAGGGGCTTGAGTATTTGTGGATTTGGTATCCAAAGGCATTCTGAAACAAAGCCCCTAGCCTCTCAGTTGTTTAAATGTCAACTTTATTTAGTCTGGCTTCTACACTTATTTCATCAGCTTCTTTTTCTTCTCCGTGTTGTCTAAATTCCAGAAGTCTCATCTTTCATCGACCAGTCCTTTCTAGAAGTTCTACAAGAATCTTTCTACTCTGAATTTGTCTAGGATATACTTGTTACCGTCTTCTTACTCCCACCTCCATTAAAACCAGCTCCATTTCCCCCCTCTCCCAATTCTAGTAAGAAAATGAAGATGTTCCCAGAAATTTGGGCTCAGATTGTTGACATCACCTTCCCCCAAAACATTCAGTAAGTACCCATCCCCTAATAGTCCTTTCTAGTCATTTAAACAATGCTTCAAAATATCCTAGGTAGATTTGGAATCCAAACTCAATGGACTAGTGAAGGTACCTTGAACAAGTTATCTCATCTGTTATTTTTTCCCTAATCTATAAAAGTCCCTAATTTATGGACTTATCCTAAAGAAGAAATTACAATATGTAGCACATAGAAAACCCTTGCCAAGACACCTGGCACACGATGGAACCTCAGTTCCTCCTTTCTGCACTGGTCTGGCCATCTTCATGTCACACCTGGACTAATACTAACACCGCCACACCTGCCTGTGTATATCATACCTGAACTCCCTATGTGCCTCCTCACTGGTCTGTCTGGGATTACCATGGACTAAAGTGTCCATGTCCTCAGAGAATTTCAGAGAAATAAGCAGGAGGGTTTAGGAACTGCATTTATGCCACTTTTCCTTTCAAGTTTGGCCTTGACTGGATCTGTCATGGCACTGGCTGGCATGTTTTTAACTATGGCAATGAAGTTATGAATTAATCCTTGTCTACTTCTGCCTCCATCTTGGTTTCAGTTTCTGGCCTGGATTTCTGGTTCCATCTGCAAGAAAAGATAAACAGGAGAAACAGGAACAGAACAAGGATGAATAGGGCAAAGGCTAGAGACTTATGGTTTCCACTTAAGGTTACAATTCCCTTCTGTGTTTATATCCTCACATTTGAGGGATTTGAGGGCAATGACCACTCTGGATAAACTTTAAAATTTTTGCAATGTAAAAATTGAGTTGATGATTTTATATTCAATGAGTTTTCAGTCCTGAGAATAACCAAGACCAATTAAACAGTTGTGTCCAATTTTTAGAGACTATCCTTTACATGGGTTCCAAATTTAATTTCATAGTTCTATGGAAACAAAAGAAAAACAAAAGTAAATGATTGAGGTAAATGCAAATACAGTTGAGAGTTCTGATGGCTGTCAGTAGAGAAGAATTTTAGATTTCAGACTTGAAACATCTTTAGAAAACAGATTGTCTTGGATGCTTGCATTATCTCTGATATTGTCAAGTTTTCAGAAAGCAGCAGTTAGTTGTAAGGACTGTAAATGCACAGTCATTATAGTGATTTCTCTGAAGTTGTTATTAAATTTTTATTTCCATTTGGTGGTTTCTGAAAGAGGAAGTCTAGGTTTTTAAACATTTGAAGCCAAAAATATTAGAAAAAAGTGGTAAATGTTAGTTTAGAAAATCATAATCTTATATTAGAAAAAATTCAGGATCCAGTCCAGCTTAGAGGTTCAAAAACCAAAAATAATGACTAAGAGGACTAGAATTTCAAGCCACAAAAATAAATATTATTGAAACAGTTTTCTCTACATTTCACCCCAAGTTTACCAAATAATTACAGCAAAACAAATTTATTTGCAAATTAAGTTTAGCTTCAATAAACCTGGCCAGTTTGCAAAAAATCAGCAAGACATGAAAGAGCCATAGACTTTTGAATTTGCTTTGTTGGAACTTTTCATAAAGAATCTCAGATTGAGTTCCTAAGTAACCTGTCAGGACTCAGGACAAGAGCAGTCTCACCAAGAGTTTGCAATACCTGCATCTTTGGGTAAATTCTCCTCTCATGGTTCCCAAGATGTCTTGTGGCTGTTGGGCCAGCCATGGGGATAACTTCTTTGCCCTACTGACTGACAATTGTAACCCTGTCGAGGAAGTGCTTCCATTTTGTCTCTGATATCAACCTGGCTCATTGTAGGGGCAGGAACAGGGCACTGAGCAGGTTTTCTATGATCCAGCAGACCGGATAAAGGAGGAATCGGAGTCCTCAGTGGCTTTGCAGGTTTTTATTGGGATTACCAGGTACATGGCAGTCAGGGGTGCTGGGGGGCCGGGAGGCTGGCAGTCCTCCCAGCCCCCAGCAAGTCTTCACTCCGGGCTCTCCGGCCATCTCTCAGCTTCTGCTTCTCTTGCTTCTCTCTCTGCTTCTGCTGTTGTCCCCGTGACGCTGCCCTTAAAAGCCCAGTCTCTGCCCAGGTGAATCTCATCTACCTATGCCCACACCCTACTGCAGGTGCCCGCCATCAGGCATGCATTCAGGACCGCAAGGATCCATCATCTATCCTGATGGCAGGAGGGCAGAAAAGCCTGACATTTTTCCTTACCCTACAGTCCACCCCCTCAGGGTTTTCTGCCATACAATCTACAGATATACAATTTTCTTAGCAAACATAAACAATGCAGCCATGGCCCACACAAGCAAATACATTACAATATAACAAAATACAACAGAACACAAATAAGTCCAAGCAGGGCACCAACCTAGTGGCAAAAGACAGTTATTGGTACCAGCAGATGATCCACCAAATATGCTGCCGAAGGCACTGCTCATACGAGGGAGGGGAACCACTCACGGCATCTATTGTAACACGCCAGGAGCCATCAGGCTTCCTGGCCTTCTCTGGCTATAGTCTCGGCTACAGGCCACACACAGCATCCACCCCCAGGATGCACTCACTCTGGGACTGGCGATTCTATACTGTTGGGGTGTAGAGTAAAGAAAATGTCAGGCTTTTCTGCCCTTCCGCCATCAGGATAGATGATGGATCCTTGTCCTGAATGCATGCCTGATGGCGGGCACCTGGAGTAGGGTGTGGGCATAGGTAGATGGGATTCAGCTGAGCTAAGACTGTGCTTTTTAAGGGCGGCGTCACGGGGACGCCAGCAGCAGCAGCACCAGTAGCAGCAGTAGAAGCCGAAGCAGAAGCCGAAAGAGAAGCTGAGAAGCAGCAGAACAAACACTAGAGAGCCCAGATAGAGTGAAGACTTGCTGGGCCAGCACCCCTGCCTGCCATATGTCTGGTGAACCCCAATAAAAAACCTGCAAAACTACTGAGGACTCTGACTCCTCCTTTACCCGGTCTGCATGGGATCAGAAAACCTGCACTGTGGCCAGTCCAGCCTTTACAATTGGCGTAAGTCGGCAGGATCCATGTAGACGGGTATTGGAGCCCTCTGAAGACCTGGAGGGACTAAGGAGAACAGACTGTTTGCCTGTGATGACGCTGGAGGCGCCATGGCGGCACAGAAGTTGGATACGATCCGGAGCTGTGGGACGAGACCTCGCATGGAGGAGACGCCCGAAAGGACCAGCCAACGACACCGGAAAGGACCAGCCAATGACCCCTGAGGCAGCAGGCCATTGCTGAAGCAGGGAGAGGCCAATGGACTTGAACTGATGGACTGATGGACTGACAATCCCGCCAGAAGGCGGAGGACCTTGCAGGTTGATATGTTTTGGGACCCTGGGGGTGGAACAGTTTTGTTTGTAAACCCCAGGAGATGGGAATCTGGGGGTGGCCAGTGGGCCTTGATGGCCAAAAGCAGCCTGTGCATGCCCAGCAGCCAGGTGGAGGAGAAAAGCCAACTAAGAAGGCAAAAGCTGGTGCTGATGCTAAGTTGAGAAGCCCTAAGCGGCTGTTAAGCAGCCTGGGTATGCTGAAGCCCTGTGAGTCTCGTAAAATCACCTGTGGGTGATGCCCTGCTCATTCCTGAGTGAGGGTGAGGAGCTGAGGAACCCGTCCTTGGGGGACGGGTGGGGAACGTGGCTTGGGGTGGAGCCCAAGACGAATGCAGAGTTTGGATCCCCGACCCATGTGCTTGTGCAGTGGGTTGCCTGAGTGCAGGGGTCTGCGAGTCGCATGGGTGGCTATGAAGGCCGAGTGTTGGAGCGACTGCAGACAGAAACCCTGAGGGTTGGCGATTACCCCCAACAGAATAGAATTGCCAATCCCAGAGCTAGTGCATCCTGGGGGTGGATGCTGTGTGTGGCTTGTAGCTGAGACTACAGCCAGAGAAGCCCAGGAAGCCTGACGGTTCCTGGTGTGTAGATGCCGTGAGTGGTTCCCCTCCCTCGCATGAGCAGTGCCTTCGGCAGCAGATTTGGTGGCTCATCTGCTGGTACCAATAATTGTCTTATGCACTAGGTTGGTGCCCTGCCTGGACTTATTTGTGTTCTGTTGTATTTTGTTATATTGTATTTTGTTATATTGTGATGTATTTGCTTTTGTGGGCCATGGCTGCATTGTTTGCTTAGAAAATTGTATATATATGTATAGACTGTATGGCAGAAAACCCTGAGGGGGTGGACTGTAGGGTAAAGAAAATGTCAGGCATTTCTGCCCTTCCGCCATCAGGATAGATGATGGATCCTTGTCCTGAATGCATGCCTGATGGCGGGCACCTGGAATAGGGTGTGGGCATAGGTAGATGGAATTCAGCTGAGCTAAGACTGTGCTTTTTAAGGGCGGCGTCACGGGGACGCCAGCAGCAGCAGCACCAGTAGCAGCAGTAGAAGCCGAAGCAGAAGCCGAAAGAGAAGCCGAGAAGCAGCAGAACGAACACTAGAGAGCCCAGATAGAGTGAAGACTTGCCAGCCTCCCAGCCCCCCAGCCAGCACCCCTGCCTGCCATATGCCTGGTGAACCCCAATAAAAAACCTGCAAAACTACTGAGGACTCTGACTCCTCCTTTACCCGGTCTGCATGGGATCAGAAAACCTGCACTGTGGCCAGTCCGGCCATTACAACAAACAATAGTATTCTCCCCCAGGGTCTCAAAAACTTAACTTGCCAAAGTTCCTCCACGTTCTGGTGAGATTGTCAGTCCAAGTTTATCAGTCCAAGTCCATCAGTCCAAGTCCATTAGGTCTCCCCTTCCATCAGCACTAGCGAGCTCAGAATCGCGGTCCTCTCTTCCCCGATGATTCTTGCTGCCTCGGGGGTCATTGGCTGGTCCTCTCGGGCGTCTCCTCCTTCAGGTGTGGTCTTATCCCATAGTTCCCGGACCTTGTCCATCTCCTGTGCCACCATGACACCTCCAGCGTTGTCACAGGCAAACAGTCTGTTACTCCTTAGTCCTTCCAGGTCTTCAGAGGGCTCCATACCCGCCTGCATGGATCATCTTGCTGACTTACACCAATTATAAAGGGCCAGGAAGGACCACTGAGCAGGTTTTCTATGATCCAGCAGACCGGATAAAGGAGGAATCAGAGTCCTCAGTGGCTTTGCAGGTTTTTATTGGGATTACCAGGTATATGGCAGGCAGGGGTGCTAGGGGGTCGGGAGGCTGGCAGTCCTCCCAGCCCCCAGCAAGTCTTCACTCCGGGCTCTCCGGCCTTCTCTCAGCTTCTGCTTCTCTTGCTTCTCTCTGTGCTTCTGATGGCATCCCCGTGATGCTGCCCTTAAAAGCCCAGCCTTAGCCCAGGTGAATCCCATCTCCATATGCCCACACCCTACTCCAGGTGCCCGCCATCAGGCATGCATTCGGGACCACAAGGATCCATCATCTATCCTGATGGCGGGAGAGCAGAAAAGCCTGACATGTTTCCTTACCCTACACTCATGAAGCTCTTTGATTTCAAACATGACATTACATTCAAAATTTTGATAATACAAGCATATTTCTATCTATTATAGAAAGGAATAAAAAACAGGCTTACTGGATTTATGCAAACACATTGCCATTAGAAAAAAGAATATTTACTAAGAGTTTTAAGGTGTCAGAGAGAGAAAAACAAGGCTTCTGTTCTATTCACCCCCCCCCCAAAAAAAGGTGTAATTAATTAACCATTGCTGCAGGTCGTAGCTTAAAAAAAGAGAATTTTTCTTAAAGCTAACATTAAAAGTTTATATTAGTTTTTCAATTTATTTTGACCCAACTTGATTTTGATTCTGGTTAGCAACTATTGTGAGTCCAGTTTTTTCATAAATTTTGTACTATTTTTATTCTTAGCTCCAAGATAAAACTGAATTGTCAGATATTTAATGAAGTTTTTCCTGTGATTTACTCTGAAGACAATATTAAAATATGTTATTTCCATAAATGGCAAAATACTTTAAAATGTCTGCAATTAAAGATTGGATTATAAAACAATTGACAAGAACAATAGTTTGATTTTTGTTAAGAAAGTTAAATATTTTCCCTTATATGACAGTGTTTCCCTGAAGTTTTCAAACAGCAAGTATCACTTACTATATTTTTCCCACAAGAAGGGAACAATTTTTTTCTGGGGTAAACCTTAGGAATTCTGGTGCCACATCCAATATTTTTCTCACAATCAAGTAAAGACTTTAGGGGTTTGATTTCAGGAAAATTTTGTCATGGGTATTAAAAGGTTTTAACATAGAGATTACTATGACACCATATTTAATTATCCAGTTAGCCAAAGCAGCAATGATCTTTAAAAGAAGGACATATTTTTAACAAAGTTAAGTTTCTGAGACTCCCTGATGGCTTAGGGGTTAAGTCTCAGCACTATTACCACTATGGACCGAGTTCGAGCCCTGGCCAGGAAGCTAACTACATATGGCGCAGCAAACCTCTCCTATCTAACTTGCTGCTACCCTCAGCAGTGTATTTCAGCCAATCTCCCTGTCTCTAGTACATCCTCTCACTGCCCCCCACGCACACACCTCTGGCGTACACCCCATTTCTTTTACACAAAAATGCAAACAAACAAAAAATTAAGTTTCTCTTATTGATGAGACTTCACTTAAAGTTAACTTACTTGAAGTAGCAGATCTCCATACTTCTAAAACAGTTTACTGACAACAGTTTAAAAATACATTTGTTCCTTTTAGCAGATCAAAGAAATTAAAATTTAATTTCATATAAGTGCATTATTAATATTAAAACTTAATTATAAATCCTTACAATAATTGATGATTTTATCTAGGTTGACCATATACAAAGTTTCTCTTCCTAAATTTTTTTTGAAAAAATCTTTTATATAAATTTTACTTTCCCAATTTAAAAGAAATTAGTTTTGGCCTGAAATGAAATAATTTCCCCAGCAAAAATATTTTCTTTTCGTAGACTATTTACTGAGATGTACATTTTCTTTTCTTTCTTTCTTTTTTTTTTTTTTTTTTTGCATAGAAGAACTGGGGCTCAGGCCAGAGGTGGCGTGGGGATGCGAGGTTTCACCAGAAACAGAGTGGGGAGCAGGACAGGCGGATCTACTAAAATGTACTGCTTATGGAAGCAGCAGGCGAGACAGCAGAGGTCTGGTGCACCATGTGGGTTAGCTCCCTGGCCAGTGATCTAATTATTGTGGTAGCCGTGATTGCACTGAGACTTTACCCCTTTGTCACCAGGGTAGCCCCATTTCATTTTCTTTATAGAGCCATCTTGCTTTTCTATTTTAGAACTAGAATTTAGGGCCTCCCTGGTGTGCTCAAGGGGTTAAGACGCCATCTATGAAGCTATCCACAGCCTCTGCAGCATGTGTTCGATCCCCTGTTGGGCCAGGAAGCAACCCACAAGGGGCACCAGACCTCTCCTGCCTCACCTGCTGCTCCCCTCAGAAGTGTATTTGAGTAAATCTGCCTGTTCTGCTCCCCACTCTGTCTCTGGTGAATCCTCTCACCTCCCTTCCCCTCACATCTCTGGCTTACACCTCAGTTCTTGTATGCATAAATAAATAACTCTTCAAAAAAAAAAAAAAAAGATGGATGTCCCCAATCAAGAAAAGGGAGAGAGGGCCTCCCTGGTGGCGCAAGGGGTTAAGTAGCGCACCATGAAGCAATATGCAGGCTCAGCAGCTCGAGTTTGATCCCCAGCCAGGGAGCTACCCACATGGCGCAGCAGACCTCTCCTGACTTGCCCGCTGCTCCCCTCAGCAGTGTTCTTCAGTCAATCTGCATGTTCTGTTCCCCACTCTGTCTCTGGTGAATCCTCTCACCCCCCACACCTCTAGCTTGTACCCCAGCTCTTGTATGCATAACTAAATAAAAAAAAATAGAACTAAGAATTTATACTTTTATACTTTAAGATTTTATGCTTTTATATTTTTGCATTAGAACTCTTAACTCTTAAAACCCTTATTTCCTAGCTGTTAAATTACAAGTGATTTTAGATTGAAAAACTTACAAGTATATACTTTTTAATTTCTAGAACATGTGCTTGAAATGTGTAATTAAACTTGGCAACTTTTTTTTTTAATTTTAGGTGACACAAAACACAGTTTATTAATAAATTAAACTTTTTTAATTTCAAAAGTAAACCCAAGTTCAGTAAATAACATTTTAGTGGAATGATATGAATATTTAATAAGTTCCCATTAATAAAATTAGTAAAATCCCAGTTTCCAAACAATACTTGGAAAGTACTCAGCAAAACTAAAAGAAACAGATTCAGAGTGCTCTATCAAGACTCAATTAATAAAAGATTGTTTTAGTTTTTCCTAGGATGGAATTCTAATACAGGCAACCTGAATCAAACAAATCAGAATACCTAAAATCTTTATCTTTCCTTAATCTTACTTCACTAATCTTCATCAACTTCCATAGACCTTTTACAGCATACTATATTCATTCCATTATATCTACCTTTTATTCATTCTTAATTACTTGATGTAATGTTTCCTTTTTTTCTTCTTTCACCAAAATAAAACTCATATCCTTTAATCCTTCCTTATACAGAAAACACATTCTATTCTTTTTTTTCCTGGTCCCTTTATCTGCTTTTCATATACATTTTCAATTTTTCTATCATCATTTATAATCCTTAATTTCCAATACAAGTTGAAAAGTCATGAGAAAATTCCTAACAGTTTGAATTTTAAAAGACTCCATTTTGATTTTTTCCCCCTTCATTCTTTATGAACACTATTTTGGGTTTTCCCTGGTATTTTTACATTCGAATAACTGAGTAAAGTCAACTTCAAAAAAAAAAAAACCCAGAGGAGAAAAATAATGCAAGCTTTCCTTAGAGTTTTAGGGTATTTTCATTATCAGAAGTTTAATGCAGTTGCTCTTTGAAAATGTTCCTTTTCCCAGGGACTTTATTTCTTTCAAGGCCCCTTTGTCCCTTGGTTTTAATTCATACAAGGCCAGGCAGTGTTACACTAAAAGACCAATTTTTTCTTTGTCATGGTCTCATAGCTATAAAGGTTCAATTTGTTAGAACATGCCCAAGTGGTCTATTTAGTTGAATGAAACTGGAGTCCTGTAGGGTAAGGAAAAATGTCAGGCTTTTCTGCCCTCCTACCATCAGGATAGATGATGGATCCTTGTGGTCCTGAATGCATGCCTGATGGCGGACACCTGGAGTAGGGTGTGGGCATAGGTCAATGAGATTCACCTGGGCAGAGACTGGGCTATTAAGGGTGGCGTCACGGGGACGCAAGCTGAAGCCAAAAGAGAAGCTGAGAGAGAAGCAAAGCAGCAGAAGCAGAGATCACCGAAGAGCCCAGATAGAGTGAGGACTTGCTGGGGACTGGGAGGCCTGTCAGCCTCCTGGCCCCCCAGTACCCTTGCCTGCTGTATACCGGGTAAATCCCAATGAAAGTCCTGCAAAAACCACTGAGGACTCTGACTCCTCCTTTACCCCCGTCTGAGGGATCAGAAAACCTGCACTGTGTCCATTCCTGCCTCTACAAGTCCATATGACTTGTTTTTAGTATAATATTCAAAATAGAAACAGATTATAGAAGTGCATACACAGAAACAGACACCCAAGGCTGAATTGTTTACCTTGTACCCTTCTAGTTAGTACTGAAATGCACATAAGACACAAAACAGACCCAGATGGCTGCCAAAGCAATCCAGATTGTTCCTGAACAGTCAGTTGTTACCAGTAACTAGATGCCAGATGACAAAGGACCTGGAGTGAACTTCTGGGAATACTTACCCAGGAGTTGGAATCCATCAGTTCCCTGCCAGAAAATATTGCCTTCCATCAACAGTGTTTGTAGGCAGCTAATATGATGTCAGCTGGGCAGAAAAAAGGGTATGAACAGGAGAAAGGGAGTCCCTAAAAAATGGTTTCTTGGGAGCTGCAGGGAAGTTTCAAAACTCCCAGTTGTGAGGGTAGTTTGCCACAAGCAGCTGGCTCTCGCAAGCAACAACTGCTCTTCCCAGTACTATGAATGTATCAACCCTGGTGTGCCAATTGCTCCATCAATTGTAAAACAAGAGAACTGCATAACTTAGAGTGAATAAGCCCCATGTTAGTTACCAGTTTGTTAGCAGAGTTTGGGTCTGGCTACTAACCACTCATAGTCCCAAACCTTGAGAGATGAGAGTTAATGAGAGTAAATCAGCTTCCTTTGCCTTTGAGTTAATGATTTATCAGGTTGTTAGCACCTGATGAAAACTGACTTCCTTCCACCAACTCTCTTCTCTCAAATTTTGGCTTATGAGTAGAGAAAAGCCAGACCCAATTCCAGTAACAATTTTAGCAATGTTTCTTCTTCCAATCCATTAACACAGGATATCTTCCATTTCTTTGTTTCTTTTGTTTACTTTAACCTTCTTTTAGTTTTCAGTGTGTAGATCCTTCATCTCATTTGCAAATAGTGATAGGTTCATATGTCATTTGCAAATAATGATAGCTTTACTACTTTCTAATTTGGATTCCATTTATGCCTCCTCCCCCTCCCCGATTGCTCTGGCTTGGACTTCCAATACTATGTTCAACAATAGTAATACTTTCCTAGTTAATCTTGCAGGAAACACTTTCAGATTTTCACCACTGGGTAGGATGCTAGTTGTGGGTTTATCATAAATGATCTTTATTATGTTGAGATTATTTTACTTTTATTCCCATTTAATTGAGAGTTTTTATCATAGAAATGTGTTGAATGTTATCAAATGTTTTTTCAGCATCTATTGTTATGACCATATGATTTTTGTCTTTCTTTTGGTACATGTGGTGCATGGACATTGATTGACTTGCATATGTTGAACCATTCCTGCATTCCTAGAATGAATCCCACTTGGTCATGCTGGATGATTCTCTTAAGATTTACCATAATTTTGTTGAGGCTTTCTGCATCTATATTCATCAGAGATACTGTTTTCTAATCACCATTTTTGTGTGCTATTCTCATCTAGTTTGGGGGTCAGGGTGATACTGACCTCATCAATTACGTTTGGGAGCTTTCCCCCTCTTCAATTTTTTGGAAGAGCTTAAGAAGCATAGATATTAGATCATCTCTGAAAGTTTAGCAGAATTTACTCTGAGGCCATCTAGTCATAGGCCTTCACTTTTAGGGAGAATGTTTTACTGTTCTTTTGATTTCAGTGCTTGTGGTTGGTCTTTTCAAATTGTCTATTTCATTGTAGTTCTATCTTGAAAGTTATGATTCTCAAAAGTTGTCCTTTCTTCTAGATTTTCTAATTTGTTTGTATATGATTATTCATAGTAGTCTCTTATAATCCTTTGTATTATAATCCTTTGCATCTGTTGTAAGTTTGCATCTTTCATTTATGACTCCTTTTATGAGGGTTTTCTTTTTATTTCCTTAGTGAGCCTGTTAGCAGGAAAGGATGTCCTGAGCAAACTCCATACAGGCTTTGTGGATGCCACCCCCACTCCATCAAGACACTGGGAACTACAAATCCCATGACCCCAAAGGGAAGTTGCAAGGACCTAAGGGCAGAGTTAAGCAGCCATTTTCTCTGTTTGCAAATAAAAACCAGCCATGTGGGGTCTGGGGCACTTGGCTTGTGCTCTTGGCCAGGCAGGTTTGGTCTCCATGGGTCATTTGGGATTCCCGGTCAACGGAACAGGTAGGACGCATTTAAGAATTTATTTCCCTCTTTTCTCCCTGAGTTGCACATTTCCTCATTTCCCTTTCCCTTGTAAATAAACCTTTGTTAACTTTTAGTGTGTGCCTGCAGTTTAAGTCCCCTTTAAGCACACAGGTGAAGACCCACAGTCATGCAACCCATTTTAGAGCGGGGTTGCCCTGTAACAAGCCTAGCTAAAGTTTATCAATTTTGTGTATTCTTTTAAAGAACCTGGTCTTGGTTTCATTTATCATTTGTATTATCTTTTTAGTTTTTTTTTCACTAAGTTCCACTCTAATTTTTCATTATTTTCATCCTTCTACTGATTTTTTGTTTCTTTGATCTTCTTTTTCTAGTTCCTTTGTTGTAGAAAATCTGACCTTTTACCCAGGCAGAGGAAGAACAAGTGGTACTTCAGGAATGGTGCTGTCAGGAGAAATTTTATTACTCATGCATGAGGACCCAGACAAGAGGGCAGGAGAGGACAGATAAAAGGGGAAAGAGGCAGACAACCAGGATGGCCTTGGAGAGATAGACCAGCTTTGAATGACTATCCCACCCTTCTAAAACGCAACTTTGTTTAGATAGGAGCTGAGGCCCTGGCCATGAATCTTTAAAAGGAAAGAGGTGTAAGTAAGCAAATTTGTTAATTATGTCTGCATTTGAGTATTCATTGTACCTGGGCTGGAAGTTCTACTGGAATCTTTATTATATTCATTTGCTCAATAATATATTTTCTCATCACCTTCAGATGTAAAGTTTAATTATTTATTTGATACCTGTCTCATTTATTGATGTGGGCTTACTTCATAACACTGCTTTTGCTGGATCCCACAGAATCTGGTAATTTGTCTCTTTATTTTGGCTAGTGTCCAGATAATTTTTAATTTCTCCTTCGATTTATTCATTGACCTAGTATTGCCCTAAAGAATTTTGTTTAGTTTCCACATTTTGGATTTTGTCCAGGTTTCTTTAATGTGGTTGACTTCTAGTTTCATACCATTGTGATCAGAAAACATGCTTGATATAATTTCAATCTGAATATATTTATGAGACTTGTTTCATGTACTAACAAATGATCTATCCTTGAGAATGTTCTATGTGCACTTGAGAAGAATGTGTTTTCATTTATTTTGATATTGACTAATCTATATATAACTATTAAGTCCATCTGACCTATTATTGCATTTAAGTTCAGTATTTCCCTGTTGATTTTGTTTTGATGAGTTATCAATTGATATATGTAGTATGTTGATATTCCATTATTATTGTGTTGCCATCAATGTGTTGCTTTAGATCTGTTAATAGTTTTATATATTTAGATGCACCTGTGTTGGGCGCATAAATATTGATGACAGTTATATCTTGCTGATGAATTGTCTCCTTGATCGTTATATATTGCCAATCTCTATCACTAATTAACCTTCTTGACTGAAAGTCAAATTCAACAGATTTGAGAATAGCAGTTCCTGCTTTTCCCTCCATGTTTTTAGCATGAAATCCCTTACCTTTCACTCAAGACTTTGGTTGTTTTTAGATGTGATGTGAGGCTCCCACATACAATATAGATGGATCATGTTTTTTTTTTATATTTTTATATTCCCCATACAATTGCAACCCCATGATTTTGTCCCCAATCCCTCCTTTCCCTGCACCCCCATGTGTGTCTCTGGTTCATAGTTGTTTGTTGATTTTGATTTTTTTTCTTTCTTATAGTTATTCTTTTTCCTGGTCCCTTATTCAGGTTTTCTAGATTCCTGTTATGAGTGAGACCATCCAGTATTTTTCTTTTTCTTTCTGGCTTATTTCACTGAGCATGACCCCTTCCAGCTCCATCCATATTGCTGCAAATTGCATGTGTTTATCTTTTTTGAATGCTGAGTAATATTCCATGGTGTATATGTACCACATCTTCTTGATCCAGTCATCTATTTTTGGGCATTTGGGCTGTTTCCAAAGCTTAGCTATTGTAAATAGTGCTGCTATAAACATAGGGGTGCAGGTGCTCTTTGTAATTAATGTTTCTGTGTCCTTTGGGTAAATACCTAGGAGTGGAATTGCTGGATCATAAGGAAGCTCTATCTTTAGTAGGTTGAGGAATCGCCACACAGCTCTCCATAGTGGTTGGACCATTTTGCACTCCCACCAGCTGTGCAGGAGAGTTCCTTTTTCTCCACAGCCCCGCCAACATTTGTTGTTGCTAGTTTTTTTAATATGTGCCATTCTCACTGGTGTGAGATGGTATCTCATTATAGTTTTGATTTGCATTTCTCTGATTACAAGTGATGTTGAACATTTGTTCATATGCCTGTTGGCCATTTGTATTTCCTCTTCGGTGAAGTTTCTTTTTAGCTCTTCTGCCCATTTTTTGACTGGATTATTTACTTTGTTTTTGTTGAGTCTCATCAGCTCTTTGTAGATTTTTGTGATCAGTCCTTTATCATTAGTGTTGTGTGCAAAAGTTTTCTCCCAGTCGGTGGGGTTTCTCTTTGTTTTTGTTATTGTCTCTTTTGCTGTGCAGAAGCTCTTTAATTTGATGTAGTCCCACCTGTTTCCTTTGATTTTATTTATTTATTCTTTTAATAACTTTTTTTTTTTTTGGTCTTCTTTCGTTGTTATTCGTCCCTCTGAGGTTCTGGCTTTAGGATTCCTTGTAGTATTTTTTGGAGTGGGGGTTTAGTCGTAATGAAATTCCGGAGTTTCTCTTTGTCTGGGAAGGTCCATATTCTTTCTTCATGGAGGAAAGAGAGCTTTGCGGGATAGAGTATTCTTGGTTGGCATCTGTTTTCTTGGAGTCTGTTGACTATGTCCCTCCACTCTCTCCTTGCCCGTAGTGTTTCTTCAGAGAAGTCTGATGTCAGCCTGATTGGTTTTCCTTTGAATGTTATCTGTTTCTTCTCTCTTGTCAGCTTCATTATTTTTTCCTTGTCCTGGATTCTTGGGAGCTTTACTATTATGTGTCTTGCTGTGTTTTTCCTTTCGTCGTGGAAGTTTGGTGTTCTTCTTGCTTCTTGTATATCAATTTTCAGCTCCTTCTTCGCATTTGGGAAGTTCTCTTCAATTATCTCCTGGAATATTTTCTCTGTTCCTACATCTCTCTCCTCTCCTTCTGGAATTCCTATAACTCTTATATTTCCTTTCCTCATGGAGTCAGATAGTTCCCGAAGTCTTTCTTCATTCTTTTTCCTTCGTACTTCTCTTTCCTTTTCTGTTTTGGTTCTTTTTATTTCTGTGTCTTCAAGAGTACTTATTCGTTCTTCCATTTCATCTATTCTGCTTTCATTGCTTTTCCCAGAGTTCTTTAGTTCCTCCATTAATTCTTTGATCTCCTGCATTTCTTTTACTTCCCTCTTTAGGGACTCTATTTCCTTCTTCTGATCTATCACTTTTTTAATCATGGCAATTTTAAATTCTCTTTCTGGAAGGCTCAGAAGTTCTTCCAAGTTGCTGTCGTTGCAATCTGGGGAGTGGTTTTCTTTTTGTGGTGTGCTTCTTTCCTGAGGAGTTGTTAGGTTGTGTGTGGTTCTTCTACTCCCTACTGTCTGTTTTCTAATTTGTCGTATGCGTTGGGACACTGTGTTGCTTGGACTGACTGGCATCTTGGGTGAACTTCTCCGCTCCCCTCTGGCTCTTCCAGGAGCCATCTCTGTCTTCTGGGGGAGCTTTCTGCTGGTTTTAGGCAGTTTTTACTGAAGAAATGTCCCTGTTCTAAAATGGCGAAGCGGGATGCAGTCCCTGCGCCTCCGGTTTCAGTCACATTCTTCTGCGCCCCCGGTCTGCCCCGGACGTGGGTGCCTGCTCCCTCTGTGGGCTCAGACTGCTGGTCGGAAGGGGCCTGGCGTGGGGTGGGCTAACTTCCCGGCTGGCCACTGGGTCCTCCAGAAGCCTTCTGCCCTTTTCAAGCAGTCTTAAGAAATTTCCTGTTCTATGGGGTGTTAGTGACTTTTTTTTCCTGGTCGCTAGGTGGCGCCAGAGATCTCTCCTATTGTCCTTGGGGGGCTGTTTTTCGCCCCCCCCACCCTGTGGGACAGGGAACAGAGTGGGAATGGTAGGGTAAACCTCAACGGCTTTGGGGTGCTGTGTCTGCCTTGTGCCCCACCGTCGTGGAGAACCCACGCCCCGAATTTTCGTGCCCCGGGTCTCAGTTCAAAGCCCTCAGGTCCAGGACGTGGGCTGTAGCCCAGTTCAGTGGCGCGGGAATGGCGCCTTTTGCACCGCTCCCGTGCCTGGGCGCCTGGTTCCTGCTTACTCAGGGAGGGACCTTCACCTCAGTGAGGACCTCCGTGCGTCTCCCTGCAAGCCTAGGTCGCAGGCGCGGGTACCTGGGCAGCCGCGATCCAGGTCTGCATTTGCTTTTCAAGCACGCCAAGCGCGCCGCTTTCCCGCGCCAGCTTACCGGCAGCCCGGGCTGTGTGCGCGTCTCCCGGGGTCTTTGTTCTTCTCTAATGGCGCCCGGAGCCGTTCGCTCACCGCCGTGGCGAATCCTGCAGGGTTCGCCTCAGCTCCCGTTCACGGGGTGTGGTGGCTGCAATAGTTCCTTTCCACTCACAGTCCCGCTTGCTGCGTCGTTTGTTCTTGTGGGCCGTTTTGGTTTGTTGTTTTCCTCCTCTCTGCCGGTTGGAGAGTGCCGCCTCTGTGGGCGGGGGAGGGGAGCAGGGTTCTGCGCTTCCCTCCCTTCTAGTCCTCTTTTATGGCCACTTTCTTCTTCGGGTAGTTTGCTGGAGTCACCCGTTTATCTTCCGTTTCCCAGCTCTCACTGGGACCTGCCGCTTTTCCTCCCTATTAATTTTTTTTTAATGGGAGATCTTACTCGCAGCGTCTCCTCGCCGCCATGTTGCTCCGCCCCCTCCCATGGTGTTTCTAACAGCTTCATCATTTCTCCTGCGTGTCTCTTTTTCCATTTTTGTTTAGTGGTTACCACGAGGATTGTATTGAAATGTCTACATCCAGAATAGTCTTGTTTTGGTGTGCTGCTATCAATTCATCATCATTTGACTATACAGGTTGTATCCTTTTCTTCCTCACCTTTCATGTTTTGTTGTTGTCTCATTTATGTTTCTTATTCTGTTTCTAGTCATCACCTCACTTAAGGTTTTGTTTTGCTTCATGTTTTCTTTTCATGTAGGAGAGTGTCTTTTAGAATTTCTTGTTGGGCTGGTCTGGTGGCAGTAAACTCCATTAACTTTTGTTTTTCTGGGAAAGTATTTTCCCATCACATTTGAGTAATCTTTTTGTAGCATATAGTATCATTGGCTGTCAGTTTTTATTTTTCAGAATTGTGAAAATGTCATTCTGCTCTCTTCTAGCCTTCAGAGTTTCCACTGAAAGGTCTGATGAAAGCCTGATTAGGGTGCTTTTGTATGTTACCTGCTTTTTTATCCTTTGCAAACTTTAAAATTTTTTCTTCATATTTGGCTTTTGATAATTTAACAATGATACTTCATGGTGTAGGTCATTTCATATTTAGAAATTGGGGTGTTCTGTCTGCTTCCTGGACATCTACATGTAGTTCTATTCTTTGGTTTAGGAAGACCTCAGCTATTACTTCTTTGAATAAGAGCTCTGTTTCCTTCTCTATTTCTTCACCTTCCAGGATATTATGTTTCCTCTTCTTGTGCAGTTTGATAGTTTGCATAGTTTCTTCATATTTCTTAAATATTAGTTCTTACTCTCCTTTTACAGTGACTTGTATATTTTTGTCTTCTAATTCCAAAATGCGCTATTTTGCAAGAGTAAACGAATTTACTGCTTTCTATGACTATATTCAGTTCTTTCATCTTATTCCTTACATCTCTTATTCTGCTTGGGTGTTTTTTTGTTTGTTATTTATGTTTAATAAAGAATTCCTTTTGTTCCTGGCTATCTTTTCTGATATCCTGGACCGGCTTTTCTGTGCTTAAGCGAGTCTAGAATTTTATTAAGTTTCATTAAGATTGTTCTTCTAAGCTCTTTGTCTATTCCTTCAATCCAATGTCATAATACTTGACATTTGTTGCTTTGTCTTTCTCATTCAACATTTCTATCCCTTGTTTCCTTCACATGTGAGCAGTTGCCTTTTTCCCCAGTAGGTGGCACTGTGGCTCTAGTTTTGGGCTCTTGTTTTCTAGGCACTAGGAGAAGTATGGGGAAGAGGAAGACTACAGTAAGTGCTCAGAGTCTTGGATTGGAGGGGGAATGCTCTGAGGTTAGGAAGCCTATGCTACTGCTTCACTCTCTGAAACCAGTCTAAACTCCACTCCCAAAGACAATTTCCCATGTCTCCATTTCAGTATCATAGGCTTCTTAGTTCCCAGCTGATTTCTCTCCAGTCTCACAAGAATTAACTTCCCAAGAAGTAATGGAATGGTGCTCTGCAAACTGTCATGACGTAGATTCAGGAAAAGCAGCTACCCTCAATGGGACTTAGGTGGCCTGCACAAACAAAAGTCTCAGAAGCTTGCAAATTGATATGCAAATGTGTCAATCTTTAAGTACTCAAGTAGGGAAAGTCAGAGTGGAAGAGTTGGGGGAGGGAGGACAAGCAGAAGTGTTCAGATAGAGAATTCAGCATGTACCAGATCTGTATGTGGTCAGTGCCACAGGAAGTTCAGCATGGAGCCGGAAGTTCAAGTCCCTCCATTTACTCAAGTATCAACACAAACAAATCAACGTTGAGGCTGGTGTGAGTAGTGTTCAATAGAGAGGAGCAATATTTGCACTTCATAAACAGAAAAATATATTTATATAATTTCATTTCTGAAGTCAACCTAACTCCAGGGTGCCCACCACTGAAGAACCAGCTTTGGTCTGTGCCTCATTCTACATTTATTATTGCCTTTGAGGAGATACTTTTTATTTTAAACAGCTTTATTAAGATTTAATTAACATATTTATCTAATTGACCCCTTTAAAATGTACAATTTAATGGTTTTTAATATATTCACAGATATGTGTAGCTATCATTTCACCTCCAAATGAAACCCTGAACCACTTGGTTATCACTTCACTATTGCTGATCCATCCTACTCTTCTCTAAGCAAATACTCTTCCACTTTCTAGACAATTTCTGTCACTGTAGATGTCTCTGTTCTGAACATTTCATATGAATGAAATCATAATATAGTCTTTTGTGACTGACTTATTTCATTTAGTGTCATAGTTTCAAAATTTATCCAGGTTGAAGTGTGTTTCAGTACCGTGTTACTTTTTGTTCTATTAGTGTCCTGTCTTATTCTTGAAATTGATGTAACATGGGTTTATAACATTACATAATTTTCAGATGCAGAACTTATACTTCAATATATATCTTAGATACTACATTATGACTGCTACCCAAAAATCCCATTTCCATCCACTATCATAGGCTGACTCTATTGTACCCAACTCCCCAACCCTTTTCCCTTTGTAATCACCATTCTGTTGTCAGGATCCAAAAGTTGGCTTTTGTTTTGTTTTTGTTCATTTGCTCTATTTCTGTATTTTCCACATGAGAGAAATCATGTGATATTGGTCTTTCTCCAGCTGACTTATTTTACTTGGCATCATGCCCAGTAGGTCCATCTATGTTGCCACAAAGGCAAGATTTCATCTCTTTTTGTAACTGAGTAGTATTCAGTTGTGTAGCAATACCATACCTTCTTTGACTTATTCTTTGACTAGATACCTAGAAGTGGAACAACTAGATCACGTGGTATTTCTGTTCTTAATTTTTAAGGAGTCCCCGCACTGTTTTCTGTAGTGGTTGCATTAGTTTACATTGCCACCAAACAGTGTATGAATATTCCTTTTCTTCACATCCTCATCAACAGTTGTTTCTTATCTCTTGGATAATAGCCATTCTCATAGGTTTAAGGTGATATTTCACTGTGGTTTTGATTTGTATTTCCCTAATGATAGAAGATGAAGAACATTTTTTCAATTGTTGGCCAGCTATATTTTTTTTTCTTTTGATAAAATACTCATTTAGTTTCTCTGTCCATTTTTTAATTGGGTTGTTTGTTTTTTGTCATTAAATTGTATAAATTGTTTATGAATTTTGGATATTAATCCCTTGTTGAATATATAATTTACAATTACTTTCTCCCATTTAGTAGGTTACCTTTTCATTTCACTTGATACAGTCCATTTGCTTTGCCTATTGAGGGGATTCTTAACTTTCCATATTCTGTTTCTCTTCCCTGCTTCCCAAGGAATGACTATATTTTCTGAACGTATTTATATATGTATCACTCGGTCTTTCACACAGTGGGTGGAAGCGTTTCTGAAGCCACTGTTGATACTGGACACAATGTCAAAGTACAGGGCACACAAATGGCACCAGGAGCCATAACCTGTTCATAAACCCTATGCTCACTTTATTCATAGGTTGTTGGCACAGAGCAGGACAGCCCTAGTTTCATCCAAATTCTTTAGGTTCAGGAGGTCCCATCTCACTCTGGCAACCAATTTTAACACACACACACACACACATACACACACACACATACACATACAACCTCTGAACTCCAAGCAATGAGTAATATAGCTATGGCAGGAAGCCCATCTAGGTACCAACTGATAATCATGGGGAATGAAGTAATTTTTTCAGGACAAAAAGTTACATTATTGCCTGGTATTTTGTGAGGTTAAACATGTCTTTTCTGTGGTTCATGGGTATTGGAAAGTAAGTTCCAGCCTTTTTGTTTGGTTTTCCCTGTCCAGGTTTAGCATGGTGCTTAGTGTATGATAGATATTTATTTATATTTAGCAGTTATTTGGTAGGAAAAAATTAAGCAAATATTTAGGAGAAATTTCTAACTTTCAAATTTCAAATGTACCAATAAAAGCTTAATTACAACTTCATCATTTTGTTATGTAGCATCACTCAAACCACTTCCTCTCAGTACTATTTGTATTAAAATGCAAATGAAATTTGTAAATGGAAATTTTAAATATAAATACAACTCCAACATGTATATCCTAAGAGTATTACTTTGAAGGACTGTTTCTTATAGTCAAGCAGTCTTATCTGAGTACCTATAGAGCTGATGGAAGGAGACCAAGCTCCAACCCCATGCTCCCTGCCATCCTTTTCTGTGCCCACAGAGGCACAAGACAAATATTTAAGAATGATTTCCAGAGCAGGGAAGAGAAGGGTATATTTTGAAGGAAATCCACCAAAGTAGTGCCTATAGCAACCATTATTTGTCCCCTTTTTCATCTAAAGATATTAAGAGCCAAACCCAATGAAACATCTTAATGTTTATGGATTATTCTTCTAGCTTGAAATGGAACATTGAGTTCCTCCCCAAAAAGCAGAAGAATGGATTTCCTTCAGTGTAAGTGCAGTAGAAGCCAGGTCACCTCTGGGTAGGGTACAGGAATGTGACGTACCCACTTAGAGGCTAAGGCACCTCTAATGGGTTGAGTGGGAGAGAGAGACTTCCTGAAGAGAGAGGGCTGCAAGTCACTGTAACAGTGTGTTCAATGAGGCAAGGTAGACAAGGACTCACTGGGTGAAAGCCTTGTATTCAGGGGAGTTAAGGCAGAAATCCCACCTTCTCATGAACCTGAGGAGAGCAGAGACCAACACATTTTTATCTTCACAGCCACTGTGGTTTCTGAAGCACTTCAGTCTCACTAGCAATAAATGGAGCCTCCATAAGGCGATGCACATGGTAGTGAGTAGGCAGATGAGCACGTAAACAGAAGATGGATTGGTAAGTGAATAAACTTCTCTTGATGTCAAGGGAGAGTTTAGAACTTTCTACTGTGATCCTACAAATTTCTCTCTCCTTCAAAGCCATCCTGACTGTTTCATTTGCAAGTGTCAAAAATATGATTTCCCCAGACAAGCAAGTGTGTCCTATCTTTCATCATGGAAGCCTGTCTGCAGCAGCTCTGGTCTACTTGCCATGTGTCTTCCTGTGTGTTCTGGATGCTTTCCAGAGGAACACTCAGGCTGAGAGGATCAATGGGGACAGGGAAGGATATCCTGACAAGGTGGGCAAACAGGAGACAGCCTCCAGATAAGTAACATTGGGAAAGGCGTCCCAGAGCAGCCCCAGAGACTCTCAGGTAGCTACACTGGCCCTCAGCAATGCCAGGCCAACTCCTTGATCTCCTTGCTGTTCCCACTCATCTGTCATGCCAGCTCACCCATCCTCTCTCTTATCATCTCCACCTCATGGATGTCTGACTAGGGTTTTTACTGCCTCTTTATGTCTCTGGGTATTTCTTCCATTTATATCATCTCATTGCCAATTATTTTCACTTAAGTTTCAGATGCCAAGGTCTCAAAAGCAAGAACTTGGGTTCCCGCTGCTCCCCTCAGCAGTGTATTTTGTCGGTCTGCTTGTTCTGTTCCCCGCTCTGTCTCTGGTGAATTCTCTCACCCTCCCATGCTTCTGACTGTACCCCGGTTCTTATATAAATAAATAAATAAAAATCTTAAAAAAAAATGCAGGAATGCCCAGACCTGGCTTTAAAAAAAAAAAAAGAAAAGAAAAGAAAAAAAGAAAATGTCTTGTTTTAAAATGATTTGTGACATCCCATCCAAATTAAAACTTCAGGTTTAGAATAATTTCTCCAGACAATTCCAATGGATGTCAAGGCTGCTTGGGAAGGAGATCATGGCCACATCAACTGATTAACACATCACAGGACATATACCTCCCTTCAATTTTCTATGTCAAAATGTGATCTAAAATGTTTAGCATTCAAATAGAAGCATTTTGAGTGATAACAATTAAGATTTTTTCTTTAAAAATAAACCGTTTAAAAGAAAGTAGACTGTTAAGACTTATTTAGTGATATTCTGAAGATCAAATTTGGCCCTAATGTTGACAATTACTGGAAACCAATACTGGCTCAATGCAACAACAAAAAAACAAACAAACAAACAAAAAAACCATTCTAACTAGAGCTATTTGCAATAAAACAGGTTGCAAGTCACTGCTATAAATCAGAAAGAGACAGGATATTCATCATGCTATCTAACAATCACATATAATAGTTTGATCTGATTTTTACCCCTTACACATACTAATTTCAATTCTCTAAACTCCAAATGTTAAGCAGTTAGAATAGACAGCATCTAAAATCCTTCCAATTTTGAGTCTAGTTCTCTGGCACATCTTGCCTCCTTACTCCCAAACTTAATCTAGGTTTATTCTAATATGAAACTTAAATATCATCTTTGCTTAAAAACACACCTTTGGGGTTTTAAGTGAATTAAACATACACATTTACTCTGCCTCCTCCCTAACCCCACTCCAAAGGCTACAGAGGAGAGGGAAGGAAGGAGGGAGGGAGGGAGGGAGGGAAGGAGGGAAGGAAGGACCCCACAGGACAAATAACAAAAGAAGTGATGGCGAATGACATCCAGGAAATTTTGGAATCTGCAGAGTTGATGAACAAATGGTAACTAATTTTAGGTTTCTATTTTTCCACTTTTTTAACAGCCTATATGAGGCAGATGAGGAACAATGATGAAATCGAACCTCAGCATTTCTATTTGGGAACTGGAAGCAATGGGTTTTCCAGAGGTGGTGGCACTGAGCCATTAAAATTCTAGATGTATAAAAAAGAAAGCACAAAAAGTAGCCACTGCACAAAGAATTGGAGCCAAGCATAGTCCTGCCACTGGCTCAGGCTTCTTTATTCCAACAACTTGTTAAAACATGGTGGAGTATGAAGTTCTAATGCCTCAGCCAAGGCTATTAAAATGGCACCCAGATAAAAATTCTGAGACTAAAGAAGCAAAAAATTCAAACAACTTACTGAGGCTTGTGAGATGCTATCAGATGCTAAAAATTGGTGCATCTATGACAAAAATAAAAACATAGGATTAAATGGCAGAGTTGGAAGCTATTTTGACAGTGCACTTGAGTTTGAGTCTATAACCCAGATGATGTATTCAACATTGAAAACTCATTTGAGTATATTTTGGGTTGTCTGCAGAGGAGCTGCCAATTTGCCATTGGTGGCTTTGACTTGGACCAAGGTTTCTGCTCAGTGGACACCACCTAGGCTAGAACAGGATATCTGGTGAGGTGGCAGGCTGTAAATATTTCCTTTCTTAGTGCTCGCTTTTCTTAATCCCTGTGCATTACCCCGTTGTTGTTTTCCCATGCACCTGCTTTTGGCTCATACCCTGTGTTCTTAAGCATGTGGTGAGGACCCAGCAAATAAGTCAGCCCCGGTTTCCCAAAATGTTTATTCCATTACAAGACCATATTTTTTTGCCTTTAACATTTTTTTGCAAATCTCTGCATGAACTTTGCTTTTTAATCAAACATAATCCAAAGTGACCATGACTTTCGTACACTAACACCAGAACAGACCTGGCTTTTCATTGTTTGAAATGTGAGCCAAGTGGTGTCAGCCTGCTGCAAACATTGCCAGGATGAATCTTCCACAAAAGTAATTTTTCTTCAACATTTAATAAATATATTATTAACACGTTAATGGCAATAAGTTTCTGGTTTAATGCAAATTGAGGATGCTTTCTGGTTGTGTAGTAATGCTGGCAACTTAGCTATTTTTGACAATTATTTAATTATGTAATGTTGACATTAGGTTTAAAAACTTGGTAAACTGGGCTTTTTGTTATTTGCTTCAAAAATGTGAATGTTTGGAGCATTCTTTCTTGTGTGAGAAACAAAAAATTCTGGAAGCATAATAGTGGGAATTCCAGGCCCCTCCCGTAAATGTAATTATTGTTAAGTCTGTTTCTTGCTATTTATATGTATACATTCATTTGTTCCTTTTCTTTTGACCCCTTTTGGATTAATCAAGTATTCTTAGCATTCCATTTTACATTTACTAATGGCTCTTTGGCTGTAGCAGGTTTAGTAATTGTTCTAGGAGAATAAATATGCATTCCCAATTTATCAGTCCACTTAATATTAATGTTATACCACTCCATGTATAATGTAAGAAACTTAAAAAATATGATTCTTTGTCCTCCTCCTTTAACTTTTGTGCTACTGTTGCAAATATTTTATTTTTTACCTGTTACATTCTTCAAAAATTTATATATATATATAAATTTATACAACCAAATTCCCTCTTTTCTTTCTTTGAGGGTAGGGTAAAACAAAGCATAAATAGTTACTGGAGGAGAAAGCATCTAGAACCAGTATTCCTTCAATAGAAGTGTTCTTTTACTTTTATTTTTGGAAAATAATCCACTCTTTCTGTTTTAAGAACTAAAAGAGAATGTGAACTCAGTGTCAGATTTGCATAAATGTTAAAATAACATAACATTATTATTCTCAGCTCACTTTTCTTTCCAGGTGACTTTTCTACTGGAAACGAGAAAGTTACAAGAGCCCCATCTCTTAGCTAGAACAGAACATTTTGTACAGAAGAAAAAAAAAATTCAAGCTAAAACAATTTTATCACAGGGTTCAGATATAGAAAGTAACATTAACACCTACTAACTTTAAACTTGAAAAATTTAGTCTCTAATATTCTCATTTTCAGAAGCAAAGATTGAGATCTGGAAACTTCTTAAGCAATTACTAAATAATCCCAAAGCATCAAAACCTAGTTATGTGCTTTCCAAGATTTGACAGCTAGAAGCTATAAAATTACTTAAATTTTAATTATGTGAAAATTAAGCTCAACTACTGTGATGTAGATAAATAAAATGGAGGGGTTTTAAAATTGTATTTGTTCTATAAAACAGCTATTTGTGACTGGTCAGATACAGTGTGTGGGAATAAGCTTCACCTGCCAATGAGAGGTCCATTTCATACATCTTTTAGAACACAATCATTAGCAAGACCACAAAAAGCTTTCTAAAAACAGCAAGATATGATTTCATTCTCTCTTTAATGTGAATGTCTCTGTATTTCTCAAGATTAAAAGCTGGAAGTTCAAGACTAATTAATACAAAGTAAAAATCAAAATCAACAAGCAACCAGAGACACACCATGGCGGGCAGGGAGGAAGGGGAGAAGGACTAGGGTCAAAATAAGGGGGGGGGGTGCAATTGTATGGGGAATACAACCAAAATGACAATGCATACATTGTACAAAGATGAAAAATGATGTAAGAATTATATAAAATAAAATATTTGTTAAAAAATAAAATCATTTATATTCTTTGGGGAAAAAAAAATTACCATGTAAACCTATTCAGGTTATTCTACCAAAGATGATTAATGTGTGTATGTGTGTGTGTGTGTGTGTGTGTGTGTGTGTGTTACATCATTGCTCATTTTTGTGCAGTGTTTGAATTCTGCTCTCAGGTGTAGTATTAAATCACCCATGAACTATCATCATAGTCTCCTGTGCTCTTTCCATCCATTTTGGTCTCTCTCCCTGCCCCTGTCCTGCTGAATGTCTCCAATTTATAGTTTGCCCACTGTTTTTGCTTTTTTCTTTACCAATGCCTTGTTTGGTTCCCCTGTATTCCTCTATAAGTGAAACCATCCAGTATTTTTGTTTTCTTTCTGATATATTTCACTGAGCATAATCCCTTCCAGTTCCATCTATATTGCTGCAAATAACATGAGTTTGTATTTTTGATTGCTGACTAATATTCTATTGTGTATATATACCACATCTTTTGATACAGTCATCTGGATGCATTTAGGTTGTTTCCATATCATACCTATTGTAACTAGTGCTGCAATAAACATAGGAGCATAGGTTTCCTTTCAGATTAGTGTTTTTGTGTCTTTTGGGTAGATTTGTAGGAGTGGAATTGCTGGGTCATATGGTAGCTCCATTTTTAGTAGTTTGAGGTCCCTCCACATAGATTTCCATAGTGGTTGGGCCAGTGTGCATTCCCACCAGCAGTGTGAAAGGGTTCCTTTTTCTCCACATCCTCCCCAGAATTTGCTGTTGCCAGTCTTTTTAATATGGGCCATTTTCACCTGTGTAAGGTGGTATATATCATTGTGGTTTTTATCTGCATTTCCCTGATTACAAGTGATGTTGAGCATTTTTTCATATACCTGGATTAATGAATATTTTAGAAATTAGTTTTTGTACTTGGATTTCCTGTCAAATTTTGTAGAACCTATTGTGCCTTAAATAAGAAATCCAATAAAAACATATCTAAATTCTATACCAAGTTTCTCTAATGTATTTCAGCTTTTAGTGAAATTGCCTTTGACAAGTTGAGAATAGATTGATATGGAATGAGAAACAAAAGTATTTTAAAGGAGAAATGTGTAAGAACAGAGAAAATAAAGAAATTATTTAATTCTGTAACATTTTGTGTAAACTGGATTTATACAGTTATAGTTACACATTTTGTAATCATTGTCTTCTTTGTTTAGGCTTTTTAAAGATGCTTAAAAATGTATATCAATTTGTTCTACTAAATGCATGTCTGATAATGTTTATAAGCATTAATTGCTTGGATTTTATAAGCATTAATTGCTTGGATTTTATAAGCCAACTGTTAGAGATGTTGTAGACTAGAACATTTACGTAAGTGGGGCTGAATTTTCAGGAGGATTTAATCATTAATTGTTAATCAAAAACAGTAAGGAAAAATTGAAAGTGATTATTTTTGTAATTGTTAAGAGTAGCTCTGTAAGTTGAGTTTTTTATGGGATAATAATGAAAACTGGAGGGTATGGGAGGATTGCCTCTCCTGTACAAAAGCACTTCATGGAACCAAAGTTCTAATGACATCCACCAGAATGATTGTCACTGATATCTAAACCACAACATGTGATCTCAAAGAATGTTTTTTTTTTTTTTTTTTTTTTTTTTGGTGGGACCCTCGCTGGCAGCCGGGGAACGAACTAGTGCTGCAGAGGCTGTGGGCAGCCTTGCAGCCCAGCGCTCAACCGCTGTGCCACCTGGGGAGGCCCTCAGAGAATGTGTTTTTAGGAGATTCAGAAGACCACAGGGTCTCAGGTTACCAGAACTTCTAGACTAAAAATCTATTAACTGTATACACCATTATGTTAATATAATAACATGAAATGTGACCCTTTGCTAATGCTTACTCTGTAATTACCACTGAGAAAAATTCTGCCTAGTATTTTTCCATGTTTTAGGGAAAAACAACCCTAGGTCTAATCAATTTTTAAAGATTTTAAACTTTCTGTCTATAAAAAAAAAATGATGAGACTATTTTTCTTAGCAAACATGAAGTCAACTCCTCAAGAAAAAAATCATTGATTTACATGAACTCACTGACCAAGAAAAATATCCATCACTTTTGGTTCCACTTTTATTTTATTTTTTTAAAGATTTATTTATTTATGTATGTATTTTTTTTTTTTTTTTAATAGAGGCATGTTTTATTTGTTTGTTTTTGTTTGTTTTGTTTATACATGCACTGGGTACAGTCAGAAGCGCGGGAGGGTGAGAGAATTCACCAGAGCCAGAGCGGGGAGCAGAGCAGGCAGAAGGACCGAAGCACACTGCTGAGGGGAGCAGCGGGCGGCAGGAGAGGTCTGCGCGCCATGTGGGACCCTCCTCCGGTGGCCGGGGAGCAGCCGGGGATCGAACCGGCACCGCAGAGGCCGCGGGCAGCTTCGCAACCCAGCGCTCAACCGCTGCGCCACCGGGGAGGCCCTATTTATATATGTATTTATACAAGCACTGGGTACAGTCAGAAGCGCGGGAGGTTGAGAGAATTCACCAGAGCCAGAGTAGGGAACAGAACAGGCAAACTGACCAAGTACACTGCTGAGGGGCGCAGAGGGCGGCAGGAGAGGTCTGCCCGCCATGTGGCACCCTCCCGGTGGCCAGGGATCCAACCAGCACTGCAGAGGCTGCGGGGTTTCGCAACCCAGCGTTCAACCGCTGCGCCACCCAGGAGGCCCTGGTTTCACTTTTAGGAGGAATGTAGAGGATCCAAATAAGGGATGGGGGGGAGTAATTATAATAAAGTAAATATCAAAATCAACAGGCAACTATAAACCAGAGACATTCTGCATCAGGTGAGGAGGGATAGGATCAAAACAGGGGTGGGAAGAGTACAAGGGACTATGGTGATGGTACATGGGTGAATTGGTGGTGGGAATTTCACAGGGACTACAACGGAGATGAGAAAGCATACAGTGTGCAAAAATGAAGAATGATGTAAAAAAAAATATAAAATTTAAAAAATCCATCATTTTAACTACCTTTTCTCACAAGATCTGTTGAAAATGAAACAATGTTTGATCATTAAACAGGAGATGGATACTATGTCATTCTATAAAAAAAAAAAAAAACCTTAACAAAATGGTTTATTAGCCTTACCATATTGATCAACAACTTGACATTTAGATAAATACTAGAAATGAAAAGCGAAAATAAAATGAAAGGATGAAAAATGAGACTTGGAGATTAGCTGGTGAGGCTAAAAAACAAGAGGCTCAGATTTGGAAGAAACCTTTACATCCTGTTGAAAGTTTGCTATTCCTCCATAAAAAGGTTGGCAGGGAGTAGAGAAATAAAATATCTATCAGCAATATTTAAACCAAGAAATTTTTTTTTCTGAATTAAAAAATGGACTTCATTTCTTCAAATATTGAAAATTAAAATATAGCTATATATGCTGTCACATGAGAAGCAGAGCTCCTTGGGAGATGTATTTATTTATTTGTTTGTGTTTGTTTGTTTATTTACTTATTTATTTTTACATCAGTCTTTATTTTTATACAATGCATGCCTTATTAATAATTTAGGGTATAGTCCCCATGGAATTCCCACCACCAATTCACCCATGTACCATCACCATAGTCTCTTTTTTTTTTTTTTCCTAATAGAGGCATGTTTATTTATTTATTTATTTATTTATTTATTTATTTGTTTTATTTATACATGCACTGGGTACAGTCCGAAGCGCGGGAGGGTGAGAGAATTCACCAGAGCCAGAGCCGGGAGCAGAGCAGGCAGAAGGACCGAAATACACTGCCGAGGGGAGCAGCGGGCGGCAGGAGAGGTCTGCGCGCCATGTGGGACCCTCCTCCGGTGGCCGGGGAGCAGCCGGGGATCGAACCAGCGGCGCGGAGGCCGCGGGCAGCTTCGCAACCCAGCACTCAACCGCTGCGCCACCGGGGAGGCCCATCACCATAGTCTCTTGTGCTCTTCCCACCCATGTTTTGTGCCAACTCCCTTCTTCCCCCCTGCAGAATGTCTCTATAAACCAAGAAATATTGAAAGACAACAAACTTGAGCTATTAAAGTCCAAGAAAAAAAGTACAGAAAAGCAAATCTCTTATGGTGTGAAGTTACAAATGAATTTAAAATGTTAAAAAAGTTTTCTAAATATTAGCAGAGGAGTGCTGCAATGTGTATGTGTGGATAGAGGGACAGCTGATATAGATATATACATGATTTCAAAATATTTATTTGGGATTCTCTATTCTGCAACAATTCTCCTAATTTGGCTGGGACAATAGGTGAACTTGTTCAAATCCAAGTAAGGAATGAGTAAAAAGAGAAAGAGAATGGGATATGAATCCTTTAATAACTATATTAATTTTGAAAGAACAATAAATACAGAATTATAAGCAGAATATGTAACAGTTATATTTTCCTTAGATACAGAAAGCAATTACTTTTATACAACTTAACGGGCAAACACCTTTATCAGAAATAAGCACTGGGAAAAGCTACACAACATATGCAAATTATTAAGCAAAATAAAAAATTATTTGTTCATGACATTAACTACTGAGATTCACACTCCAGGTGTTCCATCAGAGGTAAAGTGGAAAGGTGGGAGATTCCTGGGCTGGAGGGCACAGCTTAGCTTCGGGCAGCAGCAGTCTGGGGTTGCTCAGATTGGAGCTGTTTACCAAGATATTCCCTAAAAATAAAATAAAATAAAATAAAATAACAAGGCAAGTCAGAATTAAAACAACAAAAACCTCTTTTCAAAATCAAAATACAACAAACCCTGTCAGATATATTTACTTCAGTATCTAGAAATAAAATAGCCCTAGAAAACCAACTTTGTTCCAAACTCCAAGACACCTGTACTATATGAATTTAAAATACTCTACTTACCATATGTGAACAAGTCATTACACACAGAAACAAGTAATTCTGCACATGATTACCCAGCAATGTAATTACTTCTCAGGAAAAGTCTACTAGTTAGGTAAGTCTTGCTTATCCTTAATCTACAACCTAAGCAGCTCAGAAATCAACTTTATGAGTAAGTGGACTAACACATGAAAGCAAAAGTGCTGAAGTTGAAGAATACAAGATATCTACACCTAGAGCAAATGAAAACAAATCACTGAATATAACATCAGGATCACGACACTTCCAAAATACCAAAAATAATGTAAGCCAATGCTACCGCAACTAAAAAAATTAAATTTTTTTAAAAAAGATCACTACATTATAGGAGTTATGAGTTATACATTCATTTTGCACTAACACAATTTAAACCTTCCATAAAGATGTTTATATGGAAACCACAGACCAACCACAAGAACTGAGAAGTAGTCTCATTTTCTGGATGAGGCAACTGTGACTTAGAGTAGCAATTGCCAAGCTCTTTAAATCACATTTTCCTTCAGAAAATAAATTTGAGTGTGCATCTATAATATGTTTATACTTAGTTCTAATTACACATATGTATCATTGTTAATTCCAGGACAGAAAACAATCTTTTTCCTATTTACTTGAAGGAGCTGTCTAAACTTCTATCTTTGAACTACCTAATTATGATAAGAAAAAGATATTCTTCAAAGATTACTTAAAAGGTTCCCTCCTATAAAATAACAGGAATAGAGACCTGGTTGTTCATTCCAGCTCCACATTTCATGGCTGGTCCCCAGAGGTTGCACACAGGAAGAAGACCCCTCACTCCCTCACAGTGTTAATGGAGGGTTACAAGTATGAAGGTGCCCTTCTTGGAAGGAGCACACAGGTCAACATCATCCTTCCCCCCACTCATCAACTAGCCATTAAACCTTTCCTTATCTGAGCCCCTCCAGATCACATCCTTTGGATACCTACGGTGGCCACTGACGAATGTGATCCTCTGGCCTTTCTCCACAAAGGTACAGAATAAGGGGTGTAGTGACCTAGTGTTTTACTTCCTGCTCTTTCCTCTGCTGGCACAACCCTAGGCCTTAGTTCAACACTATCAATGATATAAAACAAGACTGCGAAAAAAACATTCAGAATAGGAAAGAGGATTCTGTGAACTAGTGGAGGGGTCAAGGACTCCCTGGAAAGCTTATGAAGGTGAATTATAATTACAAGTAGTATGAGAATGACTGACACTCCCTATGACATGAGTGTGGTTTATGGCTTTTTTTTGTTCTCCATATAGGAAAGTTCTTATCACTGTCTATTTAGTTATCTTAGTTAAGCCTATAATCTTCTTGTACTAATACTACCTGACATAAATTAAACAATTGGAGATCTTATTTTCAACTAATAGTAAGTAAGCAGTTTGTGTCTATGCAAAGGCCAAAAGAGACACTATCCTATATATTTTATTAGACAGGAAAAAGCTACAATCACTATAAAAGCCACCTCTCTGGGGGAGCCTGCAACTAAGGAATATATGTGCTGTACAGGTTTGCTAGGGAGGAGGTAGTGGTGGAGTATAATATTTACTACAAATTTTCCAGATCACTCATATATATGTATATGGAATTAAGCCTGAAACTATATATGCTTCATTTCAGCAAGGCCTTCATGTATTCCAATTTTGAACGTTAGACTATTTAGCCTGAAGGGCAGCAGAATGTCACCCCCGAAATATTTTTTTGATCTGTAGGCCCTTAAAAATTCCTAAATGCAAGGAAAGACTTTTTCTGAACTCCCCTTATCTGCCTAAAGATAAATATTCCCCAAAGGAGTCAGTTGTCATAAATCCCCTATTCGGGAATATTAACAACCAGAGAGAACTTATCAAAAGAAAAGAGACTAGAAGTCTATACTACACGCAGACAAACTTTGTCACAAACTGTCATACTTCCCATCTGTTCTTCTAAGGACCCACTCATCTTTCCTAAAAACTATTTACTCTTTCCTAGTAGGCCTACATTCCCACCCCCTTCCTTATTAAGATGCCATTTAAACCTAAAATCTAAAGCAACTTGTTTCATTGTTTCCTGGATACTTCCCACATGTACAAGAGGCATAACATATTAATAACTTTGTTTTTTCAGGAGAAAAACAGTCTGTCTTTTACTAGAATAGTCTCAACCAAGAACTCAGAAAGCTAGGAGGAAATTATTTTTCCTCTTCATTAGAATGATTTCTTGGAAAACATTTTCAGATTTTATGCAATGATACCATGTGACCCTTCAATAACAAGCTTTGGTTCTTTCAATAAAGGACCAAGTCAAAGACCATGTTCTAAATGTAAGTTCCAGGCCAACTGGCAAGAGAAAAAGTGTCCTTGTGGATGTGTCACACAGAAGTCCCCATCTGCTCCATCCCTTTCAGTGATATGAAGGATAGTTCATTTCCCACACCAGGTTTAATTATGTAGAGGAAAACAGTGAATACCTGGAGGTGGGGAAGATAATTGATTTCTTCACAAAAGAGACATGTTGAAGAAGGATCAAAGCAGGGGGAATATTAAAAGAGAGCGAAGGCAAGTTTTTCCAACAGAGAATTTGAATACAGGACCTTTGTTTCCCTGGTCAAAGGTATTTACAATGGATAACATGCTCTACTATACTTTCATTTTTCTCCTACATACAAGGTCACTCCGAGTCATTCACAATTTAGTGTCAGGCATGCAGAAAAATCAGGTCCTCTTTTCCTCTGCCTGTTAACAAGGGTTTATGCAATTTAGAACTTAGGCAAAAGACAAGGACACATATACATGTAAAGGGTTCAAAAGAATTTGCATGAGCTCCAGATGGAACTCCTGTTGAGATACTGTAGGTAATGAAATTTCCAAAGTCTCACGGGAGAAGAGCCCAGATGGCACCCATGGTAAGAAAAACCAATTCTCCTCCTCAGGCTTTCTTAAAATACTACGTTTGCTAAGGCATGTAGATTGTCAAATAGCAAAGGGTGCTGAAATGAAGCTCAACTGAAGAAGATATTGTATTATACATAGAAACTAGTGGATATAAGGCTTTGGGGACAATCTGATGCTTTGAACATGGCTTGTAACCCATTAAGTCTTCTCCTCTAATATCAAATGACAACATGTAGTCAATGAAAACATTTCCAAGACTTACCGAATGACTACCTCTGAATTCTGACACCAAGCACTGAGCTGAATACAGGCATGTATAGAATGGCTGCTACACTCTACTTTTTATTACAAACCATCACAGAAAGTTGATTACAGGTATGCCCCCATAGTATACTCCTTCATCTTCATCCCTGGGAGATGGGTGTTATCACCTCAGAAATCTTCAATAACTTGCTCAGGAAGAAAGTGAGCAATGTCCTTGACCAGGATCAGTTTCAATTCTCCATATACCTGGCATCTAATATGAGCCCAGAGGTGCAGAGACACTGTTCCTATTATTATAGATTAGAAAATAATAAGAGGGTATGAATAATTTCTTCAGCTTAAAAGCTATCATTACTATCAGGCAAAAGGAAAAACTATAGTGGATATTACTTCAAGGGGATTATTGCATATCTAGAACAAAGTATTCCAGAGGAGTCATTTTAAATAAACTGATCATTGAAGATTGAGTCAGTCTTTCTCTACAATAAAAATTCAACTTACAATTCACTCAAAGAGTGCCCATTTTGTAACAGCAATCTATAGCAATCTGATGTCAATATCTTTGCTTCAACTACCTAAGAAGCAAAATCTGAGAATTGAATACTTTCTTTTCTTTAACTTCATCCATAACTTCAAATCATTTGGCATTCCAAATTCCTTGAAAATGAAACAAGGATAATTTAAAGCACTCCCTGCTTTAAAAATTAAAGTATGAAACAGCTCACAAAAGAGATCATTTTGGGTGCTAAAAAAGAGTGTACATTAGATTAAGAAATATCTACTTGATTCTTTTGTCGATGGCTATAAAACATCTATGCTTAGGTGTCTGTTATAATAGTGAAAAAACTGTTTTCCAGTTTCTACGAGGTACTACCTAGCAATCTTATATCCTATTCTATTCTGTTAGATGTCAGGAAGCATTTAACTGGTCATTATTGACCAACCCTCATTAATTAACAAACCCTCATTAAGGTTGTTTAAAGAGTCAAATATTTTCATTCTTCCTTTAAAACTGCATTGCACACATAGTCATATCATTAAGAGTGCTAACTTCAGCAATATAATTTAAACACATGGTAACATCAACTACAAAATTTAATGCCAGAAACTGCAGGGTAACTTCACTTACATAATTCAGTACCAGGGAAAAAGTAAATTTTCTCATGACAAGCACATCAATCTATGAAAACTGCAGTCTCCTTTATTTTCCTTTTTGCCTTGGCTGCCAAGAAGGTAGGCAGAAATCCTACTGCTACTATCATTTTTATTTTTTTACTATCATTTTTAGAATCATTTTTTCTAGTCTTCTTTCAGTGTGTAAATTTTCATTAACAAAAATTCTACATCCCATGAGTTTATCACAACAATTATTAAAACTATAACAGAGACACAAAATATATTTCTCTTAACCATTGGATATTCTGTTTTGGAAAACAAGTGGGTATAATATTAATTATAAATGAAATAGTATTCTCTAAATTTGTAGAAACAATTCATGTTAGAAAACATGGGCTTTATAATTGTTTACAACACAGACTTCTATTTGGCAGAGAAAAAATAAATTTTAAGTATTTTATATAATCTTGCTTTCCTTACTGCTAGCCCTCTACAGTTTAGTAGTAAATTGAGTTAGCTTTTATCAAGATTTTGAGTATTACCACAAAGAAAACAATTTTTTTATGAATTCACTTTCCTATATAACAACTGAACCATGTTAAAAACAGTTCTCTCTCTCTCATCTGCATGTAATTTACAGAAACATATTGAAATTCCCAAAGTAAGTATTTACATATAGAGAAACTGTATTTTAAAATCTCAGACTAGGCGAAGTAGGAATTAAGATCACATGTATCAATTTTTAGTGCCTACTGTTTACTATGCACTGCACTACTTGACATAGTTTCTTATGTACTCTTCAGAATAATATCCATAAAAGTCCCCATTTTATAAAAGATAAGGAACTAGAGTTAAGCAATGATAAATGAATGTTGTAAAGTTAGAATAAATAGTCAGTGGGAAGGCAGGATATTTAAAACCCAAGTCTGATTTTAAATTCACATTCTTAATCACTACATAGAGTACTGCCTCATAGTACTTATATATTATTCTACCTCCCACTTGCTAAAGACATATCATCATATATATATGTGCGAATAAAAAGCTTAAGACCATCACAGTACAGGCTCCTGATTTATTTTCACAAATATATTTTCATAGTCACTAGCCACTTCATTTTCTAACAAAATCTAAAATCAAAGATGAATTGACTGACTACCCCTAAAGAGGTGATCTATGGAATTAAAATTAAAAAAAGAAAAGGTCAGTGATTGTAAAATGGAGTCTATTTATGGGAGTTCTGGTCCTAAGAAACAAAAAATATACATTTTAAGATCAATGCATCAAAGTTATTATAAAAACAATTTAGGCAAAATTCACAATGACAGTCTTTTTTCCTACTAGTAAAATCTTAAAACTAGCTATAAAATTAATCATCAGCCAAAACCAGGGTTTCTTTTTCTGATATTAGTAGTTTACATCTTATTTTTCTTCCTTAGTTACTCTAGATTGAGGCTTATCAAAATCACTGACTTCCAAGAGTCAGTTTATTGGCTTCACTCCTTTATCTCCATTGATATCCTGTTGTCAATTTCTTTGATTTTGTATTACTTCTCCTACTTACTTTAGATTTAACTGGCTCTTCTTTCCCCAGTTGCATAAACTGGAAACAGATTATTGATTTTTAAACATTCTTCATTTCTAAACTATGCATCCAATGCTATAAATTTCCTGTAAGCAGTGTTTTCGCTATATCCCACAAATTTTGATGTTATATTTTCATTTAGTTCAGAATACTTTATTTCTCTTGAGGTTTTTTTTTTTCTTTTGTCCCAAGTGCTATTTACAAATCTGTTGTCTATTCTCCACATTTTGGGGTTTTCTATTATCTTTCTGTTACTGATTTCGAGTTTAATTCCATGTGGTTTGGGAGAAGACTGCAGAATTTCTTTTTAATTTCAAAGGATGGGCCTCCCAGGTGGCGCAGCAGATTGAGCGCCATGCTCTGAAGCTGTCCGCAGCCTCTGCAGCATGGGTTCGATTCCCAGCCAGCCAAGGAGAAACCCACGTGGCATGGCAGACCTCTCCTGCCTCGCCCGCTGCTCCCCTCAGCAGTGTCTTTGGTCTGTCAGCTGGTTCTGCTCCCCACTCTGTCTCTGGTGAATTCTCTCAACCGCCCACACCTCTGACCTGTACCCTGGTTCTTGTATAAATAAATAAATCTTTTAAAAAAAATAAATTTCAAATGCTGGTTGTTGATCAGCAAGTACTCACAACCAAAAGTAATCTATACATTGCAGACTTTGCCCTAAACAACCAAATTACATAAAAACTAGTTAGACAAGGTGCAGTGTGGGAGAAATTTTAGTCTATTACCAACATTTTAAAGAATAAAATCTATTTTCTATCAGTTACTAAGATGGCATGCAAAGTTCATATGTAAGCAAAATTCACATTCAAGGTTTATTATAGGCTCCTTTTTTGAAATATATTTAGAATGTAAGACTTTGAAGTGCACAAGTGGAGAGTGTGTCTGACTTACCTTCTTTCAGTATTTAGATCAGTGCCTAGCACTATGAGCTTAACAACTACTGAATGAAGTCAGTGAAGAATTCCATAGAAAAGTTAGAACTTGAACAAGGATGCATTTGTCTTTATAAAAAAATGTACTGAAAGACCAGACACCAGCAGTTAAATCTATCAACTACTTCATAACCTAAACCAGTCTATTATTAGTGACTGCTCAACAAAGTTTAAAATCTTTCTAAATTAGTCTGCTTGTAGCATACTCTAATGAGCTTAAAGCTCTATTAAATCCACAGTAAAGGAACAACAATTTACGGTAAGTTCAATGTTTTAATGCTGTACAGGGAAAAATGAATTAAATCACTTTATAACTAAGTTAAAGTATCTCCTAGATAACAAAATTATTCTTTAGAGAATCATTTCACCAAAATACATGAGGCACTTATTTTTGCAATGTGAATTTATAATCACCTGAAAAAAGTCTCAAATCTATTTAAAGAATAATTATGCAAATTTGGAACACATCATTCAAAGAGATAAGAGGTTTTGGCTTGCTCATCTGATTTCATTTGGTAATTAAGAATGGACAATAATTATAAACCATGATAATCACTAGCTGCCTCTTTCTTTTTTGGCCACATCCAACTTATCTCCAGTTTTCTGTATTACACCCTCGTCAACTTCTGATTCTGCCTATCTAAGTGGACATTCTCATAATCCATGGCCTGGGTTAAATCTGTGCTTTCCTCAGTGGCATTTTTTTCCTCCAGTCTTACCCTACAATTTACTAGCCCTCACTGTCTCTAAATTAGTGTTTCTAAAGTAATAATTTTTATTTCTACTGTCCCTCTGCAGTATCCCATAGTGTTCAGGAAAGAGTTCAAACTTTTCAGCACAGTAAAGATTGTTTTTATGATATTGCCACTACTTATGCCTCCAACTTTATATTTAGCTTCATAACCAGAAACCAGCTGTCTGGATCTACAGGTTATTCCTCAGGTGCATCAGGAGCTCTCTGGCTTCCACATATTTAAACTCACCCTTCAACTCTTTCCCTCTCCCTTTACTGGGTACCTCCTCATGATCTTTTAACAGCTCCTAGAATGCCCCCTTCCCAGAACCTTCCTGGGCTTAGACTAGGTCCACTGTATAACTGGGCACATAGTACTTTCCTAGAGTTACAATTATGAATGTGCTTCTATTTATAACAGGTAAAACCTGAAAAAAGCCCAAATGCCCAAAAATAGATGACTGGATTAAGAAGATGTGGCATATATACACAATGGAATACTATTCAGCAATCAAAAAAGAGAAACTCATGCCATTCGCAGCAACATGGATGGAGCTAGAAGGAATTATGCTCAGTGAAATAAGTCAGAAGGAAAAAGAAAAATATCGGATGGTTTCACTTATAGGAGGAATATAGGGGAATCAAATAAGACATTAGGGAAAAAAATAATAACAATACAAAACACATCAAAACAAAACAAAACAAAAACAGACAATTATAAACCAGAGAGATCCTGCAGGGGAGGAGGAGGGAGAAGGATTGGAGGGAGGGAGGAAGGGAGGAGCACAGGGGACTGTGGTGATGGTATACAGGTGCATTGGTGAAGGAAATTTTATGGGGACTACACCTGAGGAGGGTGGCAAAGCAAACACTGTTTAAAAATGAACGATGACACACTATGGGGGGATGCGGGGAAAGGAGAGATTGGGGTCAAAATAAGGGGGATGCAATTGTATGGGGAATATAAAAATTAAAAAAAATTAAAAATTAATTAAAAAAATAAAAATAAAACTTTTTTGATGTCCTGAAAAGTGAATGATGATGTAAAAAATATATTAAAAAAATAAAAAACACAAAATGAAAAAAAAAAAGTATGCATGTACTTGTTGCACTCCATCCCAGGATGGCAACATGCTTTATACAACACAGGGCTGGCACTGAACACTCATTATTTAAAAATGATTCAACATCCCTTATAATCAGGGAAATGCAAATCAAAACCACAAAGAGACACCACCTTACACCAGTAAGAATGGCACATACCAAAAAAACAGCAACAACAAATGTTGGTGAGGATGTGGTGTGAAATACGAACTCTCCTACATTGCTGGTGGGAGTGCAAACTGGTCCAACCACTATGGAAAACTGTCTGGAGATTCCTCAGTCTACTAAAAATGGAGCTACCATATGACCCAGAATTCCACTCCTAGGTATCTACCCAAAGGACACTGATTCAAAATAAAAAGGTGGATAAAAGGAAAAAAAAAAAAAGAAAGACCACTTGTACCCCCTATGTTTATTGCAGCACTATTTACAATAGGTAAAACCTGGAAACAACCCAAATGCCCAAAAATAGATGACTGGATCAAGAAGATGTGGTATATATATACAATGGAATACTATTCAGCAATCAAAAAAATAAACTCATGCCATTCGCAGCAACATGGATGGAGCTAGAAGGAATTATGCTCAGTAAAATAAGCCAGAAGGAAAAAGAAAAATATCAGACGGTTTCACTTATCGGAGGAATATAGGGGAACCATGTAAGACATCAGGGGGAAAAATAAAAAATCAGAAAACACAACAAAACAAAACAAAAAACAAACCATATAAGACATGGGGGGGGGGAGTAAAAAAAATACAAAACAACAAAACAAAACAAAGACAGACAATTTTAAACCAGAGACATCCTGCAGGGGAAGAGGAGGGAGGGGGATCAGATGAATGGAGGGAGGAGCTTAGGATGCTGTGGTGATGGTGCATGGGTGCATTGGTGAAGGAAATTCTATGGGGACTACACCTGGGGGTGGAGGGGAGGCAAACATTGTTTAAAAATGAACAATGACATAAAAATATATAAATAATAAAAAAGGAATGGTGTTTAAAAGACCATGAACCCTAAACATAATCAAAGCTTCCTCAATCATCTATGCCATTAACATCATCTATGCCAGTTGAGAGATCAGCACATAATTTAAGATTAAGCAAAAAAACAGGAGTGGAAAATTTTTTTAAAGCTGGAAAAAATAAGACTGAAATTAGTGGCTTGCCCTTTTATTATTCTTTGGAAAGAATTCTCTATTTCAAATTAAAAGTTAATGATGTTTACATGCAATTTGCAGCAACATGGATGGCGCTGGAAGGGATCATGCTCAGCGAAATAAGCCAGAAAGAAAAAGAAAAGATGGTCTCACTCATAGCAGGAATCTAGAAAACTTAAATAAGGGACCAGGAAAAAAGAATAACTATAAGAAAGAAAATATCAAAATCAACAAACAACTACGAACAAGAGACATTCTATGGGGGGTGGAGCTGGGGAGGGGAGGGATTAGGGTCAAAATAAGGGGAATGCAATTGTATGAGGAATATAAAAATAAAATTTATTTTTTAAAAAAAGTTAATGATGTTTCTAAAAGCATAATATATGAACAACTAGGCCTGAAGAGCACTGACTACTGACAAATCAATTTAGTGGAGGAAAAAAGTCAAAGTGAAACTTAAAATGTAGAGTAAATCAAAATTTACTATATTAAATATTTTAGATGACAAGTAATACTTAAAACCATATCTAATGCCATTAAAGTAGAGGAATTAATAGCAGTTATTCTAAATGTGATCCTACCCATTTCCATGACATCAACCTCCCCTCTAGTGATTACATCTATCAATACTGCTTATATCTTGCTTCTGAACACCAGCCCTATCTTTTTAGATATGTTTAAATCATACTGTTCATTATCTAGACAACTTGAAGCAATTTTTAAGTATTTCCTCTCAAGAAATAGAAGTTATTTTACATAAAAACATATATTCTGATTTATTAACATTTTTTGGTAAAGTTGAAGTGGTGGTAAAATTTACCCTTAAATAATAATAAATAACTGGATATATCACACAGAGAGCAAATTCATTGTGTCCAAAAAAATCAACTCCTCGCTGCAATTGAAATCTGTTCCTCCATCAGGTAAAGGAAAGATAAGTGACCAACGGATAGAAGAGGCAGGAAGCAAGGGAATATCCCAAGCCAAGGGATTTGGAATGTCACACCCAAACAGACCCAGCTAAGTGTGGAAAGCTCAACTAGGAAATCATGAAGACACTGAGGTTCAGCCTGCTGTTGTGGAGGAAATCACAACAGGGTCTTGGGCAGGAAAAGTCTGCAGGAAAGAAGTAGGAGATGCACTATATAAATATGAGAAGCCATGTGGCCAAATGGAAAGGGAGATGGTAAAAGTTGCTGCTACTTCTTGCCAGCTTTCACATTCCCAGTTTTAGCTGCAACTTTGTGACTTGACCTTAGCATTAGAGTCTGTGAGCTGCCCTGACATTTTCATAATATATATTCTTATATTTAAACTAACTGGAGTCAGATTTTTGTTTTATTCAAACCAACCGTTCCTGGTAAAGATAAAGAACAAGATTTAGACCTTGAGTTTACCAAGGTCTTTGCTCTTTCATCAACTTATTCTTGTTTTGTTCTAGTAGAATCATCTAGTGGCAACTTGAAAATGTTAATAAGTCAGAACATATATTTTTACTTAAAATAACATCTATTTCTTGAGAGAAAAAACAGCAAAATTGTTGCAGGTTGTCTAGATGATGACTTGTATGATTTAAACATGCTGGATATACAAAAAAAAATCTCAGAAAATAGTTATGTGCATGTAATATATGTAAATACACATACATATACACACAATTTTCTTATGGAGCAGAACAAAATGAAAAATGTAGTCTCAAAATTTTGCTAAATATTTTACTAACATTACTAACACACTAACCATGACAGATGCTCACCTAACCAAATAAGACATTTCATTCAATTAAATGCCTAATAACTGAAGAAAACTAATGTCTTATGATTAAATTTCTTAAAAGTGTGTTAAAATTGTTGAACAATCATTCTTGGTATGCCAAATAAAACCTCAGGTATTAACTTCTGGTGAAAACCATGGTTAAAAGACTATTAACATCTTTCATAAGAACACACTAACAAGATCAAAGACATAATATCATTTTCAGAAACTTATAACTGAGATGGGGAGTTGATATTGAGCCACATTTCTCTCAAAAAATCACTACATTAAATAATACTTAGGTGCTAGAAGGAAAGAGAAATGAAAGTAAGATACAATTCTTGCTGGCTCAGAAGAGCTGAGCCTGGAATGCAAAGTGTGTGACCATTCTTTCCTTCTCTAGCCTCTCCCCAACCCGGACGAGATTTTACACTGACTATTATTTAGCTCTTAACATTCAGTTTCATATGCAGTCATGAATCTATCTATCAATAGACCATAGACTCAAAAGGCACACACATATATAAAAAGACAAAATTTCAAAAGGCATTTGACAAATTATAATAATTGACTCAGGTAAGAAACACCAATGGATGCTAAAAAAAAAAAAAAAAAAAAAAAAGAGCAAATGTTTGCTGGGAAAAAAAGTATTTATAATCTCAAAGCACCTCACTTCACCACAAACTATTTATTACAACCAGGAGGATGAAATCTAGATCCTAAGGACAGGGGAGCAGGAAGGTTTATGATTCTTGGTTCCTTTGTGATCTTGTTGAGCTGCTGTACCAGATTTGCCAAAACATACAGTTCACATTACATCAGAAATATTAGTTTCTTATTTATTAAAAAAAGAAAATTCCTAAAGAAATAAAATTAGCATTCAGGTTACTATAATTTTATTATCTCCCTGAAATACTAAGCTAGTGTGCATGACACAGGTGGACTTTTAGCTTTTGTGAGCTCCTGGACTTACTATTTAACATCTGGTGACACTGCTGTGGCTTCCCACTTACAGCATATCCACAATGAACCTTTGCCTAGAAGTTCTCTCTATACTCTACCACATCTTCACCAACTAACCCCTTGTAGAGTATTAAGATTTACCCAAGCATTGTCTCCTTAAGGCTCACGGTGGTTGAGGCACAGTTCCCAGGTTCTTATGACACTTACCCATGTTTCAATCCTAGCCCCCACAACACTGTGTTGAACCGGTGTGCTCTACCTCTGTTTTATACTTCATATCTTTTTAGCGCATACTGAATTACCTAATAAGTATCCCATGCTTAACTTAGACACAGAAGGGCAGAGATAAAAATAACCACTCTATCACATAGGAAACTACACACAAATAGAACCAGTACAGTTTTTGAGGCAAATACAAAAATGTTCTCTCATATGGTATTTCTGAGCCATTTAGGAAAAGCCTGGGGTTTTCAGGCACCAGGTTGCTGTTGTTTGTTTTTGTATTTTTTTTTTTTGGGGGGGGCATCTGCAAATACACAACCTTTAGGCACTTGAGGAAAAGAAAGGCAGAAGCTTCTGGTGTAAGTAATGGAAATATTTTAGAGCCTTGATATTGTGTAGGTATAAGAAATTTTATCTTTAAGGAAAACTGGCCCTGATACTGCCACTTTTGTATTTTTTTAAAGATTTATTTATTTTTATACAAGAGCTGGGGTATAGGCCAGAGGCGTGGGAGGGTGAGAGGATTCACCAGAGAAAGAGTGGGGAGCAGAACAGGCAGATCTACTGAAATACACTACTGAGGAGAGCAGCGGGCGCGACAGGAGAGGTCTGCCGCACCATGTGGGACCCTTGCCAGGCGGCTGGGAATCGAACCTGTGCTGCAGAGGTTGCAGATAGCTTCACAGGCTGCGCTCAACCTGCTGTGCCACCAGGGAGGTCCACTTTTGTATATTTTTTAAATTATTTTTTTACATTACTTTCTTACATCATTGTTAATTTTTGGACATTTTATTTCTCCCATCAAGTGTATTTCCCATACTTCTCTTGCCACCATAGCTCCCATGACCCATCATCACAAGTCCTTGTGCTCTTCCCCCCCTTGTTTTGACCCCTATCCTCTCCTCTGCTATAACTCTCATCTGTGGTGATCTTGCAAGTTTTGTCTTTCTTCCTGATCCTTTGTTTGGTTTCTCTAGTATTCTTTTACTGAACTAATTTTTAAAATTGTAAGAACTGAAAATAAGCTGCACGTTAATTAAATTTAGGATAGGTTACCTACTGAATGTCTGAATAATTCTATAAATTTAATGAAAATTCAACTACAGAATATTTACATCAAAAGGTATCTCTAAAATGACAGCCTTATCATTTTTTAAATTAATTCTTCAAATTTCCAATGGTGTCAAAAATTTAACAAGTCAGTTCAGTTCCCAAAGAAAATGTAACATCTGGATATGGTACACACACAAAAAGGAAACTAATAATTCAAAAACTTAATTAATTCTTTTAAATAAATAACTATAAAATCTGCTTGATCCTATTGAATTATTTTTATCCTATATTTATATTTATTCAATTATTTCAAGAACACACACACACAGAATGAAGTCCATGAAATGAAATATTTATGCCACTACAAATGTTAGTGTCCCACCCATTGAAAGAGATAGAAGAGAAACTATTACAAAGCAAAGCAAGTTAGTTCATTATTCTCTTCCTATCTTTCTGGACCAGACTTTTCCTTTGTGTTTAATCAGTCCTTTAAAACTCAATTTCAGTATCTATTTGTCTAAGAAGTCAACCCTAATCAAACAAAACCACAACATGAACTTGATCCACAGATACTTACACCTTAATCACAGGTAATTTATGTGTGAAATTTGCATTTGACTTTATATTTAGTTATAAAATACAGAGATTCCATTATCCACTAGTAGTTTTATTTTCTTCACTTCCTATCAAAATACTCAGTATCTATCTACCTCTTCCAAATGTTTATGTAGGCTGATATGTTGCATGGAAGCTACTTTAGTCTGGGGCCTGTGAGTTGCTCAACTGACATTGAGACAAGAGCAATAAAGAATTCCTGTTTACTGGGATTTGGTTTGCACATTTCAAAAACTCCTGTTATGTTTGTTTTTGAAAAAATACACAATTACATGATAATAAAGACATTCAAAGGATCCTCCACTAAAATTGTCCTGAGAATAATCTAGAAAATTCCAGGCAGTCAAAGACAGATAACAATTTTCTAAATTAATTATGGAAAATGTTAAATCTAGAAATGTTTCATGGCAATTAAAAATTGCATTGAATATTTTAGTAACATGATTATCAATGTTAAAAAGATAAAACACATAAAATCTTTTTCTTTCATTCAGTTCGTAAGTCACTATTTTAATCACTATATTTATGCCTATGTTATTACAGAATAACAAAAATATCCTAAGCAATTAAAAACATCAGTGAAGAAAGCAGTAACACCCATACCATTATTTGGTGAATTCTGCTATATAACTTATCTACAAACAAAAGCTCTATATGAGGGTAACACTCTTATAACTTACTATTCTGCTTGAAAAAGAAAAAGTTGAAAAAGAATCTAGAAACAAATAGAAAATTCTACATAATATCCTCTACCTACAAAATTCAGTGTTTCTTTCCTGAAGTCCTGAGCTGTCCATATGCACATATTGTTGCTCCTGAATTAGAGGCTGATTACATTTTAAAATCATTCTGTAGGAGAAAAATGATGACATTTTATGATGTTAAATTGTAAAATATAAACTGAAGTTATATACATAAGTTCTCGAGTAGGTTGTCATTGTATTTATATTTTGACAAGTTTATGAGTATAAAAATGCAGCACTTCTCAAGACACACCAGGAAGGTTGAGGGGTGGGGGTGGAGACAGGAAAAGCTCCTGTGTCATTTACAGGGAAATGTGAGAGTGACTCTGAATGAGGGGTGAGGGGGTAGGAGTAAGACAGAAGGGGAATCACCAGTGCATGCCAGTTGTCCCCTCCATCCCAACTCTATTTCATCCCACTCCTCCCCCACTCCTAATGCACATCAGTTAGGGTTATTTGTAATCCTGTATTCCACATTAAAAGAGATGGCAATGGGATAGGAGAAAAAAATGACTATTTGAATGAACAACTGCAATTCATGAAAATAATTTTGAAATCAATCATAAAATCTTGAAAGAGAATTAAATATTTTCACAGGATTTATAACTCTATGCTCCATGTTATCAATATGTAAATGAGATCTCTCCACATTATCAGAAATTTAGTATTTAACTCCTTAAAACAGAATAAAAATCAAGATAGACAATCCAGTCCTATGGCTTTGTAAGTATCCAATTTATACTAAAAATATACTTTTGAACTAATACTTAAAAAAAAGTACAGCCCCCAAAATTAAATGTTAATGATACTAGAACCATAGCTATGATTTAGTGTAATCAACAGAAACTTTAGGAATAATGCAATATCAAAAAATCTAAAAATTATTTAAGGTATAAAATCAAAAGTGTGTTTGAAATCTGTACATGTGACCTAGAGCAAAACAACGACCACAGATAACATGCAAAAATGAAATGAAAAGCTGCACAAAGATGATTTGCTTTCCAAATGGTATTCTATTTGGTCTCATATTACCATACTGAAAAATTGCTATTAATTAAGCAGTTTTTGTTTTCTGGTACAGTCATAGAAATGTGTATGTCATCACAAAATATATAGGTCACATGTGAATTCTAGTCTTTCTTCAAATTTAAATGTTTTATCTTCAATGCACTATCCTTTGAACAATAAAAATCTTCCATCAAAAAATTTTCTCCATGGGCAAAGGTAAAAGGTTCACTACCTATTTTATACCCATCTTTACTATTTTCATATTCAGAAATACACATAAAAAAGGCAAAATGCCACAACAAATTCTTCAAGAGAAAAAACTATTAAAATGAAACTATTTTTATTAATAAAATAAGAGATATTTAGCAACTCTAATTTCAACAAGTAGAGAAAATAAAACTTGATAGAAACTTTAGAAAAACATCTGGCTTACTGGTTGCAAAAGTCTTGAACTTTACTTAAATGCCAACATTCTTTAAATTAATATCACTAAAGAGACATAAACCAAGAGAGATGAAATTAGTAAATAGTTCATTTATGTTAGAAAAGTGAAACAAGGAAAGAAATCCAGGGGACTACTCCATATTTTACTGACAGACCTGAAAATTTCTTCTTCCTGCTACAGAGACAAAAAGCATTTTTCAGTTCACCTCTGATTTGATCTCATTCTTTCTGCACTGAAGATATGAAGAAAGCGAAAATGTGTGTAGTACATTGAGTGCCGCCAGCATTGCACTGAAGTCCATCCCAGGTCCATTTTGTCTCAACTGTATGGTGTTAGTTCAGGTGACCTACCATCTCTACTCCACATTACGTGAGAACCTACTAAAATGATATTGCTCACATACCCCAGTACAATCTATTCTTCAGAGAGTAACTCAAGTGATCTTTTTAAACATAAACCAAATCTTGTCATTTCCCTATTTAAAAATCTTACAATGGCTTTCAACTTATCTTATAAAAGTAAGAAACAAATGACAACTTACCAGACACTATGAGTCCGGACCCCACTAATCTCACCTCATCCATCTTTTTCCATGCTAGCCCCCACACTGCCCTTCAAATTAAGAGTATCTCAACCTTAGCACTACTGACACATTGGGCAGCACAATTCTTTGTTGAGGAGAATGGCGTGTGCAGTGTTGGGCATTTGGATATAATGGAATCCCTGCCCTCCACTCACTAGGTGACATCAGCACTAGCTCATTACTGCTCTTGGTATTCTCCCCTTTTATGAGTATAAAAATGCTTTTTTATCCCCTCGATGTGCAATGCTAACTCCCAATAACTGAGCTGTCAGCTAGTTCATAATCATTATTACATCAGCTTAGCCAAGGTGGCCTACTCAGAGAAGACTTCTCTTACTATCCTTTGTAAAGTTGCACTCACTTCCACTATATCTATATCCCAACACTAAACACAAGGATATAAAATACTCAAAAAGTAGTTGTTGAAAGCATAAAGACATGTCAGTATTTACGAGAAAAGTGTTTAGGTATTAAGATACTAATATTCAACACATGATGCCACAGTAGCACTCCTAGATATTCTCCTAAACCCTATAATCTCAAACATAAGCATTCTAAAACATTATTAATTCTTTCCTTTATAAAAGCACTGGTAAGCTTTAAAAGCAAAAGGCTACATGAATGAAATGTGAGAACTGAATCTTAGCTTAGCGTGTTCAAGTGAATTGGGGAAGTACACTCAGATTAACATATGCTGAATAGTAAACCATGCAAAATGAGAGTCTCTAATCAGAAGTCCAACTGTCAGTGAGAATGTAGGTTGGTCCAGCTTACAGAAAAAGAGTATGAACGTTTCTAATTTTTTTTTAACTGTATCTACCTTACATTCCAGCAATCCCACTTCTAGGTATCTACCCAAAAGATGCCAAAACACTAAGACAGAGGGATATGTGCACTCCTATGTACACTGCAGTACTATTTACAATAGTTATGGAAACAACCTGAGTGTCCAATGACAGATGAGTGGATAAGAACTAGTATATATACACAATGGCATACTACTCAGCTATCAAAAAATTAAATCTTGCCATTTCCAACATTGATGGAATTGGAGGGGATTTATGCTAAGCAAAATAAGTCAGAAGGAGAACAACAAACACTGAATGATTTCACTTGTTTGTGGAATATAGAGAAACCAAAAAAAAGGAACAGACAAAACTAAACTGAAACAAACCCGAGAAATCTGACTATGATGCTACAGCTGATGCTACCAGAGAGGTAGGGAGGATAGGAGAGGATCAAATCAGAAAAGATGCCAACAGAATATGATGAAGGATTATGTTTGGATAAAGGATTATGCTTTGGTGGTGGGCAGGGTGTTGTAACACCCAAAATTATGTACAATGTTTTAAACCATTTTACTTCAATAAAAATAATACAATAAAAAGTAAAGTAACATTTCATTGCTCTGATTACTAAAATATATTTCTAGATATATATTAAATCACTAATTTACAAAATTACCATTCATCAGAGCATTTACATAAAGAGATACTGGAATGGCAAGTGAGGTCTTGCAGAAAGTGTGAGCAGGAGGAAAAAGCAACACATACCAATTGTGCACCATGAGCTTCTGCACAGCCAGAAGAGCATTGTAGCGAACCTGCTGGTCTTCATGGTGCATGTGGTTCATCACCAGTTGCTTCCCACCAAGCTGTTCAATAACCCTACGGAATAAAAGTCACTTTGTGAAGATGCTGTGATTACTTTCAAGCTTGTTTTGTTAGTCAGCAAAAGGTCAAATGCCAGGGAGCCTAAGGTCTTTAAAAATGTAATTATAATATAGATAAGTAAACCAACACATGCCTTTTATATCCTTCCTTGTATGCCAGGTGCTGTACTTTTAAAAAAAAATTATTTAGGTAACATTGGTTTATAACATTGTTTGGATGCTAGAAGATTTCAAACATTTTCTCTTTTGACTTCCTAATGATAAATTCAATTGTTATTCTCACTTCTTAATAGAGACAAATACCTCACAGATAACTGCAATATTCTAGATTATAGTTTTCTAGGTAGTTGAGTATAAATTCCATTATTACCAGTATTTCTGGCATGCTTAAAATCAGAATCTTGAAGAGCCTCCCCTGGTGGCACAGCGGTTGAGCGCTGGGTTGTGAGGCTGCCCACAGCCTCTGCAGCACCAGTTCGATCCCCGGCCACCAGCGAAGGTCCCACAAAAAAAAATAAAATAAATAAAAATAAAAAAAAAATTCAGTATATTGAACACAGCCTAATATCCATAATAATATCAGATTGATATTAAGTTTACTAGTTGCCATACTGTAAAATAGATAGGGGCTGAGATGTAGATAGTAGGAATATAGGATTAAAAAGGACTCAGTAGAGGACATGTTAATTTCCTGAAAATGACTACTAATTTTTAAGATACCTGCCCTTTCTTTTAATCACGGAATATGCTACTGACCTCCTGGGCACCGAAACAAAAGAGAAAATTGCTATTGTCAATAACATCAAGATGACTGACAACTGATATTGCTTTCTATCACTGAAGCCCCTAACACTCTGAGACATCCAGTACTACAAATGAAAAAGTAAAGTAAAAAGAGTTATTTGTTTCATAAATGGATGTTCTCTGTTTCTTTGCAAGGGTGTGTCTGTGAACAGTATCTTAACTCCATCATGACAGTGAGGATTCTCCAGTCTACAATGTCCAGTGGCTGACATCAATACTGAAGTCGGTGAAATATAATAGAATTTTTGTAGCAGTTAAAGGAACCTAAGAGATGAGTAGACGGAAGTGAGAGACTTTATTTTTGTAAGTATCTTCATAAAAAATACATCAAACTGAGTATTTTACAAAGTACAGTATAACTGTAACCAAGCATTGAGATCTTGTCGTGTGCCAGGTACTATATTTTTTTTTTAATTTTTCTTTTTAGGTAACATTTGTTTATAACATTGTTTGGGTGCTAGAAGTATAGGACTTCCCCTCAAGTGGTGTTAACATATAGCACCCTCAGCTAGCACATCTATTGTACACCAAATTAGTCCGCTGTACACTCTCCCCATCTTGTTTTCACCCCTTTCCCTTTTTCCCCTCTAGTAAGCTCAATTCAAGAGTGAGTTTACTCTCCCCCCAGCAATATTTATTATAAGATAATAATTACCTTTTAGAATTGGCATAGGAATAGACAAATGTAACAACCGAGCAGAATAGAAAGCCTAGAATGTTGCGGGGAAGAATCAGGGTGTATGCCAGAGGCACAGGAGTGAAAGAACTCAACAGAGACAGAGTGGAGAACAGAAAAGGCGGATTTATTGAGCTACACTGCTAAGAGAAGCAGCTGGCAAGACAGGAGAGGTTTGCAGTGCTTAACACTCCATTTTCTAGTGTTAGTTCTTAGTTTGGCTTTATCTGACTTTTTGTTTGGCTTCTCTAAACTCCACATAAAAGTGACACCATCCAGTATTTGTCTTTCTGATTTATCTTCTTTAGCATAATTCCCTCCAGCTCCAACCATGTTCTGGTAAATGGGCAAGAGTTTATCTTTTTTGATCACTGAGTAGAATTCCATGGGCATATAGATACCAAATCTTCATCCACTCATCTGTACTTACCACATTTAGGTTGTTTCCACAGCTCGGCTATTGTAAATAGTACCACAATGAACTATTCCCTTCATATTCCCTTCATATTTCCCTTCAAATTAGTGTTTTGTATCATTTGAGAAATGTCCATATTGTTTTATTAGGAGTCGAACCTATCTACATTTCCACCAACAATGTAAGAGAGTTCCTTTTTCTTCACATTCTTGCCAGCTCTCATTTTTGATCTTTTTAATGTGGGCTATTCTCACAGGTATGAGGTGGTGTCTCACTGTGGTTTTGATTTGTTTTTCTCTGACAATAAGTGATGATGAACATTTTTTCAGTGCTCACTGGGCAGTGGCGTGTCTTCTTTAGAGAAGTGCCTCTTTAGTTCTTCTGTCCATTTTTTCATGGGGTTCTTTGATTTCTTTTTGGTTGAGTTATACAAGTTCTTTACAGATTTTTACCTCAGCCACTTGTCAGATATATGGTGTGCAAATATTTTTTTCCCATCCAGTAAGTTGTCTTTTCATTTTAAATAGTTTCTTTCTCTGTCAGAAGCCTTTTATTTTGGTATAGTCCCACTCATTTATATGCCTTTCTTTTTTCCTTGTTACTAGAGATGAACCCAAAAAGACATCACTGAACTCTATGTCATGGAATGTTTCACCTATGTTTTCTTACATCTATTTTATGGTGTCAGGTCTTAGAACTAATTCTTTCATCCAGTTAATTTGATTTTTGTGTATGGTTTGAGATAGTGGTCTACCTTCATTCTTTTTCCAATTTCCCAACACTATTTATTGAAGAGATTTTTCTTTCTCCAATGCCATAGATCAACTGTCTTGGTTCCGTTGTCATACATTAACTGTCCACACGGCGTGGGTTTATTTCTTAGCTCTCAACTCTATTTCACTGTGTATCTGTTTTTGTTCTAGTACCATGCTGTTTTGACTATTATAGCTTTGTAGTATGGTTCAAAGTCTGGGGGTGTGATTCCACTGTTCTTCCTCTTTTTTTGTCAGGAATACTTTGGTCATTCAGATTCTTTTATGGTAATATTTGTATTATTTCTTTGAAGACCACCACTGGAACTGATAGGGACTGCACTGAAAATGTATATTGCTTTGGATAAGGTGGCAATTGTGCCAATGTTTATTCTTCCAGTCCATGAGTAGAGCATATCTATTTCTTTGTGTCTTCTATTTCTTCAACATTATGTTATAATTTTCTCTGTATAAGCCCTTTACCTCCTTTGTTAAGTTTATTATATTTAATTTTGTTTTGGTGCAATTGTGAATGGGATCATGTTCTTAATATCTTCCTTTTGCAGACAATTATTTGCATGTAAGAAAGAAACTAATTTTTGTGTATTGATTTTGTAACTTGCTACTTTGCTGTTTCAATTAGTTTTTCTGTGGAGTTTTTAAGGTTCTCTGTATATTTTCATGTCATCTGTAATAATAGATTTACTACTTATTTCCTAATTGAGATTTCTTTTATGTCCTTTTCTTGCCTAATTGCTCTAGCTAGGACTTCCAATACTTTGTTGAACAGTAGTGGTCAAAGAGGATATTCTTGTCTTCTACTTAATCTAAATGGAAAAGCTTTCAGCTTTTCACCACTGAAAATGTTAGCTATTGTTTGGCCACATGTGGTATTTATTATTTTGAGATATGTTCCATTTATTCCCATTTTTTCAAGGGTTTTCATCATACACATACTTTGAATCTTATCAAATGCTTTCTTGGCCTCTATTGATAAATTCATACGGTTTTTATCTTTTGTTTTACTGACAGGTGAATATATTGATTGATTTTTTGGCTGCTGAACCAATCTTATGTCCCTGATATAAATCCCACTTGGTCATGGTATATAATCCTTTTAATGTATTTGATGGGTTCAGTTTGCTAAGATTTTGTTGAAGATTTTTGTTTCTGATCATTACAAAAATTGGCCTGAATTTTTCAATGTTTGTGTTTCCTGTGTTTTGTTTTGATATTAGAGTAACACTGCCCTCAAAAAATGTATTTGCAAGTACTCCCTCTTTCTCAAAAATTTTTTGAAAGAAATGAGCGGGACAGGTACTACCTCATCATTAGTCACAGAACTCACTTGTGAAGTCATCTGGTTCTGGGCTAGTGTTTTGGGGGGATAGCTTTGATTACTGTTTCTATTTTCTGCTTGTGATTAATCTATTTAGATTTTCCATTTCTTTCCCATTCAATCTCAGATGGTTGTACGATCTAAGAATTTGTCCATCTCCTTTAGGTTATTGAATTTATGAACATACAAATGCTCAAAGTATCTTCTGAATGTGTGCAATATATTGTAACTTCTCTTTCATTTCTGATCCTGTTTGAGTTTTCTTCCTCTTTTTCTTTGTGTGCCTAGTTAGAGGTCTGTACATTTTGTTTATTTCTTCAAATAACCAGTTTTAGTTTCATTGAGATTTTTGCCCATCTTTTTTTTTATTTTTACCTCATTTATTTCAGTTCTAATTTTTACTATTTCCTTTATTCTCCTGGCTTTTGATGTTGTTTGTTCTTCTTTTTCTAGTTCCTTGAAATGAGAATTAAGGTTATTCATTTGACCTCTTTCTTCTTTCTTGATGTGGGCCTGTATTACTTACACTTCCCTCTTAGTAATACATTTGCTATGCATCATAAGTTCTGGAAGGTGTGTTTGCATTTTCAGTTGTCTCGAGGTATTTTCGAATTTTTTATTGATTTCCTCATTAACCCAATAGTCAGTCAGCAGTGCATTATTTAGTATTCATGTACTGGAAGCTTTTTCTGCTTTCTTTTTGTAGTTGATTTCTAGTTTGATACCTTTATGGTCAAAGAAGTTGCATGGTATGGTTTCAATCTTAATGAATTTATTGATACTTGTCTTGTGATTCAATATGTGGTCAATCCTGGAGAATGTTCCATATGTACTTGAGAAGAATGTGTATTCAACTTTTGGGGAGTACAGTGCCCTATAAATGTCTATAAAGCATATGTGGTCCTTAAGGCTATTATATCCTTATTCATTGTCTACTTGACCTGTCCATTGGTGAAAAGGAAGTGTTGAAGTGCCCCTGTCATGAATGTGTTTTTTACAATGGGTTTTCAGAACTGATATTACCTTTATTTTTTTTTTAAGATTTATTTATTTATGCATAAAAGAACTGGGGTACAGGCTAGAGGTACGGGGGTGAGAGGATTCACCAGAGACAGAGTGAGGAACAGAACAGGCAGATCTATGGAAAAATACTGCTGGGGGGAGCAGCAGGTGAGTCAGGAGAGGTCTGCTGTACCATGTGTGTAGCTCCCTGGCCAGCTGGGGGATGGAACTCGTGCTGCAGAGGCTGTGAATCGCTTCACAGTACTGTGCTTAACCTCTTGAGCCACCAGGGAGGCCCTTTTGCTGCACTTTAATTTTGTAAGAATATGTTATGAGTGTTAAGTCTTCCTAATGAATTCTCCCTTAATCATTATATAGTGTCCATCCCTATCCCATTAGCTTTTTTAACGGTAAAATCTATTTTATGTGATATAAGTATGGCTGTCCAAAAGGCAGCAAAAAGGTGAAATGTTTCCAAATCTAACCACTTTGTGTTTTTAATTGGTGAGTTCAATTTATTTATATTTAGAGCAATTGCTGATATATAAGTCTGTTGCTATCATTTTGACCTTAATTTTTGTGGTTCTTTTCTCTTGTCCTGTTCTTGCATTCAGTTCAGTTCATCTCCAGTTTAGATAAAAGAGTTCCTTTCAACATTTCATGGGGGGAGAGTGTAGTGTTTGAAAACTCCTTCAGTTTCTGTTTGTCTAAGAAGGCCCTGATTTCTCCCTCATATCTGAAGAAGAGCCTTGCAAGATAGATTATTTTGGATGGCAGTTTTTATCATTAAGTATTCTGAACACATTATTCCATTCTCTTATTTGCCCAAAGTATTTATCCAGAGATTCCTGATGTTAGTCTGACTGGGGTTCTTTCATAGATTAGCTGCTGCTTCTTCCTACTCATCTTTAATAGTCTCTCTTTGTCTTTGAACTTTTAGAACACTCACTACTATGTGGCTTAGTGTGGGCCTTTTTTTTTTTTTTTTTTTTTTTTTTTAGGTGTTCTAGCGTTCTTTTAGTTTCATGGACTTGTATTTTTAGTTCCTTCCTCCAGTTTGGGAAATCTTCCTCTATTTTTTTTTTTTTAAAGATTTATTTATTTATTTATACAAGCACTGGGTACAGTCAGAAGCATGGGAGGGTGAGAGAACCCACCAGAGCCAGAGGGGAGAGCAGAGCAGGCAGACTGACGAAGTACACTGCTGAGGGGAGCAGTGGGAGGCAGGAGAGATCTGCGTGCCATGTGGGACCCTCTCCCAATGGCTGGGGATTGAACCAGCGCTTCAGAGGCTGCGGGAAGCTTCACAACCCAGCACTCAACTGCTGCAACACCGGGGAGGCCCCCTCTATTATTTCTTTAATTAAGTTCTCTGATCTCTTTTCTCTCCTCCTCCCCCATTGCCTTTCCTCATGCAGTCAGATAATTCTTGAAATGATCCATTTTCTTTATTGCTCTCCTCTTCTACCTTGTTTTTTGGTGCATTCTCATCTTCAAATCACTAATTTAATTTTCCATTTAGTCTATTCTACTTCATAGCTTTCTCCAACATTTTTCATTTCATTTATTAATTTTTTTACATCCTGCATCTCCTTTGTTTTCTTATGTATAGGTTCAACTTTGACTTTGTTAATTTTATTTCTCAGACAATTCACTTGTTTTTATGAATTCTCTGGTATATCTTTCATCAACTTTTCTGTGGCTTGTTTTCTTCCATTTAATTGAATTTCCTTATTATAGAAATTATGAACTCTGTATCCAATAAAATGAATAGCCCTTCCATATCTTTGTGATTGGATTGTAATGATTTGTTCTGTTTCTTCAGTGCAGTATTCCCCTGAGGACTTATGGTGCCATTTGTTGTATTTTCCATCCCATTATTGGCTTCCTGGTCCCCAATGCTGTAGGTGGGGCCCATGCTGGGTGTGGTTCTGATCCTGGTGCTCATCAAGGGTTCTTACTAATGGGCTGTGCTGCTGCTGGTGACTATGTTGATGCTGCAGATACTGTACTTTAAAATATCACATCTAATACATCAGCTCTGCTCTTTATCAAAATCGTAACATGAAGCACATCATTTAATCTAGTAAATTCTTTTTTTAAAATTTTTTTTTAAGATTTATTTATTTATTTACACAAGCACTGGGGTATAGTCAGAAACGCGAGAGGGTGAGAGAATTCACCAGAGCCAGAGCAGGGAATAGAACAGGCAGACTGATGAAGTACACTGCTAAGGGGAGCAGTGAGTGGCAGGAGAGGTCTGCATGCCATGCGGGACCCTCGCCCGTTGGCCGGGGATCGAACCGGTACTGCAGAGGCTGCAGGCAGCTTCGCAACCCAGCACTCTACCGCTGCACCAGCCGGGAGGCCCCTCTAGTAAATTCTATCATCAAATCCAGGAACAAGAACACCTCCATTATGGTGCTGCTGTAAAGACTAAGGGACACAAAGTCTACATCCCTGCAACATAGTAAGCCCATGTCTGCTGTTATGACAAATGATAGTGCTAAGGATACAGGAGCTGCTGCTCTTTACTTCCCTCAATGTAGTGAAAGTGATATTTCTAAGAATCTGAACATCACATTCCCTGCTTAACTTAATGAATAACAGGCCTGCTATAATCTGACATGGAGCCGTCTCGAGTGCCACAGAACAGGCATACACTCTGTATCCTCTGCATTCTGACTCTACTCATCTCTTTGAGTTCCTCCAGTCACAGCATATTAGCATATACTCTCTTTCCCAGAAATTTTCTTACTCTTTTCCATTAGTTAACTTTTACTCATCTATCAGACCTTGGCTCAATTGTCACTTCTTCAGGGAAACCTTCTCTCCACCCATATCACATTAATTTCCCTAATTTGTCCCTTCCAAGGCACTATATATCTCTCCTTCATTGTACCTATCTAGTTACAATTTTATACCTGAATGATTATTTCAAAAGTATTAGTCTTTCCCATTATACAAGAAGTTTCATGAGGTACCAAAAAAAAAAAAAGAAACTATGATCTTGTTCTCCACTGTGTTCCTAGGACTCAAGAGAGAAAATACTCATCAAACAAATATTTATTACCTATATTCTTTTATCAGTATGTCCTATATTGTAACTAATATCCACTATATCTCTTTTTGTTAAAAGACATATCATCATTAAAGGACAAGTAAAATTTCAAAGAAGACAAACTCACTACAGTAAAAACCTTTGAAGGACAACCCTCACTCAGCTGCTGAAGCATGAAGCACATTACAGCCTTCTCGTGGTTAGGAACATTAGACAGTGCACTTCAGCACTAGGCTTGGGGGCCTTTTTAAAGAGTACAATCACCAACAAAATATAAACAAAACAAAACATGGGCAATGAAAAGGTCCCAAAAATGGTATTTGTTCAGAGTATTAAAGCTAAAGAGGGAGACAGAATGTATCTCTGACTGACCTCAGCTAGGAATATGTGCAACCAGCGACACAAACATCCAGTGACTCAAACTTTGCTCTGCACATGTCCACAAATGATCCTGAAAACTAAGTCTTAATTTGAAGGTCACAAGCAAATTTTAACACATAGAGAGATTCAGAAATCTAGAATCCATAAATAGAATCTACTGTATATTGTATAGAATCTACTGTATACTGAATATTATTTCAGAAAACAGCCATATGTATGTAAAGTAACAGACCTTAAAAAGAGAGAGCATACACCATTTATAATAAGAGCACTTTTATACAAATTGGGCACTATGCCAAGCCCTTCATTTATTTTATCTCATGTAGTTCTCACAACAAATGTACTACCTAGTCCTGCGTAGTTCTATATAAGGTGATATGGGTTTTTTTTTTTTTTTAAACCCTTGCCTCTTAAGCTATCTATCTTATGCCCAGGCAAGAAACCTTGAAGAGTTTTTCTTTTAATAATTTATATTAATGTACTTATTTACTAAACATTCACTTTCAAACTATACAACTTAACTGCCCTCTATCCCAGAGAGTCCAACAGATCTCACAAAGGGATAGAGAAAGTCTACTCATTGAAAGTTGGTGCTATGAAATAAACAGATGTTTTTTAGTCTTGTAAATTTAAGATACAACTGGAACACCAATTATTTTCAGATTATACAGCTGTCCAAAATCACAGATGCTTGAATCTTTCCAGTTGGAAGATTAAGACAGCATTTAAAAGACAGGGTACTAAGATGATTTAATTTACAAATAGATTTGAGTACTTTGTTTATTATCTATTGCCTAATAGGGAAAACCTTGCTAATTGTATTTCAAAACATGTCAAGTGAACTGTATGTTAAGCTTTCAAGTCTTGGAATACTATACTGCAGGAATAACAATTTCTGTAACAGTAAGAACAGTTCAGGAATGTACCAGCTAGGAAAACAATAAGGTACTTCTAGAATAAAGTTAAGTATCCTAAATAACACAGCACTATTTTTGTTTGTTTTAAAGGTCATGTCCCCTCAAATTAGTTCCATAATATACAAAAAGTATCCTGATAAGGATTTTATTATTTAGCATTCTACTCATAGCTAATTATATTGCACTATAACATTACAATTTACAACACATTCCTATAAATGGTTACATTGCATGTTTGAGTCTACCATTATGAAAGTAGAATATTTCATATCTATGTAGCAATATACTCTGTAGAGTGTATAATATTAGTAATCACTGAAATCATATATATTTTGTTCCCCTTATAATAGAAAAATTATTAACTTTTTTTTTAAAACAAAAAAGTAATTTAGGAGAATAATCATCAGATTTCTAAGTGGGGAAGTTCTTTCTAAACATAAAAAATAATGGAAGAAAACCACAAGGTTTTAACTGGAAAATAAGCTCCACAGAGCAGTACTTAGAAGTACCAGACACTCAATAAAACATGAATAATGAATGAAAGAATATCACTATACAGTAACTGGAAATCATGTATGACAAAAATTTATGAACAGAATAATAATGTAAACAGCAAACTTAAAATGTTTATCTTAAGTAAGGTAGAAAATATTCCTGCAAATCATGTTAAGTAATCAAAATATAAATTAAAATCATCAGATACTATTTTACCCAGTAAAGGTTAAAGGAAATGATATGATAGGGTGGTAATGATGCTGTTCTCATACATTGCTAGTGAATGTCATAGAAGTAATATGTAATCCTACAGATAGGAGATAGTTGTAGTATTTTAATTGAATTGTTTTGTGTAGAATGTGTATGTTCATATGTAATAACTGAGGTTGTACTACGCTCAGTTTATTGTATATCATAACAAACACTTTCCCATGTTATCATCAAAAATTTCTCATTGTTGTACATGAATGTGCCATAGTGTTTAACAACGCAACTAATATTTCATGTTTAGGTTGTTTTAAAAATTTTTCGCTATTATAAAGAATGCTGTAAGAAATAGTATAGAAAATGAAATACTACTCTGCTATTAAAAAAAAAGATGAAATCTTGCCATTCATGACAACGTGGATGGAACTGGAGGATTATGCTTAATGAAATAAGGACAATGCGAAAAAAATATACCAGATAATTTCATTCACATATAGAACATAAAGAAACAAAATAAAGGGGCAAAACTAAGTCAAAACAAATCGCAGAAATCTGCAGAATCTAGACAACTAGAAGGGAAGGGTGCAAGGTGGGTAGGAAAGGTGGGAGGAGACCCACCGGACTATAGTGGAGGGTTACTGGTGCTCTTGTGGTTGGTGTGGTGTGGTTATACACATTTGAAAAGAGTGTGAACCTATCCCACAAAAATATACAAACTATTATAAACCAATGTTATCTCACAGAAATAAAATTTTAAAAAAGAAATAGTGTAGAATCTTGATGCTTTTTTTTATTATGGAGTGAGGCATAAATCTAATTTTTTAGTTATTTTCCTACAAAATAAGCATTTCACAATATTTTGCATTTGTTTTTTGAAGTTTTTTATAATGTACTAAACTCTTACACACATGGAGATTTATGTATCTGTCTATATCTATGCCTATCTTCCTTTTGAAGTACACCTAAAATATGAAAGACTGGTAACAAGGTTTTCTGGGTCAGAATGAAAATATCTTGCACTTCAAACACTAAGACATTCCATAGCTATATTAAATACTTTTCTACTTTGCCTGAAGTAGGTACTACTGAGTAGTCTTCCATATGTCACCCGCTTAATGTTTCTTCTCTCATGTATTTTCAAAAAGAGCTCTAACTATAGTACAGATCCATCTCGCCACTCTTACTGGTCACCATGCTGCACTTACACATTAACCCATCACATAGACTTCGGAGATAGTCATTATTCCAACCCAGAATAAGAGAAACATTTGCCTTAACTCAAAAAAGGACCTAAATTACAATCTCCCTTTCCCATATCTGAACCCAAAAGTGTGCTTACCTACTCCAAGTCTACTATTTGTAATAAGGAAAACATTGATATGCCTTTCTTATGTACAACTTTCTTGAGTATAAAACATTAACATTAAAAATAGTAGCTAAAACCTATCAAGTACTTACTATGCACCTGCTAGCACTGTTCTAAATGCTGTATTTGCCTTAACTCATTTAATCCTCACTTCAACCTCATAAGAAATATGATTATCATCCCAATTTTACACATTTAGGAAATCAATCAAGTGGGAACAGTAACAATTCAAACCAAGGTACATCCCTGCTTTTCCAAGTAATATAAAAGAGCTCCTTCATCCCATTTAATGTTTTCATCCCTCGATAAATTTTGGCACTTTGATTTCTTATTTTTTGAGAAAAAGCCTGTCCTTTTTTCATTGTTAATATATCTAAGTGATTTTAAATTATATGTTCAATATCACCTCCTCTGAAAGTCTTACTTTCTCTGCCCACACAGAATTCCTCTCTTTAATACCATGAAATATACAATTCCATCATTTTAACATCTACTATTAACTTTTTTATAGTTATTATATTTTCTCTTACACTTTGAACCTGTGGTGTTCAATAACAATGTCAAATTCATCTATATGATTACATATATTAGCCAAAAAATAATCATTGCTCACAAAATGACTACTGAATCAAATTGTACAAACCACAAAATTTCTCAACATGAAATTACTAATGTGACCTCTGTTGGTTATTATACAGTAGTATTATTGATATATAGGTGTACTTACATTTTTGTACTGCACATATTTTATAGGTTTAACATAATTTCTAGTATTATAATAATCTTAATATTGCTTCCCTATTAGTTTCTCTGCTAATCTACTTTATTTTAGATAAGAACATTAGTTAGGACCAAATGAAATTAATGGCATTTCTCTTACCGCTTGCCTCGTGGATAATGGCGCACATACTCTCCAACATCGTGAGCAGCAACAGCTAACACTTGTGGATCATCTGATACCTCCAGAAGTTTTGTCAAAATTCTGAAATAAATTTGAAGACATTGAATCCTAATTCTTCTATACAGGACAGCAAAGCACAGGTATAGTGCAAATATCTTTCTGAAATAAGTGTTTATATATACAATTGTATTTTCTACAGATCTCAACTATCACACATAATATATTACACATAAGTTAGCAACTTTCAAACCTTTTTACATATATAACAGGTTATTTTCAGATTCACAAATTAAATCACGCACAGTTCTCAAACTATCAGGGACTCCCTTCATCTCAAGAAAGGAAAACAGAACATGAGTAAATGTTACCTTAGTATACAATTATCTGTGGATCCTTGTAAACTATATTTTGAAAATAAATCATTTTCAAACCTTTGGTTAGTACTGTGAACAAATTACCCTCAGATGTGATCATGGAACGGAGCACTGAGCACACACATATCCCCTTTCTCTAGCTCTCTTACAACAGACTTGAATATACATTTTACAAATTTAACAAAATTCACAACAGCATGAGTTCCTTTTTTTTTTTTAAGATTTATTTTTTTATGCATACAAGAAGTAGGGTACAGGCCAGAGGTGTGGGGGTGAGAGGATTCACCAGAGACAGATTGGGGAGCAGAACAGGCAGATTGACAGAAAAACACTGCTGAGGGGAGCAGCAGGCCAAGTGAGGAGAGGTCTGCTGCGCCATGTGGGTCTCCTCCCTGGTCGGGGAGTGAACTCATGCTTCAGTGGCTGTGGATAGCTTCATTGGCTGTGTCTTAACCCCTCGCGCTGTCAGGGAGGCCCCTAACAAGTACTTTTGAGAAGAGGAATCAACCACCACCCACAGAGAAAGACCCCATGCTGGGAGCCTGGAGGCACAACCATAAATTTCCACCTCCTAAAGGCCTCCAGAGAGACGGTTCCTCTTACCTAAAAGATGTATGTTTCTCAGGGAGCAAGGAAAAGGGGGCTACACTGTTCAGAATCCAGTTGAGAAAAGGCTACCTTCTCCTGAGTGTAAACGGAGATCATTCATGGAACAGAAAATCCCTGCTATTAAAACTGCTCAAGGACACAAATCTAAAAACTTTTCAACTCATTCTATAAGCAGAGAATAAATATAAGGATGAAACAGAATGCATCTATTTTAATGGACAGGTAGAAGACTTACATATTTTAAAAAACTGCTTTTTAGTATTCCAGCAATAGTCACTCAGATATAGATATATGAAAACCATAAAAAATTAGCTAGTTAACTCAGTAGTCTACCTAGAGAATACCATATTTGGCTCTCTGCTCAAATGTCACCTACCTTGCTTGAGAGCCTCCAGTTATGATGAGATGGTACCCCACCTCCCTCCATTATTCTCTATTCCTTCTCCCTAATTTTATTTTTCAACACAGAACTAATCATTACCAGCTATTTATGTTATACTTCAGATAACTATTTGCTTGTTTTTTCCTCAAACTATAACACAAGCTTAATGAGAAAAAGAGCTTGGTTTTCCTTGCCATTGTATCTACAACACAAATTACAGTATTGACTATTTAACAGACACTCAATAAATGCTTGTTGAAAAAAATGAATAATTAGATATAAAACAGTGCTGTCAATTGGGAAAAACAACTCCGACAGTGTCTAATAAAATTTAAAATTCACAGACTCTTCAATCCTGTAATTTTGTTTCTAAGAATCTTAAAAAATATTTTCACAGGTCCTCCCTGGTGGCGCAGGGGTTAAAGAGCGCTATAAGCTATGGGCACCACTGCAGCAAGAGTATAAGCTATGGGGCACCATTGCAGCAAGAGTTCGATCCTCAGCTGGTTAGAGAGCAACCCATATGGCACAGCAGACCTCTCCTGCCTCGCCCACCACTTCCCTCAGCAGTGTATTTTAGTAGATCTGCTCCACACTCTCTCTAGTGAATCCGTTAGGGAGAAAGGATGTCCTAAAGCTAATTCCATACAGGCTTTGTGGACTCCACCCCCACCCCAGACCAAAGCCAAAAGACACTGGGAACTCCAAATCCCATCATCACCAAAGGGAAGGTGGCTGGGACCTGAGGGTGGGGTTAAGCAGCCAGGTTTGGTATAAAGCCAGACACATGGGCTTTGGAGAGGATCCCCCATTTTTGGCTCTCTGCCAGCTCGCAGCTCCAGCCAATTCTGAGTGCGCCTTTGGGTTTCCAGGTCAGCGGATCGGGTAGGACACATTAAAGACTTTATTTCCCTATTTTCTCCCTGAGTTGTACATTTTACATTTCCTTATTTCCTTTTCCCTTGTAAATAAACCTTTTATTAACACTTTGTGTGTGTGCCTATAGTGGAGTATTAATAAGTCTCTTTTAAGCGCGCAGGTGAGGACCCACAGCCAGGCAACCCATTTTATTTTATATCGGGGTTGCCCTATAACAAATCCTCTCACCCCCACACCTCTGGCCTGTACACCAGGTCTTGTGTGTATAAATAAATAAATCTTAAAAGAAAATCTATTTAAAAAAAATTTTTTTCCCCACAAATACATTTATGTATACTATCTTAACAAATATGACCATGTAGCAGAGTTAGGATTTTTACTCTATAGTAATAGGAACTGGTATACAAAGCAGCTTCATATCCCACATTTTATCTAATTCATACAACCAAGTTTACCAGTTCTTATTTTACAAAGAGGTAAAATGAGGCTCAGTGAAATAAAGTAGTCAAATAAAAAAAAGGGGGGGGAGGGGAAAGACCAGTCAGGGTCTCCCTAGTGGCATAGGGGTCAGTGTTATCACGCTATGACCTCTGGGTCCTGTGTTCAATTCCCTGCCAGGGAGCTAACGCAAATATGGCACAGTAGACCTCTCCTATCTCGCCTACTGCTCCCCTCAGCAGTGTATTTCAGTATACCTGCTCCCTGACTGTCTCTGATGAATCCTCTCACACCCTGCTCTACTTCTGCCTACATTCCTGTTCTTCTATGCATAAATAAATAAATCATTCTTTTAAAAAGAGACTTAGCAATTTTTTTTTCATTGTGATTGCATTTTATTTTATTTTTTTTTAAATAATAAATTTTATTGTTATATTCCCCATACAATTGCAGCCCCCCCATTCTGACCCCAATCCCTCCCCTCCCGCCCCCACCCCCCTAAAAGTGTCTCTGGTTCATAGTTTTTTGTTGATTTTGATTTTCACTTTCTTAAAGTTATTCATTTTCCTGGTCCCTTATTTAAGTTTTCTAGATTCCTGTTATGAGTGAGACCATCCGGTATTTTTCTTTTTCTTTTTGGCTTATTTCGCTGAGCATGATCCCTTCCAGCGCCATCCATGTTGCTGCAAATTGCATGTGTTTATCTTTTTTGAATGCTGAGTAATATTCCATGGTATATATGTACCACATCTTCTTGATCCAGTCATCTATTTTTGGGCATTTGGGTTGTTTCCAAAGCTTAGCTATTGTAAACAGTGCTGCTATAAACATAGGGGTGCAGGTGCCCTTTGGAATTGATGTTTCTGTGTCTTTTGGGTAAATACCTAGGAGTGGAATTGCTGGATCATATGGAAGTTCTATGTTTAGTAGGTCCAGAAATCTCCACACAGCTTTCCATACTGCTTTTCAATATAATACTGGAAGTCCTAGCCAGAGCAATAAGACAAGAGAAAGACATACAAGGAATCCAAATAGGAAAAGAAGAAGTCAAACTATCACTATTTGCAGATGATATGATATTATACATAGAGAACCCCAAAAACTCCACAGAAAAACTAATTCAACTCATCAGTCAGTTCAGTAAAGTGGCAGGATACAAAATCAACACGCAAAAGTCAGTAGCCTTCCTATACACAAACAATAAATCTGAAGAAGAAGAAATAAAAAAAAAATCCCTTTTGTTATTGAAACAAAAAAAAAATCAAATATTTGGGAATAAATGTAACAAAAGAGGTAAAGGACCTATACAAAGAAAACTATAAAACACTGTTAAAAGAAATAGAAGAAGACACAAAGAAATGGAAAGACATCCCCTGCTCATGGATTGGAAGAATAAACATTATTAAAATGGCCATCCTTCCAAAAGCAATATACAGATTCAATGCTATTCCAATCAAAATTTCAATGTCATTCTTCAAAGAAATAGAACAATTATTGATGAAATTCATATGGAATCACAAAAAACCCCGAATAGCCAAAGCTCTCCTGAAAAAAAAAGAAGGGAATGGAGGCATCACACTCCCAGACTTCAAACTATACTACAAAGCCATAATCATCAAAACTGCATGGTATTGGAACAAGAACAGACATACAGACCAATGGAATCGAATAGAAAATCCAGAAATAAACCCACAGATTTATGGTCAACTAATCTTTGACAAAGGAGCAGAGACTTAGCAATTTTAAAAGATCCCAAATAAATAGTAAGAAAAAAATAAGTAAGTAAAAAGACTAGTCATAAACTAACTCATTTAATATGGTGACAACAAATAAGTACATCAATCTAGGCAAGTCTATGGACAAAAGAACTCAGGAGAGTGTCCAGTACTTGGATCAACATGGTGATACCGGAATTGTCAGGCCTAGTCTCCCAGCCAGGAACAGATCCCAGGCTGCAGGGGCAGCGCTGAGTCCCAGCCACTAGACCCCCATGGGTTGGTGTCTCACAAAGCCGCAGCAGGAACTTCGCAGACGATCAGGCAAGCAAGCGAGAAGAGGCAGGTTTGTTTAGAGAAAGAAAAGTTTATTGAGGAGAAAAAGAACAGAAATAAAGTGGGACTCCCAGGCCAGGAAACCGGGCCTGGAAGGGGCAAGGAAGCCAAAGTGGAGTTGTGTCTTAGGGAATATACACCTTTTTTCCCTCATTATTCTAAAGCTCCACCAGTCTCTTTGTGATTGGTTAGTTCTCGTCTGTCTCACTTAATTTGCTACTGAGTGGGGGATCTTCACATTCCTTATCTAACAGCTTTGTCTTTCCCCATTTGTTGCATCTTTATCTTTATGGCCCAGTCTTCTGGATGGGCATCCCTGCATTGAAGTTAAACAGCTGCCCTTCTAAGTTGTCCATAAATTAAACCACTCTCCATTTCTCCAATCTCGGCCTCCCTTTACCACCTGAAGGAAACCAGGCCAGCTTTAACAATGTTGTCCTTGGTCCTGAGATGTTTGTTTTTCCTAGTGGAATTGGTTACATTCCCTTGGTTGTCCTTATCTCTGAAGCCTCCCTAAATTCTTCAGAGGTCCCCTCCTGCACTGTCCTTAAAACTGCGTAATTCCTAGCTTGCCCTGTGTCTCAACGGCAGCGAGGCAGGGAGGAAACGCTGGGAGTAAGATCTCCCATAAAAAAAAAAAGTGAATGGGGAGGAAAAGCTGCAGGTCCCTACGAGAACTGGGACACAGAAGATAAATGGGCGACTCTGGCAAACTGCCCAAGGAAGTTGCCATAAAAGAGGACTAGAAGGGAGGAAAGCTCAGAACCCTGCTACCCTCTCCCACCCACAAGTCAGCACTCTCCTACCAACAGAAAGGAAGAAAAAAAAAATAACTAAAACAACCAATAAGAACAAACTACGCATCAAGCAGGACTGTGAGTGGAAAGGAAATATTTCAGCCACCGCACCCTTTGAACTGGAGCTGTGGAGAACCCTGAAGGAATCACCCATGGAGGTGAGCAAACAGCTCCAGGCGCCATTAGAGAAAAACAAAGACTCCCAGGAGACTACAAACAGCCCAAGGCCAACCAGTAAGCTTATGTTGAAAAGCAGCACACTTGAAAAGCATATGCGGATCACTGCTGCCCAGGTCTCTGAGCCTGTGACCTAGGCTTGCTGGGAGATGCTCAGAAGCCCTCACTGAGGTGAATGTCCCTCACTGAGTAATCAGAAACCTGGCGCCTGGACACAGGAACAGGGTGCAAAAGGCGCCATTTCTGTGGACACTGAACTGGGCTACAGCCCACGTTCTGGACCTGAGGGCTTTGGAACTGAGACCCGGGGCACGAAATTCAGGGAGTAGGATCCCCACAACAGTGGGGCACAGGGCAGACACAGCACCCCCACGCCATTGAGGCGCTCCACACCACTCCCACTCTGTTCCCCCAGACACATGGGGTAAAAAAACAGATCCTGGAGCTGTGTGGAGATTTCTGGACCTACTAAACATAGAGCTTCCGTATGATCCAGCAATTCCACTCCTAGGTATTTACCCAAAGGACACAGAAACATCAATTCCAAAGAGCACCTGCACCCCTATGTTTATAGCAGCAATGTTTACAATAGCTAAGCTTTGGAAACAACCCAAATGCCCAAAAATAGATGACTGGATCAAGAAGATGTGGTACATATATACCATGGAATATTACTCAGCATTCAAAAAAGATAAACACATGCAATTTGCAGCAACATGGATGGCGCTGGAAGGGATCATGCTCAGCGAAATAAGCCAAAAAGAAAAAGAAAAATACCGGATGGTCTCACTCATAGCAGGAATCTAGAAAACTTAAATAAGGGACCAGGAAAATGAATATAAGAAAGTGAAAATCAAAATCAACAAAAAACTATGAACCAGAGACACTTTTTGGGGGGTGGGGGGCGGGAGGGGAAGGATTGGGGTCAGAATGGGGCGTTTGCAATTGTATGGGGGAATATAAAAATAAAATTTAATATTAAAAAAAAAAAAAACAGATCCTGAAGGACACTATGAAGGATCTCTGGCGCCACCTAGCAGCCACAAAAAAATCACCAACACCCTATAGTTGGAAACCAGGAATCCCAAAAACACCCTAAGACGCAGAGAGAAGGTGGGCCACGCAAATGGGGGTAAGGAGGGAAATAAGGCGTGGAGCAAGACCCCATCCTGGAACTGAGAGCCAAGCACAAGATCAGGGGTGTGGGACGTGTCATAGCAGCGGGGCACTGCACAGGGTGACAGCCAGCATTTTGGATCTGATAGCCCTGGAACTGAGACCTAGAGTGCAGAATTCAGGGTGCGGGATCCATACAGCTGCGGGCACAACACTAGGTGAACATGGGGCAGACACAGCACCCGGCTTGAATAAGAGCCCCTGTGTTGAGGGGTTCCACTCCCCACCCCCCACTCAGAGAATGACTGGGAAAAAGCACAGCTCAGCAAGTACGGGTCTCTGGCGCCACCTCGTGACCAGAACTAAATCACCAACTAACTGATTCCCTGTTGGAACTGAGTAAATACAGAGGAAGGGAACTCTAAGGGACTGTGCCCAGCAACACAGCATCAATACCCTGGTGGAGTTTTGGCCTACCAGTGCTGGTCTCAATCTGGTAAACAGTTTCCGACACCCCTAAAGGAGCACTCCAAAGAGATTTCCGCCAACACCAGTGGCACAATGTCCCAAGGCTTAGAACAAATTAGAAAGCAAACAACAGGGAGAAGAAAAAATATAAATAGCCAAGCAAGCCCGCAGGAGGACACACCACAAAAAGAAATACAGTCACCAGAGCTCAACAATGACATGGAGGAACTTCTCAGCCTATCAGATAGAGAATTAATAATCATCCTGATTAAAAAGCAGAAAGAAAACGAAAAGGAAAAAAATGATTTGAGACAAATAATCACTGACTGAAGAATGAAATTGAGACCTTAAGAAAGGAAAGAAAAGAAACACAGGAGATAAAAAGATTACTAAAGGAGATAAAGAACTCTGGGAAAAGCAATGAAAACAGAATTGATGAGATGCAAGAACGGATCAGTACCATCAAAGATACAGAAATAAAAAGAGCCAAAAGAGAAAAGGAAAGAGAAGTGCAAATGAAGCAATATGAGGAGACTCTTAGACAATAATCAGATTCCATGAAGAGAGGAAATGTAATTGTTACAGGCATTCCAGAAGGTAAAGAGAGAGACAAAGGAACTGAGAAATTATTCAAGGAATTAATAGAAGAAAACTTCCCAAGCATGAAAAAGGACATGAATATAGACATACAAGAAGCGAGAAGAACTCCCAATTACCATAATGAAAAGAAAACTACAGCAAGACACCTAATAGTAAAGCTTGCAAGAGTCCAAGACAAGGAAAAAGTAATGAAACTGGAAAGGAGAAGAAAAAATAACTTATAAGGGAAAACCAATCAGGCTAACTTCTGATTTCTCTGAAGTAACATTACGGGCAAGAAGAGAATGGAGTAACATATTCAGCAAACTTCAACACAGCAAATGCCAACCGAGAATACTTTACCCTGCAAAGCTCTCCTTCCTCTATGAAGAAAAAATATGGACCTTCTCAGACAAACAGAAACACCAGAAATTCATTACAACTAAACCCCCACTCCAAAAAATTCTCCAATAAGTCCTAAGGTCAAAACCAACAGAGGAATGAACAAGAAGAACAGAATAAAGCAAGGAATAAAATCACAAAAAAGACAAACAAAATGGCAAACACAGATGCCAACATATCAATATTAACTCTAAATGTAAATGGATTAAACTCATCATTAAAAAGACACAGAGTAGCAGGCTGGATTAAAAAACAAAATCCAACCTTCTGCTGTCTCCAGGAAACACATTTAACCACAAAAGATAAACACAGACTGAAAGTAAAATGTTGGAAAACAATCCAACAAGCAAATGGACCAAAAAAGAAGGCAGGAACAGTCATACTTAGATCAGATGAAATAGACTTCAAATTAAAAAAAGTAAAAAGAGACATAGATGGACACTACATTATGACCAACGGGACAATACATCAGGAAGATATAACACTCATCAACATATACTCACCAAATCAAGGGGCACCAAAATATATTAGACAATCATTATCAGCTCTGAAACAGATATTAAAGAAAATACATATATAGTGGGAGACTTCAACACCCCACACTCACCAATGGACAGATCAACAAGACAAAAAGTAAACAAAGACACTAGAGCCCTAAATAAAGACATAGAACTTAACAGACATCTATAGGACACTGCACCCAAAAAAATCCGAGTACACATTTTTCTCAAGTGTGCATGGATCACTCTCCAAAATCGATCATATTCTGGGCCACAAGACAAACATCAACAGATACATGAAAATCAAAATTATTCCAACTATCTTCTTTGATCATAAAGGCATCAAGCTAGAAATAAATCATGAAAAGAAAACAAGGAACCCTCCCACTTCATGGAGATTGAAATCCACACTACTGGAAGGCCACCGGACTAATTAGGAGATCAAAGAAGAAATTAAAAAAATACTTTGAGTTGAATGACAAGGAGGACACCACTTTCCAGAATGCATGGGATGAAGCAAAAGCAGTAATAAAAGGAAATATATAGCAATACAGGCTCACATCAACAAACAAGAAAGAACTCAAAGAAACAACCTAAAGTCACATCTCAAAGAACTAGAAAAAGAACAAAAAAAAAAAAAAAAAAAACCCTAAAGCCAGGAGAAGAAAGGAAATAATAAAAATCAAAGCAAATAAATTAATTAGAAATTTAAAAAACAATTCAAAAGATCAATGAAACCAAAAGTTGGTTCTTTGAAAAAACAGACAAACCTCTAGCAAGACTCACAAAGAAAAAAAACGGGAGAAAACACATATAAATAGGATTATAAATGAAAGAGGAGAAATCACAACAACTCAGTAGAAATCAAAAGAATAATCAAAGATTACTATGAACACTTATACGCAAACAAATTCAACAACCTAGAAGAGAAGGAAAATTCCTAGAATGATATAATCATCCAAAGCTGGACAAAGAAGAAATAGAACAACTAAACAGACCAATTACAAGCAGCAAAATTGAAGCAGTAATCAAAGCACTCCCCAAAAACAAAAGCCCAGGCCAAGACGGCTTCACAAATGAATTCTACCCAACTTTCAGCAGTGAATTAGTGCCTATCCTACAAAAACTCTTGCAAAAAATTGAAAAAGAAGTAATACTACCAAATACGTTCTACGAACCCAACATTACACTAATAACAAAACCCAACAAAGCACAAAAAAAGAAAATTACAGGCAAATCTCCCTAATGAACACTGATGCAAAAATCCTCAACAAAATCCTTGCCAACAGAATCCAACAATGCATCCATAAGATAATTCACCACGACCAAGTAGGATTCATTCCAGGGACACAAGAATGGTTCAACATCCGAAAATCAATCAATGTTATCCAACACATCAACAAAAAGAAATATAAAAACCATATGTTAATATCAACTGATGCCGAGAAAGCTTTCGACAAAGTGCAACACCCATTCATGATAAAAGCCCTTGAAATTCTTGGGATACAAGGAACATACCTCAACATCATAAAGGCCATCTATGACAAGCCAACAGCCAGTATTATTCTCAATGGTGAAAAGCTGAAAGCAATTCCATTAAGATCGGGAACAAAACAAGGATATCCACTCTCACCACTGCTTTTCAATATAATACTGGAAGTCCTAGCCAGAGCAATAAGACAAGAGAAAGACATACAAGGAATCCAAATAGGAAAAGAAGAAGTCAAACTATCACTATTTGCAGATGATATGATAATATACATAGAGAACCCCAAAAACTGCACAGAAAAACTAATTCAACTCATCAATCAGTTCAGTAAAGTGGCAGGATACAAAATCAACACGCAAAAGTCAGTAGCCTTCCTATACGCAATAAAAAAAAAAAAAAACATCCTTTTTATTATCGAAACAAAAAAAATCAAATACTTGGGAATAAATCTAACAAAAGAGGTAAGGGACCTATACAAAGAAAACTATAAAACACTGTTAAAAGAAATAGAAGAAGACACAAAGAAATGGAAAGACATCCCCTGCTCATGGATTGGAAGAATAAACATTATTAAAATGGCCATCCTACCAAAAGCAATATACAGATTCAATGCGATTCCAATCAAAATTTCAATGTCATTCTTCAAAGAAATAGAACAATTATTGACGAAATTCATATGGAACCACCAAAAACCCCGAATAGCCAAAGCTCTCCTGAAAGAAAAAGAAGGGAATGGAGGCATCACACTCCCAGACTTCAAACTATACTACAAAGCCATACTAATCAAAACTGCATGGTATTGGAACAAGAACAGACACATGGACCAATGGAACTGAATAGAAAACACAGAAATAAACCCAGAGATTTATGGTCAACTAATCTTTGACAAAGGAGCAAAGAATATCCACTGGAGCAAATAAAGTTTGTTCAATAAATGGTGCTGGGAAAACTGGGTCTCTACATGCAAAAGAATGAAGCTTGACTACTACCTTACACCATGCACAAAATCCAACTCAAAATGGATTAAAGAACTAGACATAAGACCTGAAACCATAAAATATATAGAAAGAAATATAGGTGAAACACTACATGACATGCACCTCAAAGACATCTTTACAGACACATCACCTAAAGCAGTGATAGTGAAGGCAAAGATAAATAGCTGGGACTACATAAAATTAAAGAGCTTCTGCACAGCAAAAGAGACAATAACCAAAACAAAGAGAAACCCCACCGACTGGGAGAAAATGTTTGCACACAACACTAATGATCAAGGACTGATCACAAAAATCTATAAAGAGCTGATGAGACTCAACAAAAACAAAGAAAATAATCCAGTCAAAAAATGGGCAGAAGAGCTAAAAAGAAACTTCTCCAAAGAGGAAATGCAAATGGCCAACAGGCATATGAAAAAATGTTCAACATCACTTGTAATCAGGGAAATGCAAATCAAAACTACAATGAGATACCATCTCACACCAGTGAGAATGGCTCAAATTAAAAAAACTAGCAACAACAAATGTTGGCAAGAATGTGGAGAAAAAGGAACTCTCCTACACTGCTAGTGGGAGTGCAAACTGGTCCAACCTCTAGGGAAAGCTGTGTGGAGATTCCTCAACCTACTAAAGATAGAGCTTCCATATGATCCAGCAATTCCCCTTCTAGGCATTTACCCAAAGGACACAGAAACAGTAATTCCAAAGAGCACCTGTACCCCTATGTTTATAGCAGCACTATTTACAATAGTTAAGCTTTGGAAACAACCCAAATGCCCAAAAACTGATGACTGGATCAAGAAGATATGGTACATATACACAATGGAATATTACTCAGCAATCAAAAAAGATAAACACATGCGGTTTGCAGCAACACGGATGGAGTTGGAAGGGATCATGCTCAGCGAGATAAGCCAGAAAAAAAAAAGAAAAATACCAGATGGTCTCATAGCAGGAATCTAGAAAACCTAAATAAGGGACCAGAAAAAAGAATAACTATAAGAAAGAAAAAATCAAAATCAACAAACAACTATGAAGCAGAGACACACTATGTGGGGGGGAGCAGGGAAAGGAGGGCTTGGGGTCAAAATAAGGGGGTTGCAGTTGTATGGGGAATATAAAAATAAAATTTAAAAAAAAAAGGTTAACCTAATCTTATCAAGATGCTCAAGATGTTATTATCCCTTACAACAACAAATTTAACATTTAAGTTTAAATTTCAGTTTAAAATATTTGAGGGAAAATTGAAACCACTTAGTTGCATACGTAAAACCATATACAAAAATATACAAAATGCAAAATACAAGTCTTATTTTGAAAGTCTTTACTAGAAATGAATTTGAATCACAACTATTTTTGCTCATACCATTTGCACCAAGACACTTCAAGGGATAAATGTTTAAAATCTGAGCCTTCCTGGTGGCGCAGTGGTTGAGCACTGTGCTGAGAAGCTGCCTGCAGAGGCAGAGGCCCATGAGGGTCCCACATGGCACACAGACCTCTCCTGCCATGCCTGTTGCTCCCCTCAGCAATGTACTTCGGTCCTTCTGCCTGTTCTGCTCCCTGCTCTGGCTCTGGCGAATTCTCTCACCCTCCCGCAGTTCTGACTGTACCCAGGGCTTGTATAAATAAATAAATAAGTCTTTAAAAAAAAATTTAAAAAATGTTTAAAATCTGCATGATTTGTGAAGACCAGTAGGCAAACTGGGAAGCTCTACTTTATTCCTGGAACACATTTATTTGGTCTCTGCCTTTTTTATCATCTTAGGCTGTCAAATAGTTAAACTATATAATGTTTATAAATAACAGGAAGTACTGTTAAAGAACATTGTTTTCAATCAAGTCATAATTTCATTATGAAGTAATTACAAGTCTCCTATTTTCCAGACTAATTGGAAAATCAGCATTCCCAAATATAAGAAGAGAAAGGAATGAGCTTTTATTATACACATGCATGTTCAAAACTGTGCAAATATATTCCTCACAACAACCCAAAAACAAGGAAATAAAATCCAGAGAAGTTATGTAATCTGCCTAAGGACAAAACAAATATTGAAACTGAGAGTTGAATTATTTCTGCTGAGTCTAGCCCACACAAAGCACAATAGCACCCTGATGGCAGATTATTCAATTTAAGCACACAAAAATCCACTATGAAAAAATTAGACATCGAATCAATTTTTCTATATACTTATACTTTTAAAATTTTAAACCACATTCTTTATAAAAGGCCAACTTGCAAATTATTCTAAAATTAAGTTCAATTTAATTGCATTGAAAGATTTTAATAATTTCAAAAGATTAAATTATCTGGATGTTATTTTATTATTTTGAAATGTCACTGACACTACTTTTTAAAATAATAAGAATATTAACATAAGTTTCCCTAAAAGCATAACAGAATACTTCTGAATACCTTAAATCAGAAGCCATCAAATTATAGTTGAAGTTCATCTGTTTTAACAGCAATCACCTGTTCATATAGTTTTACTGGAATACAGCCATGCTCATTACTTTTCTTAGTGTCCATGGCTGCTTTAACACTACAAGGACAAAAAAGAGTAGTTGTGAGAGAGATTGTCTCACAAAGCCTTGTTTACTATCTGGGCCCTTATAGAAAATGTTAGCCAATGCCTGCCTTTAAACATATTCAGTGACCTGGGTCATTCTCCACATGACTGAGATCCCTGATACTCATAATACAGTCTGCAAAGCAGCATCACAGTCTCACCTGAACACCTATTAGAAATGCTGAATGAGGCTGCAGGTGCCCTTTGGAATTAATGTTTCTGTGTCCTTTGGGTAAATACCTAAGAGTGGAATTGCTGGATCATATGGAAGCTCTATCTTTAGTAGGTCAAAAAATCTCCACACAGCTCTCCATAGTGGGTGGACCAGTTTGCACTCCACCAGCAATGCAGGAGAGTTCCTTTTTCTCCACAACCTCACCAACATTTGTTGTTGCTAGTTTTTTTAATATGTGCCATTCTCACTGGTGTAAGATGGTATCTCATTGTAGTTTTGACTCGCATTTCCCTGATTACAAGTGATGTTGAACATTTTTTCATATGCCTGTTGGCCATTTGCATTTCCTCTTTGGAGAAGTTTCTTTTTAGCTCTTCTGCTAAAAAGAGACTGGATTCTTTTCTTTGTTTTTGCTGAGTCTCATCAGCTCTTTGTAGATTTTTGTGATCAGTCCTTGATCATTAGTGTTGTGTGCAAACATTTCTCCCAGTTGGTGGGGTTTCTCTTTGTTTGGTTATTGTCTCTTTTGCTGTGCAGAAGCTCTTTAATTTGATGTAGTCCCAGCTATTTATCTTTGCCTTCACTATCACTGCTTTGGGTGATGTGTCTGTAACGATGTCTTTGAGGTGCATGTCATGTAGTGTCTCACCTATATTTCCTTCTATATATTTTATGGTTTCAGGTCTTAGGTCTAGTTCTTTAATCCATTTCAAGTTGGATTTTGTGTATGGTGTGAGGTAGTAGTCAAGTTTCATTCTTTTGCATGTAGCAACCCAGTTTTCCCAGCACCATTTATTGAACAAACTTTCTTTGCTCCAGTGCATATTCTTTGCTCCTTTGTCAAAGATTAGTTGACCATAAATCTGTGGGTTTATTTCTGGATTTTCTATTTGGTTCCATTGGTCCGTGTGTCTATTCTTGTTCCAGTACCATACAGCCTGATGATTATGGCTTTGTAGTATCGTTTGAAGTCTGGGAGTGTGAAGCCTCCATTCCTTTCTTTTTTTTTTCAGGAGAGCTTTGGCTATTCAGGGTTTTTGGTGATTCCATATGAATTTCATCAATAATTGTTCTATAGCAGCACTATTTACAATAGCTAAGCTATGGAAACAACCCAAATGCCCAAAAATAGATGACTGGATCAAGAAGATGTGGTACATATACACAATGGAATATTACTCAGCAATCAAAAAAGATAAACACATGCAGTTTGCAGCAACATGGATAGAGCTAGAAGGGACTGTGCTCAGCAAAATAAGTCAAAAAGAAAAAGAAAAATACCGGATGGTCTCACTCATAGCAGGAATTTAGAAAACTTAAATAAGGGACCAGGAAAAAAGACTAATTAATACAAAGTAAAAATCAAAATCAACAAACTGTAAACCAGAGACACACTACAGGGAGGGGGAAGGGGCAGGGAGAGGAAGGATTAGGATCAAAATAAGGGGGGATGCAATTGTATGGGGAATATAATCAAAATGAAGATGCACATATTGTGCAAAAATGAAAATGATGTAAGAATTATATAAAATAAAATATTAAAAAAAAAGAAATGCTGAATGACAGACCCAACATAGACCTTTAAGACTTGAATGGCATAGTGTCAGATACAAAGTAAATTAGAACTAGAAAGAATCATAGGGATTTTCTCCCCAAAGTTAGAAAACAAATGATTTTAATGGTATCCTTTATAGGTTCACTTAGTTCACTGAATATCTTCTTGTGAAGATATAATATACTCTTATATTATTATCTGAAAATCTATTAAGCATGCTTTCTATTTCTATATTCAAATCATCAATAAAAAGAGTTCCAAAAGAATAGTTTCAATAAAGGGAGATTCTGTGGTAAGCAGAGAGTTTCGTCTATCTCTAAATACAATTGTTAAATCAACAATGGATTCATCAACCATAATCCATGTAATTCACTATTGCCGTATTAACCACAATACTCCACACAGATCAAGAAAATAATATATCACAGCTTTGGAGTTAGATCAAAAGTAAATTCTATGTCTGACATTTGCTAGAAATTTAATTTTGGAAAGTGTCTATTCAAATCCAAAATAGAATTTAATTATTATTCTAATAGGTCACTTCACAAATTTGCTCTTGTTCTCTTTCACAATGTTGTTCCTCAGTTTTAGAAACTAGATTGTACCCTTTGCTTTTGCTTTTCTCTTATTTATCATCTGCCCAGTTTCTTATGTTTCACAATTATTTTCTTATTCAAAATACACACCTAATTAAAAATGACAACATACAAGATTACAAAGTATTTTCTGAGTACTATTACATTCAAAAATGAAAAAGTAAAAAATGAACTTAAATCACATACTTGTTAAGTTTGGAAGCAGCTAGAAAATAGGTCAGAGTCTGACATAAGTCCAGTTCACCACAGATAAAAAGGCCAGTAGACACTGTACTTTTTAATAGCAGAATAAAGATTCCATCTGTATCTACTTTATCATGTACTTTCAAGGGCAGCTTTAGAATGCCCCTCCTGTCAATCACCCCCATGCTAATTTATATGAATAAAAACTAAAGAAAAATAATAATAACTTTGGGGTCATGCCCAGGAAACATGTTAGCCTTGTCAGGAAAACATCTCCCTAGGGATATCCAGAAAAGTTTAGTATCTCATATATCTCATATCAACTTATCGCTGGCGAACACCTGATTACCTAATCATCAGCATTACTGAAGATGGGCTGGAGGCACTAGCTGAGTCAGCAGTGGGAAGACAGGGCCACAAACACTGTAGTGGCAGAGTACACAGCCACTATAAGCTGCCTCAGCAACCAGCACCACTGGTCATGCTGGAGTCTGGAATAGAGCAAGGGGGTTCAGATTTATGGGACCCAAGTCTCTAGCACTACTATACTAACATGGAGTGAACCAGCTGAAGCTGAAGGTGGAGGTCAGACTTTGAATTTTCACTGCCTGGGAATTCCCTCTCTCTACCACTAATAAAAACAGAAGCTTCCTCCTAGCTAACAAGCCTTAATTTCTACCAGTTATAAAACCTATTGTACTAGCTTTAACCCACTTAGTTGGTTGACCGCTGCTTACTCTAAAAATACTAGCAGCTGGGCAGGCATGGATCTGATTTATCTAGAGCTGTTGGCAGTTAGATGGGCATATCAAAAAGGCCTGTACTTCCTGAGACTTCCTTGGGTTCCCTTCTACTATGAAGAACATTAAGTGCTGGGGAGGGATTGAGTAACACACCTCAAGCTGTTGGCAGCTCCCTCTGTAGTCCCAAAAGACACCTGCCTTTCCCTGGCATGGACTCCCAAGACTTTCTGCCCCAGCATACTGCAGACCAGCAAGTACCACCTCTCTGCCTCCCCAAAAGAACAGACTGTTGGGTAGGTCTGGAGTTGACATATGTGGGACAATGAGAGGCCAGCATGGTGGACCCAGAAGGCTCTACTTCACTGCCCAGATTTCTGATACTTACTTAAGCTCCTAACGCACCATAGCCAGGCAAGTGCTAGGCAGGTGCCGAGCTGATGGCACATAAGGCTGCTGGCAGCTAGCCAGATGGCAGCAAGAAGTACCTGTTCTTCCTGCCATTTGGCCTTTGCAGGCATTTGAACAGGCTAACAAATATATAATATGCAGTCTTCTCAGCAACTGACCATGGCCTAAGTCCACAGGCTCCTGGATACTCTGCTCACCCCAGAGTTTGAGAGAAAAGACTATGTCAGAAAACCCAACCGAAATGAAAACTAGGCATGAGTTGAAGTTCGGGGCTTCTGAGAGAACACCACTGATGGTCCCCCTTGATGGGTCTTGAGCAGACAGTGACTGAAGATCTATCCGTAGCACATGTGGCTTCAAAACCAAGAAAGACTTTTGCCCTGGCAATCTACTTGCAGCAATTGCCACATTTCACACATATCTTGTCTACGCCAAGTAGACTGCATTCTTGGACCCACACCCTGCACTAGCTCTTGACCTCCAGTCATGCTGATTGGTCTCAACCAATGCAACAACAGAAAGTACAGCTCTCTGACCAAAACCACTGACCTATAATTCTAATGCAAGATCATCATACCAGGACTAAGAAGGTAAACAGTCTAGGTTAATCAGTAGAAAGAATCAGAGAGGATCAGAGCATTGAACAGAATAAAGAAACAGAAGAATTCACCCCAATCAATGGATCACAATAAACGCTGGGGAAAATCCCTAATGGAAAGGAATTATCCAAATTATAAGATGAAGATTTCAGAAGTAGTAGTCTTAATGATGTTTACTGAAATTAAGAGAATAAATGAACAAAAGAATACAAACTGGACACAGAAAGTATTTTAAAAAGCTCTAAATAGTAATCACATAAAGAATGCAGTAGCTGAAATTAAAAACACAAAAGAGTTGGTAGAGGGAGAGTGGAATATGTGCACATATGGAAGAGCAAAAACATAACCCCAAATTAAAAAAAAAAATTAAATAAGTAAAATAAAAATTCAATAGAAAAGCTCATGAATAAAATCTATGAGAAAAAAATCATTAATGAGAAAGAAGAAAAAGTAATGGAAATCATCCAAAAAGATCAACACAAAGTAAAAAGAAGAAAAATGAAACTATATAAGAGACTTATGGGATAGTATCAAGAGGAACAACATTCATATTGTAAGGGCTTCAGAAAGAAAGAGAGAGAAAAAAGGGGCAGAAATTCTTTTTAAAGAAATACCTGAGAACATCCCTAAACTGTAGAGGAAATAAATACCAGGTTCAGGAAGTTCCAAGAGTTCCAAACAAAATAAACCTAAACAGATGCACACTAAGATATCTTATAATTAAATGACAAGAATTAATAATAAAAAATGTCTAAAACAGTCAGAGAAAAGTAGAGTCATGGGCCTCCCTGGTGGCGCAGGTGGTTGGGCGCAGTGCTGTGAGGCTGTCCGCAGCCTCTGCAGTGCCAGTTTGATCCCCGCTGGCCTTGGAGCAACCCACGTGGCGGGCGAGCAGACCTCGCCTGTCTTGCCCGCTACTCCCCTCAGCAGTGTGTTTTGATGGTCTGCCTGTTCTGTTCCCCACTGGGTCTCTGGTGAATCCTCTCACCCTCCTGCACATCTGGCCTGTACCCCAGCTCTTGTATAAATAAAAAATAAATCTTAAAAAAAAAAAAAAGTAGAGTCATACTTAAGAGAACCTATATAGGAACATCAGTAGATTTCTCAGAAAACCTCATAATCCAAAATGGAATGACATGATATTTTCAACATGCTGAAAAGAAAAGATCTCAAACCAGGAACCCTCTAACCAGCTAGGCAAATATTCAGAATTGAAGGAGGCATAAAAATCTTTAAAGATAAACAATAGTTGAAGGAATTGTTCTCCTCTAAACCAACCAGGCATAAACATTAAACGGATGTTGTTTTTCTTTTTAAGTAGAAGAGTGATAGAAAGATAAGACATACAAATAGCCAATAAGCACATGCAAAGATATCTGATGTCATTAGCCATCAAGAAATACTAATCAGGTTTGCCCATGCCAGGACCCTTCTGGCCAGCAGTCTGAGCCCAGAGGGGGAGCAGCACCCAAGGACCCAAGGCCGGGGAACACCAGGTGCGCAGGGGAATGCGTACCCACATTGCCATTTTAGAACACGGACCTTTCTTCAATAAAGACTGCTTGAAACTGGCAGAAGGCTCCCCGCGGAGCCAGAGGGAGAAGGTTCCCTGCGCAGTCAGAGGTGAGCTGAAGGCTCCCACAAGCCTGGTCAAGCCTGGCAGGAAGTTGGAGACCAGAGGGGGAATCCAGTTTTTTTGGAACCCAGAGTGTAATCCAGCTGCCCCACCCCTAGGGAAGTTTGAGGGACTTCAAGACACACCTAGTAATTAAACACAGAAGGAGGATATATTCTGTGACAGCGGCCATTAACATACTCAAAGTAAACTACCTCACTAGACATCTGGCATAACAGTATTTGACTCGTTTGGACCACCAGTTTCTAAAACCCCACAAAGAATACAACAAAAAGATGCCTGCCAGTACCAGCAGCACAGTGTCCCAACACATACGGCAAATTAGACAGGCAACAGGGAGAAGAAAAACTACATGCAACCTAAAACTCCTCAGGAGAAAGACATACCACAAAAAGAAAACCATCCACCAGATGGCAGTGACTTGGATGAACTTCTGATCCTTCCAGAAAGAGAATTTAAAATTGCTGTGATTAAAAAACTGACAGAAGTCATAAAGGAAAACAATGATAAGGGAAAAATAATAAACGATCAGAAGAATGAAATCAAGTCCCTAAAGAGGGAAGTAAAAGAAATGCAGGAGATCAAAGAATTAATGGAGGCACTAAAGAACTCTGGGAAAAGTAGTGAAAGCAAAATAGATGAAATGGAAGAACAAATAAGTACTCTTAAAGACACAGAAATAAAAAGAACCAAAACAGAAAAGGAAAGAGAAGTACAAAGGAAAAAGACCGAAGAAAGACTTTGGGAACTATCTGACTCCATGAGGAAAGAAAATATAAGAGTTATAGGAATCCCAGAAGTAGAGGAAAGAGACGTAGGAACAGAGAAAATATTCAAGGAAATAAATGAAGAGAACTTCCCAAACATGAAGGAGATGAAAATAGACATACAAGAAGCAAGAAGAACACCAAACTTCCATGACGAAAGGAAAAATACAGCAAGACACATAATAGTAAAGCTCCCAAGAATCCAAGACAAGGGAAAAATAATGAAGCTGACAAGAGGGAAGAAACAGATAACATTCAAAGGAAAACCAATCAGACTGACATCAGACTTCTCTGAAGAAACACTACGGGCAAGGAGAGAGTAGAGGGATATAGTCAACAGACTCCAAGACAACAAATGGCAACCAACAATACTCTATCCCACAAAGCTCTCCTTCCTCTATGAAGAAAGAATAAGGACGTTTCCAGACAAACAGAAACTGCAATTTCATTACGACTAAACCCCCACTCCAAAAAATACAAGGAGTCCTAAAGCCAGAACCAACAGAGGTATGAATAACAATGAAAGAAGGCCAAAAAAAAAAAAAAGTTACTAAAAGAATAAATAAATAAAACCATAAAACCAGAGGAAAGATGAACACAATGGCAAATACAGATGCTAACATATCAATATTAACTCTAAATGTAAATGGACTAATAAACTCCAATAAAAAGACAGAGTCGCAGGATGGATTAAGAAACAAAACCCAACCTTTTGCTGTCTCCAGGAAACAAATTTAGCTACAAAAGATAAAAATAGACTCAAAGTTAAAGGATGGAAACAATCCTACAAGCAAATGGACCAAAAAAGAAAGCAGGAACAGCTATACTTATATCAGATAAAACAGATTTCAAACTCAAAAAAGTAAAAAGAGACCCCAATAGTCACTACATAATGACCAACGGGACAATACTTCAAGAAGAAATAACACTCATTAACATATACTCACCAAATGAAGGAGCACCAAAATATATCAGACAACTATTATCATATTTGAAACAGACATAAGAGAAAACACATATGTAGTAGGAGACTGAAACCCACAACACTGGAAGACCACTGGACTAATGAGGAGATCAAAGAAGAAATTAAAAAATTCTTTGAGTTGAATGACAAGGAGGACACCAATTTCCTAAATGTACGGGATGCAGCAAAAACAGTAATAAGAGGAAAATATATAGCAATAGAGGCTCACATCAAGAAACAAGAAAGAACTCAAACAACCATATCTCAAAGCTCAAAGAACTAGAAAAAGAACAACAAAAAAACCCTAAAACCAGTAGAAGAAAACAAATAATAAAAACCAAAGCAGAAATAAATGAAATCAAAACTAAAAAAACAATGCAAAAGATCAATGAAACCAAAAGCTGGTTCTTTGAAAAAATAAATAAAATAGACAAACCCCTAGCCAGGCTCACAAAGGAAAAACAGGAGAAAGCACAAATAAACAGGATCACAAATGAAAGAGGAGAAATCACAATGGACACAGCAGAAAGCAAAAGAATAATCAGAAACTACTATGAACAGTTATATGGAAACAAGTTCAACAATCTAGAAGGGATGGACAAATTCCTACAACTCTACAATCACCCAAAGCTAGACAATAATAAATAGAATAAATAGAACACCTAAACAGGCCAATTACATGCAGTGAAATTGAAATGGTAATCAAAAATCTCCCCAAAAACAAAAGCCCAGGACCTGATGGATTTACAAATGAATTCTACCAAACATTCAGAGACCAATTAGTGCCTATCCTTCACAAACTCTTCCAAAAAATTGAGAAGAAGGGATAATACCAAACACGTTCTATGAAGCCAACATTACACTAATACCAAAACCGAACAAGGACAACACAAAAAAAGAAAACTACAGGCCAATCTCCCTAATGAACACTGATGCAAAAATCCTCAACAAAATTTTAGCTATCAGAATCCAACAATGTATCCATAAGGTAATTCACCACGACCAAGTAGGATTCATTTCAGGGACATAAGGATGGTTCAACATCCAAAAATCAATCAACATTATCCAACACATCAACAAAAAGAAATATAAAAACCATATGATAATATCAACAGATGCCAAGAAAGCTTTCGACAAAGTGCAACACCCATTCATGATAAAAGCCCTTGATTCTTGGGATACAAGGAATATACCTCAACATCATAAAGGCCATATATGACAAGCCAACAGCCAGTATCATTCTCAATGGTGAAAAGCTGAAAGCAATTCCATTAAGATCGGGAACAAGACAAGGATGTCCACTCTCACCACTGCTTTTCAATATAATACTGGAAGTCCTAGCCAGAGCATTAAGACAAGAGAAAGACATCCAAGGAATCCAAATAGGAAAAGAAGAAGTCAAACTATCACTATTTGCAGATGATATGATAATATATATAGAGAACCCCAAAAACTGCACAGAAAAACTAATTCAACTAATCAATCAGTTCAGTAAAGTGGCAGGATACAAAATCAACACGCAAAAATCAGTAGCCTTCCAATACACAAACAATAAATCTGAAGAAGAAGAAATCAAAAAACCATCCCTTTTATTATCAAAACAAAAAAAATCAAATACTTGGGAATAAATCTAACAAAAGAAGTAAAGGACCTATACAAAGAAAACCTTAAAACACTGTTAAAAGAATAAGACACAAAGAAATGGAAAGACATCCCCTGCTCACAGATTGGAAGAATTAACATAATCAAAATGGCCATCCTACCAAAAGCAATATACAGTCAATGCTATTCCAATAAGAATTTCAATGACATTCTTCAAAGAAATAGAACAATTATTGATGAAATTCATATGGAATCACCAAAAACCCTGAATAGCCAAAGCTCCCCTGAAAAAAAAAAAGAATGGAATGGAGGCATCACACTCCCAGACTTCAAACTATACTACAAAGCCATAATCATCAAAACTGCATGGTACTGGAACAAGAACAGACACACAGACCAATGGAAACGAATAGAAAATCCAGAAATAAACCCACAGATTTATGGTCAACTAATCTTTGACAAAGGAGCAAAGAATATGCACTGGAGCAAAAACGTTCGTTCAATAAATGGTGCTGGGAAAACTGGGTCACTACATGCAAAAGAATGAAGCTTGACCACTACCTCACACCATGCACAAAAACCAACTCAAAATGGACTAAAGAACTAGACATAAGTCCTGAAACCATAAAATACATAGTAGAAAATATAGGCGAAACACTACATGACATGTACCTCAAAGACATCTTTGCAGACACATCACCCAAAGCAGTGATAGTGAAGGCAAAGATAAATAGCTGGGACTACATCAAATTAAAGAGCTTCTGCACAGCAAAAGAGATAATAACCAAAACAAAGAGAAACCCCACCAACTGGGAGAAAATGTTTGCACACAACACTAATGATAAAGGACTGATCACAAAAATCTACAAAGAGCTGATGAGACTCAACAAAAACAAAGTAAATAATCCAGTCAAAAAATGGGCAGAAGAGCTAAAAAGAAACTTCTCTGAGAAGAAATGCAAATGGCCAACAGGCATATGAAAAAATGTTTAACATCACTTGTAATCAGGGAAACGCAAATCAAAACTACAATGAGATACCATCTCACACCAGTGAGAATGGCTCATATTAAAAAAACTAGCAACAACAAATGTTGGCGAGGTTGGGGAAAAAAAGGAACTCTCCTGCATTGCTGGTGGGAGTCCAAACTGGTCCAACCACTATGGAGAGCTGTGTGGAGATTTCTTGACCTACTAAACATAGAGCTTCCTTATGATCCAGCAATTCCACTCCTAGGTATTTACCCAAAGGACACAGAAACAGTAATTCCAAACGGCACCTGCACCCCTATGTTTATAGCAGCACTATTTACAATAGCTAAGCTATGGAAACAACCCAAATGCCCAAAAATAGATGACTGGATCAAGAAGATGTGGTACATATACACAATGGAATATTACTCAGCCATCAAAAAAGATAAACTCATGTAGTTTGCAGCAACATGGATGGTGCTGGAAGGGATCATGCTCAGTGAAATAAGTCAGAAAGAAAAAGAAAAATACCAGATGGTCTCACTCATAGCAGGAATTTAGAATACCTACATAAGAGATCAGGAAAAAGACTAATCAATACAAAGTAAAAATCAAAATCAGCAAGCAACTATAAACCAGAGACACACTATGGCGGGGGTGGGAGGGGGGGAGAGGGGCGGGGAAAGGAAGGACAAGAGTCAAAATAAGGGGGGGAGATGCAATTGTATGGGGAATATAACCAAAATGAAAATGCATACATTGTGCAAAGATGAAAAAAGAAAAAAGAATTATATAAAATAAAATATTTAATAAAAATAAAAATAAAATAAAATGCAGAATAGTCATTTAAAAAAATACTAATCAAAGCCACAATGATATAAAACTTTACACACACTAAGATGGCTTGAATCAAAAAGTCAGACATATGGTTGAAAAGGTAGTGGAAAAATCTGAACTCGTACACTCCTGGTAGGAATATAAAATTGTGCAGCATCTGTGGAAAACAGTCTAGCAGTTCTTCAAATTGCTGAAGAGAGTTACCATATGATTCAGCATATCTACAACTAAGGAACTATCCAAGCAAAAGAAATGAAAACATATGTCCTCATATAAATCTATACACAAGTATTTAATACCATTATTTTTTGTAACCCAAATATCAGTCTACTGATGAGTGGATAGATAAAATGTTATATATCCATTTACAGTTGACTCATGAACTATAAGAGCTCAAACTATTACAGTCCTTCATGCAGAATATTTTGCAATACAGTTGGCTCTCTATAGACGTGTGGCATCCATGGGATATGGAACCCATCAATATGGAGGGTCCACTATAAGGGACTTGAGCATCTGTGGACTGCATCATAAGAAGGGGTCTCGAAACCAATCTCCCATAGATACTAAAGGACAAGTAAGTGCAGTTAAATTGTTAGGGAGTGAAAAGTTACAATGTGGATCTTCAAGTTTTTTTCGGGGGGTGGGGGGGGTAGGGGAGAAGACAACACCTCTAGCTACCTCAATACCAGCTCCCCCACTAATCAAGATCAACTGTAATGGAATATTATTCAACCATAAAAATGGAATAAACTACTGATAAATGTCTAACATGAATAAGTATTGAAAAAATTATGGTGAATTAAAGAAGCCAGTCACAAAAGGAGAAATACGACTCCATTTATATGTAATTTTCATAATAGGTAAATTCTTAGAGACATAAAGTAGGTTAGTGGTCGTTTAGGCCTGGGTGAAGAGGTGGTTACAGAAGTGAGAGCTAAAGGATATAGGTTTCTTTTATGAAGTGATGAAATGTTCTAAAATTGACTGGTTGATGGTAATACATATTTGTGAATATACTAAAAACCACTGAATTGTACGTTTTAAATGGGAGGATTATGTGGCATGTGACTTATATCTCAGTAAAAAAGAAACTTACACAGATTTGGACAATGCACTGGGGAAAATGTTATTTTCAATAAATGATGATGATTCAATTAAAGAGTCATGTAATGAAAAACAATAATCTTGACCCCTACTTTACCACCAAACTAATTCGAAATGGAATGGAGATCTAAACGTGAGATGTTAAACAATAAATCTTCCAGCAGATAACATAGAAATATATTTTTATAACTTTGGGTGGGCAAAAACTTCTTACCTAGGACACAAAAAACAACTGGCCATAAAGGAAAAGATTAATAAATTGCGCTACATTCAAAGTGAACAGTACATGACAGAATAGGAGAAAATACCTGTGATAAACAGAAATGACAACGAACTCATGTTCAGAATACATACAGAATTCCTACAAAATGTGAAAGAGGTACCTCCCTGGAAGAAAGATTCTGAAAATGGCCAAAAAGTCTATGAAAGGGTATTCATTCATATTACTGAGCAAGAAAATACAAATTAAAATATTTTTAAATATTTTTTAAAATACTTAAAAATTTTATAATAGTGATAAAAACATGTTGGTGAGGATGTGGAACAGCAAGTATTAAGAGTATAAACTAGGGCCTCCCTGGTGGCACAAGGGGTTAAGACTCAATCTATGAAGTTAACCGTAGCCACTGCAGCCCGAGTTCGATCCCTGGCCAGGGAGCAACCCACATGGTGCAGCAGACCTCTCCTGCCTCACTTGTTGCTCCCCTCAGTAGTGTATTTCAGTCTGCCTGTTCTGTTCCCCACTCTGTCTCTGGTGAATCCTCTCACACACACCCCAACCCCTTCTGGATTGTACCCCAGCTCTTGTATGCATAAAAATAAATAAATCTTTAAAAAAAAAAAAAGAGTATAAGCTAAATTTTAAAACTTACTTCAAAAGCTCATAATTCTTCTCATTTAACCTCACAGCATTTTCTCTCCAAAATTTCTCAGATTTGTGCACAGGACTCCATTCCAATCTTCCAGATTTAAGTTCTGAGCTGTATTCATCAAATGAGCTATTTACAAAAAAAAAAAATCAAAACTTTATGAGAATCTGAGTTTTTATCTACAAAAACTTACCATCCTTTGTACATTAGCAAATTACCACTAAACAAATTTTAAACAGCTTAAATAACCTTTAAAAAAATGTGAAATTTATTGAAGGTACTAAGGTCCAGTTTTCCTACAAACTTGAATGTTTATCATGAGGTGGTAAAAAGAGCACTTGCTTTTTAAAATCCTTACCCTAATATATTAATGTGTATATATATTAATGTGTAACAGCAGATTATCTCATAATCTAGCAGAAGTTCTACCAGGTGACTTAAAATACTATATTTACCAAAGCACTACATATATTAATGTAAACACATAAAATTATACTACTTTTACATAAATAAAATGGTATATTAGAGTACTATTATACTATCAATATACTGTATTATAAAAACAAAACACAAACAGTTATACAATATTTTACAGTGTGACTACCAACACAGTAGAGGTAATTCATTAATTGAACTAACCCATAATAGAGTAAGTCCTCTGTACCTATAACAAATAAACTGCAATGTACTTTAACTCAAAAACATTCACTACCAAATAATTCAAAATTTCATTAAAAGTCTTTAATGTCACTTCTTTCAAGTGAAAATCTTAAAAAGGAGTAGCTATTGAAATACTGATTGATAATTCAGTATAACCAGGACTTACTGGTTAAGTTGATCAGAGTATCCTGTTGAATAAAATAGCACTTTACTATATAACTTATTCATATGAGTATTTTTAATATCTTTTTTAACATTTTTTATATCTTAAACCTATCATAGCAAAACATACACATTTCTTTCAACTGCACCCTTCACCCTATTATCTTTTACGTACAGCAATATTTTTCAAATTTCTACATTCAACATGAAAAAACAGTATGTAATAATTGGTTAACACAGATTAAAGAATTTAAAAAGCTAAGTATCAATCTTATTTTAAAAATATTTTATAATACTTTCATTTTCTTTATTTTCTTATTCTATAATTTTAATAGAACTGATACATTTTATAAAATAAATACAATAGAATTTACAAAAACTGCAAGCTTTTCTTGCTGCTTATTACATTACAATTAACTTACTTCTGTTTGAATTTATAGAAAGATGAAAATCATGACTATCTTCACAAAACTCCACTATAAACCACTGATATGGATGATATCTCCGACTTATAAAAGCTTCTGGGCCTTTAAATAATAGGTTGCATTGCATTATCTGGTAATTACATTTCTGAACACATACTACCTTGAGACATTTACTGGACACTTGAAACTTCACAACTAAACCTATAAGGTTAGAATTTTTATTGCTATTTTGCCAAAAAGAAAACTAAGCCTAAAAAAAAGTCAAGAAGTTTGTTCAACGGCACATACAGAGAAAGTAGTCAAGTAATTCAAATAGAAGTCCACCCAGCTCCCAAACCTAATCCACCTGCAAAGAAAGATCTATTTCTAAAGTTTAACTCTCTTCTAAAATGAGCAATAGCTCAAAAGCAAAGACTGTGTGTGTTAATGGGAAAGATCTCAAGATATTATAAAACAACAAAAAATAAGGTTCAGAAGAATATGTAGAACTCCATCTGAGTGGGTGTGTGCACGTGTGCCAGGAAGATGGCAGGAATGACATGGAGTCCCATGCAAGTACATTATTTGTATAGGTTTTAATATAAAAAATAAACCAACAGGGCCTTTAAATAAGCAAGAAAAATACTCTTTCCATATATGGGCAAACCTCCTCCATAAATTAAGAACCAGGTTGCTTAAAATGATTCTTAACCAGGGAGAGATTATCCGAGGGTTCCAGGGAGGTGCCAACATCCTGTGTAAGTACTGTCAGTCAGATTTTAGATAATAGAAAATGGTGGGAATCTACCCAAAAGAGAATAAAACACAAGGTCTGGCTAACTGGTGCCAAAATGATGTCTTCCAGTTTATAACAGAAGATACAATGTTTTAATAAAGTCTTTGAGTTTATAGTAGTAATAAATTTAGGTTTTTCTATAAATACTAGGCAACTGAAATGAAGCCTAATACACCCAGCCTGTGAGAATTAGAAAGGATACCATACCTAAGATCCTGGACACTCTCACCAAGTTTTTCCAAAAGAAATTTTATATCTTCACTGATATCCTCATCATCGTACTTTTGCTGTTCCAAATTCTCCAACTGTTTCAGCACTTTGCACTGAATCATAGCCAGAGCATATTCTTGGCGAGTTTCTCTTTCAGTTGATTTTTCTAAAAAGTTCTGAGTTAAACAAAGACATAATAAGCAACTATATCATTAGTTATGTGCTGTTCTTAGACCTTTGTATTTCCTCTAACATCCTCTCTTCTATTCACAGGTTAACTATCACCTTTAAATGAACAACTACATTGAAAATCATTTATTTTTTCCTGAGCATCTATCCCACATCCAAAAGTTCTGTGACATTCAGGCAAATTTCCTAGTTTTCTGATGTGATTTTTCTATTTTTACAAGTATTTTGAAAACATCAAAGAAATCAGTTACGTACACTCCAAGTAGAGCTGGCCTCTGTGCAAGGGTTATGAGTTGAACTACCTTCCCAAGAAGATGTATATAGGAACATGTCTGTATCTGAAGGTGTACATGAAGATTAAATACGGCAATGCCATTCAATAAATTATAATATCTTATTCTCAGCATTAAAGACAGAGTAATTAGATGGTTAAAAGCATGAGTGTGACTAAACCCCCACTCCAAAAAATACTACAAGGCGTCCTAAAGCCAGAACCTCAGAGGGACAAATAACAACGAAAGAAGGCCAAAAAAAAAAAGTTATTAAAAGAATAAATAAATAAAACCAGAGGAAAGACAAACACAATGGCAAATACAGATGCTAACATATCAATATTAACTCTAAATGTAAATGGAATAAACTCTTCAATAAAAAGACACAGAGTCGCAGGATGGATTAAGAAACAAAACCCAACGTTTCGCTGTCTCCAGGAAACACATTTAGCTACAAAAGATAAAAATAGACTCAAAGGATGGAAAACAATCCTACAAGCAAATGGACCAAAAAAGAAAGCAGGAACAGCTATACTTATATCAGATAAAACAGATTTCAAACTCAAAAAGGTAAAAAGAGACCCTTTATGATCAACACTTCAAGAAGAAATAACACTCATTAACATATACTCACCAAATGAAGGAGCACCAAAATATATTAGACAACTATAATCATCTTTGAAATCAGACATCAGAGAAAACACATACATATAGGAGACTTCAACACACCACTGTCAACAAACGATAGATCAATGAGACAAAAAATGAGTAAAGACACTAAAGCTCTAAATAAGGATCTAGAGCACTTGGGCTTAACAGACATCTATAGAACAAGAACACTAAACCCAAAAAAATCTGAGTACACATTTTCTCAGGCGCACACGGATCACTCTATAGGATCGATCACATACTGGGACACAAGACAAACATCAACAGATATACCAAGACTGAAATCATACCAAGCATCTTTTCTGACCATGAAGGCATCAAACCAGAAATAAACCATAAAAAGAAGGCAAGGAACTCTCCTACCTCATGGAGATTGAAACCCATACTACTGGAAGACCACTGGACTAATGAGGAGATCAAAGAAGAAATTAAAAAATTCCTTGAATTGGGCCCCCCGGTGGTGCAGCTGTTGAGCACTGGGTTGCGAAGCTGCCCTCAGGCTCTGCAGCACAGGTTCAATCCCCGGCCACCAGGTGAGGGTCCCATATGGCACGCAGACCTCTCCTGCTGCCCGCTGCTCCCCTCAGCAGTGTACTTCATCAGTCTGCCTGCTCTGCACCCCACTCTGGCTGTGGTGAATTCTCTCACCCTCCGGCGCTTCTGACTGTACCCAGTGCTTGTATAAATAAATTAATTAATTAAAAAAAAAAAAACAACAACAAGGACATCTTAAAAAAAAATTCCTTGATTTCAATGACTAGGAGGACACCAATTTCCTAAATGTACGGGATGCAGCAAAAACAGTAATAAGAGGAAAATATATAGCAATAGAGGCTCACATCAAGAAACAAGAAAGAACTCAAACAACCATATCTCAAAGAACTAGAAAAAGAACAACAAAAAAACCCTAAAACCAGTAGAAGAAAACAAATAATAAAAAACAAAGCAGAAATAAATGAAATCAAAACTAAAAAAAACAATGCAAAAGATCAATGAAACCAAAAGCTGGTTCTTTGAAAAAATAAATAAAATAGACAAACCCCTAGCCAGGCTCACAAAGGAAAAACAGGAGAAAGCGCAAATAAACAGGATCACAAATGAAAGAGGAGAAATCACAATGGACACAGCAGAAAGCAAAAGAATAATCAGAAACTACTATGAACAGTTACATGGAAACAAGTTCAACAATCTAGAAGGGATGGACAAATTCCTACAACTCTACAATCACCCAAAGCTAGACATAGAATAAATAGAACACCTAAACAGGCCAATTACATGCAGCAAAATTGAAATGGTAATCAAAAACCTCCCCAAAACAAAAGCCCAGGACCTGATGGACTTACAAATGAATTCTACCAAACATTCAGAGACGAATTAGTGCCTATCCTTCACAAACTCTTCCAAAAAATTGAGAAGGAAGGGATAATACCAAACACGTTCTATGAAGCCAACATTACACTAATACCAAAACCGAACAAGGACAACACAAAAAAAGAAAACTACAGGCCAATCTCCCTAATGAACACTGATGCAAAAATCCTCAATAAAATTTTAGCTATCAGAATCCAACAATGTATCCATAAGATAATTCACCACAACCAAGTAGGATTCATTCCAGGGACACAAGGATGGTTCAACATCCAAAAATCAATCAACATTATCCAACACATCAACAAAAAGAAATATAAAAACCATATGTTAATATCAACTGATGCCGAGAAAGCTTTCGACAAAGTGCAACACCCATTCATGATAAAAGCCCTTGATTCTTGGGATACAAGGAATATACCTCAACATCATAAAGGCCATATATGACAAGCCAACAGCCAGTATCATTCTCAATGGTGAAAAGCTGAAAGCAATTCCATTAAGATCGGGAACAAGACAAGGATGTCCACTCTCACCACTGCTTTTCAATATAATACTGGAAGTCCTAGCCAGAGCATTAAGACAAGAGAAAGACATACAAGGAATCCAAATAGGAAAAGAAGAAGTCAAACTATCACTATTTGCAGATGATATGATAATATACATAGAGAACCCCAAAAACTCCACAGAAAAACTAATTCAACTAATCAATCAGTTCAGTAAAGTGGCAGGATACAAAATCAACATGCAAAAATCAGTAGCCTTCCGATACACAAACAATAAATATGAAGAAGAAGAAATCAAAAAAACCATCCCTTTTATTATCAAAACAAAAAAAAATCAAATACTTGGGAATAAATCTAACAAAAGAGGTAAAGGACCTATACAAAGAAAACTATAAAACACTGTTAAAAGAATAAGACACAAAGAAATGGAAAGACATCCCCTGCTCATGGATTGGAAGAATTAACATAATCAAAATGGCCATCCTACCAAAAGCAATATACAGATTCAATGCTATTCCAATAAAAATTTCAATGTCATTCTTCAAAGAAATAGAACAATTATTGATGAAAATCATATGGAATCACCGAAAACCCTGAATAGCCAAAGCTCCTCTGAAAAAAAAAGAAGGGAATGGAGGCATCACACTCCCAGACTTCAAACTATACTACAAAGCCATAATTATCAAAAGTGCACGGTATTAGAACAAGAACAGACACACAGACTAATGGAATGGAATAGCAAATCCAGAAATAAACCCACAGATTTATGGTCAACTAATCTTTGACAAAGGAGTAAAGAATATGCATTGGAGCAAAGAATATTTGTTCAATAAATGGTGCTGGGAAAACTGGGTCACTACATGCAAAAGAATGAAGCTTGACTACTACCTAACACCATGCACAAAAACCAACTGAAAATGGATTAAAGAACTAGACATAAGACCCGAAACCATAAAATACATAGAAGGAAATATAGGCGAAACACTACATGATATGCACCTCAAAGACATCTTTACAGACACATCACCTAAAGCAGTGATAGTGAAGGCAAAGAAAAACAGCTGGGACTACATCAAATTAAAGAGCTTCTGCACAGCAAAAGAGATAATAACAAAAACAAAGAGAAACCCCACCAGCTAGGGGAACATTTTTGCACATAACACTAATGATAAAGGACTGATCACAAAAATCTACAAAGTGCTGATGAGACTCAACAAAAAGAAAATAATCCAGTCAAAAAATGGGCAGAAGAGCTAAAAAGAAACTTCTCTGAGAAGAAATGCAAATGGCCAACAGGCATATGAAAAAATGTTCAACATCACTTGTAATCAGGGAAATGCAAGTCAAAACTACAATGAGATACCATCTCACACCAGTGAGAATGGCACATATTAAAAAAACTAGCAACAACAAATGTTGGCGAGGATGTGGAGAAAAAGGAACTCTTGTGCACTGTTGGTGGGAGTGCAAACTGGTCCAACCACTATGGAGAGCTGTGTGGAGATTTCTGGACCTACTAAACATAGAGCTTCCATATGATCCAGCCATTCCACTCTGAGGTATTTACCCAAAGGACACAGAAACATCAATTCCAAAGAGCACCTGCACCCCTATGTTTATAGCAGCACTATTTACAATAGCTAAGCTTTGGAAACAACCCAAATGCTCAAAAATAGATGACTGATCAAGAAGATGTGATACATATACACCATGGACTATTACTCAGCATTCAAAAAAGATAAACACATGCAATTTGGAGCAACATGGATGGCGCTGGAAGGGATCATGCTCAGCAAAATAAGCCAGAAAGAAAAAGAAAAATACCAGATGGATCACTCATAGCAGGAATCTAGAAAACTTAAATAAGGGACCAGGAAAAAGAATAACTATAAGAAAGAAAATATCATAATCAACAAACAGGTATGAACCAGAGACACTCTATGGGGGTTGGGGGGCGGGGAAAGGAGGGCTTGGTGTCAAAATAAGGGGGTTGTAATTGTATGGTGAATATAAAAATAAATTTTAAATAAAATTTTTTTAAAAAGTTAAAAAAAAAAGCATGAGTCTGAATTCCTTTGCCACTTTCTAAGTATTTTGGCAAATTACTTCTGGTGGCCTAGTGCCCTAAATTGCATGAAGTTCTTGGGAAATTAAATGCGTAACATTTAAAATTAGAACAATATGTAACACAAAATAAGCTCTCAATAAACATTAGCTATTATTGTTGTTGTCATTATTAACTATCAACATACAGAAAAGAGATCCTACATATCAATTTTTAAGTTTAAAAGGTGACTAGCGTCTTCCCCGGTGGTGCAGCGGTTGAGCACCACCTCTGCAGAACCTGTAGCCTCTGCAGAACCAGTTCGTTCCCAGGCCGCCAGCGAGGGTCTCCCCCCAAAAAAATAAATAAATAAATTTAAAAATATAAAAATTAAAGGTGACTAAGCTATGAGTAAGGAATTTATCAGAGGAATAAAAATGGCTGATGAAATTATTAAAAGATGCTGTTTCATTCATTAACAGAATAAAATTTTGAAAGGACCACTTTTAACTAACTTAATATTCTAAAAGATTACTTAAATGTATGTGACAAAAAATTGCAGTTTCTATCTCAAGCCACCAAGTAAGAGGAGCCACTACCACGTCTGCACATCTGCACTGGATGACGGTTGGAACTGCTCCTGCTTCCTTACCTAAAGGAATAAGCAGATGTACAGCACCAAACCCAATCTCAAGCCCCACAACTCCTTCTGCTACAACTGGCTGATTACCACCAGACGTGGGTGTGCAGCTGATGGTAGAGGTGTGGTGGTCATGGATCTCATTGGCACCAAAAGCCCGACACATCCTACTTACAGACCACCATTAATAAGAACAATATTGAAGCCACCCTCAGCAGCATTCACAAAAACTAGGACTGCCCTAGGCACAAAGCTGCCATGTGCAGGGCCAGTGCCATCCTGCACAGCCATAAGCCAGTAACAGTGAAGAGGTCCCAGGCCACCAAGAGGTCCTAAGTGTACCCCTGTACTTCCTATCCATTCAGTAAAGGCATCAGCTGTCTCTAATCAATCGATAAAAATAATAAATGCATGTGAAAAAACTGAAAACATGCACACCCAGAATACAGATGTTAGATACGTAAATCAGCACATTTTTGAAAGGTGATTTGCTAGTATGTGAGGGCGCAGGTTCAAAAAAAGGGGGGTGGGAATTGTATGGGGATTATAACCAAGATGAAAATGCATACATTGTTCAAAAATGAAAAATGATGTAAAATATACATAAAATTAAAAAATGAGGAAAAAAAACTATAGAAAAGGCTATTATTTGACTCAGCAATTTCATTTCTAGAATTACAGGAAGCAAAAATTTTCATCACAGTGGGAAAATATATTAAAAAAACTAGAAATACCCCATTAATAGGATATTGGTTAAAATAAACCATTTTATATTAACACTGTGGAATACAGCCATTTAAAAGAATACTGAAGATCAACACATGTGAAAATGAAAACATTTTCACTGCATATTGTTTAATAAAATTATAGAATAGTATTAATATGGTGCCACTTTAATTCTTAAATACAAAACAAATGACACATCTATTTATACATTTTTGTCTATGTGCTTCAAAAAATCCAAATGATGTTAGTGACTATATTTGACAAATGTGATGTCTAAGCTATTTAAATTTTGCAATACAGCTGTACTATTTTTTTCATTGTTGTTTATTTAAAGAAAGCATAAGAACAACATAGGCATAAAAGCACATATTCTGAAGCCAATAACTTGGATTTCCATGTCTATCACCTGATAACAATGTGCTCTCTATGTCTCAGTATGCCCATTTGTAAAAAAAGAGATGAACCACTACTAATGATACCAATATACTAACAAAACAACTGTAGTATCTTCCAGCTGTGGTGAGCATTAAATAAGTTATCAAATGGAAAGCTTGAGAAGGGTGCATAGCACAGAGCAAGCACTAAAAGAGGTATGGCCACCATTACTACTCTTGAGCAACATCCTTAGTAGACACTAGGTCAGCCAGCCTCAGAAGCCCACTCAAATCTAAGGCAACCAACAAAATTACCAACAGACAATTACAACAGCAAATACACTAACTCTGTGAAACAAATTGACAATACTATATTTCTGTGTCACAAAACCCAGCAGCCAGAAGTCTTAGGATTTATATTCTAGTTTGGTTCCTCCACTCTTCTTGTCTTCTACTTCCTCATCTGTTCAATGGAGGAAGCTGACTTTGATAACCATCAAAATGCTAGTATCCTAGTAGGATAGCTTCACTGTTCAAAATAACAACACCTCTTTTATAGTTGTCTCAGAAATATAATGCTAGTCAGTAGATACAAATTCTGGAATACAACTCCATACTAAAATAAAGACCCATTACAGAAAAACTTCATTAACAGTCTCTTGGAATACACTGTAAAAAAAAGGAATTTCCTCTAGTTGAGCACAATATATTTGTTTACAAGCATTGTATAACTCTAAACATTTCACCCATTTAAATTATTTCCTCACACCTGTCCCACCCGCTCACATGTCATTAACACAGATTAATGATATTTTACATCATGTTCACCAAGAGTCTAATAGTTTCATAACTATATGGTAACATTAAAAAACTATAAAATACTTACACGGAATGCTGCAAGAATGATCCTTGTCACTTTCTCCTTGACAGATTCTTGAAGGATATCGGACAGAACAGGAATGATATTATAGCGTCGCAGGTGTTCACACATTTGAGGACTGAATGCCAGGAGCCATATTGAAAAAATCATTTGGTACTGGAGTTGAAAGCCACACTTGTTACTCAAAACTCCCATTATGCTGAAAAGGAACACAGATTAAGAAAACATTTAATATGACAGCACAACAAGAAAGAAAAAATGGATGATTCTCTTTTTGCACTAGGGAAACAAAATCTATCTGAATTATGTCCTCAGTTTCTTTTCCAGTAGCAATAACAAGCAAGCTAAATCCCTAACACAGAGGACCATTTCCAACACAGCTACACTTAGCCATTTTTCCTACTAACACAGGACTTTAGCAAGCAAGAGGGCTTGCTGTAGCAAAACAATGAGAAAGGGAACATAGATGTGGAATACAGCAGAGGAAATAAGAGGAAACCTGACAAACATCAGAGAAGCTATAATCAAAAAATCCTACCGACAAAATGGATATGTATCTTGGTGAAGTCAGATGTATCAACATTTTTAGTCTGGACCACCAAGAGAATCATTTATAGCTTTAAAAATATTTAGGAAACTTATTTTAGGAATAGTGATGAGTCTGGAGGAAACTACATAGAATGACAGAGGTTACAACAAGGAAAAAAACACTAAAAAAATTTCCCAGAAGAATGTTTATATCCAAAAAATGAAAGACAGAAATCAATCAATTAGACCATTAAAAAAAATGATCAAGGGACTCAGGGGAACTCAAAACCTACAGAATGTACATGACAAAGCGTGAGCCCTAATGTAAATGGTGGGATTTTAGCTTATAAAAATATGTCAATATTGGTTCATCAATTGAGACAAACATACCCATTAATGCAAAATATTAACAACAGGATACTATGGGAGGAAAGGGGTACAGGTATATATGTGGAAATTCTCTATACTTTGCTTTTTTAAATATATAAACCTAAAACTATAATTATATTATATTATATATATATTATAATATATTATAATATATTATATAGAAACATAAAATATATATATAATATATAAAAATATATTATATAGAAACATATAAAATTAAATATATTATATATAGATATAGTATAAATATACAAATATATATTAAATTTTAAATCTAATTTTACCATCCACAATTATTAACCTAGTGAAAGGCTATACTTGCACCATTTCTCCATATTTGTAATTTGTATACAGTTATAAACATGCTGAATTGCCTTTAGTTTTCTCATGCATGATTTCTCCCTCAAGTATTCCTGCTTTTCAACTGTCACATAAGATTTGCTTTTATTTAATATTGAAGTCAGCATTTCAAAAGCTATAAAAATCATGCAATTTTACCCTATTGATACTCTATACCTAGTACTGATTTCCTTTGCTCTCTGATTATTGCAGTTATTAAGGTAGTAAGTCTTCTATACTTTGCTTTGTGATGCTGTGTCTGAGAGTATAGACTGCATTTCTGCTTTGCCAGCTGTTTCTGCCAACAGGAGGTGCTAAAGGTTAACAGCAAAGATGGGGGAAAGGAACTTTCTCCTATTGGCTTCCTGTTCCTGAAGTATCACTTCAGGAAAACTGTCTTCACCCCAACGGCAACCACGCTTTCCTAGGACAGCAGCTGAATTCATTTTGCGACAGTTATGGTAGAAGAAATCTCACTGCATACCCAGAGACACTAGCCAGAAGAACCCAAATTATGAGGTTCGTCACTGAGCTCATGGACACAAGCATCAAATGAGCAGTAATCTACTCTCTAAGGCCTAAATTTCAACTTCACATGGTCCCTCCTTGAAGTGGGTAATTTTAGTAATTCTAATTCTCTTACCTTTCCTACCCAACTTAGGGATTATATCTACTCTTGTTACCTAACACTTGAGAATCCTTTTGTTTTCAGAAACCTAGTAAACAAATGTATACCTAGTCAATAGTTCATAGCAAATTATCTCTATTACAATAAAAACTTTTAAATGACCAGAGGGGCTACCATGCACCCACAAGCAGAACACCATTGCTGAAATAAAGACAGAAAAGTTTCAAAGGAAGGCATGGTGTGCAATGATGAACACAGCAAAGATGTTCAAGAGAAATTAAAATTTATAATATAAATGATTCTACTGAAAGTATGTTTTCTATAGCCAAAATATTAATCATAAGAAATACCCCAATGAAACAAAATGAAGCTCCTGCTCACAAGAATAAGAATGGGTTTCCTTAGAGGCAAAAACCCTAACTCTGAGTATACTGGAGCATGAAGAACATGTTAAGGGGATACAAAGAAGACATAGACCACAGGTAAAATGTAAATAGAATAATTTGACAAATATTTGTTAAGGATCTGTGTAGTAGGTACAATGTTATGGGAAGCAATGGTGGGCAGAGACCACCGTGTTCTCAGGGAAGTTAGAGGGAAGATGTGGCCCTTGAGTTGAGACCTGAAGAATAAGTGGGCCCTGATGACCACATAAATCATTGCTATCCCTCTCAAATTGGTGAGTTTAGTGTTTTCTTAAGGTCACTGAAAAAGTTACTAAATGATTCTATAGAATCCTAAATGCTACCTTTGTTAGGAATTGAATACATTCCAATTAGATTGTAAATTTCATAAAGGAAAGGACATGTATGGTTCTATGTCGCCCCCTAATGTATAGGACAATATTGTGTAGACAGCTGAAAAAATACAAGCAATTGTCAAACCCAAGAGCAGAAAGAAGGCTAGGCCTATATGGCCAAAATGTCCTGTTCTGACACTGTTTCATTCTGTTCTAAGAGGTAATTTTAATAATTCAGGCCTTACCTAGCACAAATTTCCTTTTCTTGTTTTGTTTGTAAATAAAGTTTCTACTTTTCAATCACAAGCAAGGAAATTGAAACAGCAATCAAAACTCTCCCAAAAAATAAAAAATCAGGACCAGATGGATTCACAAGTGAATTCTACCAAACTTTCAAAGATAAACTAATACCTATCCTGCTCAAACTCTTCCCAAAAATGGAGAAAGAAGAAATTCTTCAAAACATTTTCTGAGGTCAACATTATGCTAATTCCCCCTGCAAAAAAGGTAACACAAAAAAGAAATTTCAGACCAATTTCCCTAATGAATACAGATATAAAAATCCTCAATAAGGAGCCTCCCAGGTGGCGTAAGGAATTAAGTCTCAGCACTATGAAGCAATCCGCAGCCAATGCAGCAGGAGTTTGATCCCAGCCAAAGAGCTAACCCACATGCAGCAGCAAATCTCTCCTGTCTCACCCACTGCTCCCCTCAGCAGTGTATTTCAGTAGATCCACCTGTTCTGCTCCCCGCTCTGTCTCTGGTGAATGCTCTGGAGAAAGAAGAAATTATATTTTTTCAGCAGTCTACACATCCCACATGTCTGGCCTACACGCCAGCTTTTGTATGCATAAATAAATAAATCTTAAAAAAAAAAAACCTCAATAAAATCTTAGCAAACTGAATCTCACAATGCATTGAAAGGATTATATATCCTAACCAAGCAGCGTTTACACCAGGAATATAAGGACAGTTCAAAACACAAAATCAACCAACATAATTCACCACATCAACAAAAAGGAAAATTAAAACCATATGACCTTATCAATAGATGTCAAGAAAACATCTGATAAGACTCAGCATCAATTCATGTTGAAAAACTGGGGATAAGCAGAACATATCTCAACATAACAAAAGCCATATTGACAAATTCATAACTAGAATCATAGTGGGAACAAATTGAAAGTCTTTCCACTAAGATACAGTACAAGACAAGGATGTTCACTCTGACCATTACTATTCAACACAGTATTAGAAGTCCCAGCTAGAGCAATCAGCAAGAGAAAGCTACAAAAAGAATCTGAATTGGGAAAGCAGTAGCAAAGTTATCATTACTTGCCAATGATCTATTATACACAGAAAACCCCAAAGACCCCATAGAAAAATTAAAACAATAAACCAGTTCAGCAAAGCAGCAAGATACAAAAACACCACCAAAAATCAGTTGCCTTCTTATATGCAAACAACTAGCTAGAAGAAATTAAGAAAGCCATCCCATTTATAATCTAACCAAAAAAAATTAAATACCTTGGAATAAATCTAACAAAGGATGTGAGGGACCTATACAAGCAAAACTATAAAACATTGTTGCAAGAAGTAAAAGACACAAAGAAAGGGAAAGATATTCCTGTTTATGGATAGGAAAAATCAACATTGTCAAAATGGCAATCCTATCCAAAGCAATTTACACATTCTATGCAATCCCAATAAAAATCTCAATGGCTTTCCTCAAAGAAATGCAATCAGTATTACTGAAATTCATATGGAACCACAAAATACACTGAATAGGCAAAGTTCTCCTGACTAAAAAGGGGGAGAATGGTGGTATTATACTTCGACTTCAAACTATACTATAAGCCATAATAATTACAACAATAAGGTACTGGAACAAAAACACACACAGACCAATGGAATAGAGTTCAGAACTCAGAAATAAAATACATATGTATGGACAACTAATCTATGATAGAGTGGCAAATATATACTGGAATAAGGAAAGCCTCTTCAATAAATGGTATTGGAAAAATTGGATTACCACATGCAAAAGAATGAAACTTTTGTGGAGGTTCCTCAAAACGCTAAAAATGGATCTGCCATATAAGCTACCCAAAAACACAAGAACATTAATTCAAAAGAAAACCTCCACTCCTGTGTTTAAAGCAGCACTATTTACAATAGCTAAGAATTGGAAACAACCTAAATGTCCCAAGACGGATGAAAGGCTCAAGAAGGTGTAGGAGAAGAACAAGATGGAATACTACACAGTGATCAAAAAAGATAAATTCATGACATTTGAGGTAACATGGATGGAGCTGAAAGGGATTATGCTAAGCATAATAAGCCAGAAGAAGAAAGATAAATGTTGGATGGTTATCTCTTACATATGTAATATAGAAAAGAAAAAATAAGGGGCAGACAAAGACAAACTTTAAAATCAAGCCTTGAAAGCTGACCATAGAGCTGAGGCACCCAGGATAGGAAGGGAGAAGGAAAGGGGTAGGAGAGAAAACCGGTGGGGGTAGGGGGGTGAGAGAAAAGTACAATCAATGAACTATGGATGTTTTGGTGGTAGGAGAACTATGGAGACCACACCTTAGGCAAGAAATACTATACTGTAAAAAATTAACAAGGATATAAAATAATGGTACTTCATTAAAAATAATTAGTTAATTAAATAAAGGTTTTTTAAGTGAAGCCAAAGCAGGAAGTAGGATGTCAAACAACTAATTTATAGCTGAACTTCTACATTTTCAGTTACCTGCTGTTCTTGAAACCCACATGCAACAAGCACCTAATCATATAATATTACCCAATAATGCAATTTTTAATGTTTAAAAATAAATCTTTTCATTTATATAATACTCTATATGAAAGTACTTATACATTCAAAGTACTTCAAATGTAGAGCATATAAATGTTCATTAATGCCAGCGGAATGTATGGAGCAATAACACCCAGCAAAATCCTCCTTTTGACTTCACTATTTTACAGTAATCAAGGTTGACCTTCAGACTTTTTAGTGAGGTCAACAATAAGCAAAACAATGCAAAGAATATATTTGATCATATATATATATATATATATATATATATAAACATTCAGAAACACTGTTTTGTCATTCCTATAGCAGATTTTTTTAATGAAAAAAGAAAGGAAACTATATATATAAAAAATACTGGAATTTTTAAAACATCAGTTCTATCCTACTCTCTTCAAACAGGTTATGCTTGAAAACAAACAAACAAACAAACAAACAAAAAAACAGGTTATGCTTGAAAATTTTCTTTCCTCACTTGATTTCAGCTCATGTTTTTGATATGAGGAGTACCAAAGGAGAAAGAAAACTTTCAATACTAAACAAAAGAAATGAAAAAAATAGAAATCATGTTCTATTTCTTAAAAAAATGAAAAGATTAAATGACTTCTCTAAATTGCTACCCTTAATTGCAAGTTAACATATTATCTCTTTACTACTGTCTGTTCTCAACCTAAAAGTCTATTTGTTTGATTACTGCTAATTTTGCCAGTGGTCATTAGGCTATCAAATGTACTAGACAAACATGGAATATTTTATTTATCCTATTATTATCATTAAACTGAATAATCCTCTAAAAAATTAAGTGTCAAGCCCCCCACCCACCCCCCAGTGGCGCAGCGGGTTGAGCGCAGTGCTGTGAAGCCATCTGCAGCCTCTGCAGCGCAGGTTCGATTCCCGGCTGGCTGGGGAGTTACCCACATGGCGCAGCAGATCTCTCCTGTCTAGTCTGCTGCTCCCCTCAGCAGTGCCTTTGGTCAGTCTTCCTGTTCTGCTCCCGGCTCTGTGTCTGGTGAATCCTCTCACCCTCCTGTGCCTCTGACCTGTACCCCAGTTCTTATATAAAAATAAATATATCTTTAAAAAAAAAAAAACCTTCCATTTAAAAAAAAATTAAGTGTCAATACTTAGAATAGCATCATTTGGTTAACACTGGTATATATATCAGGGACCACTGGACCATATTTTAGAATTTGGGATTATTTTTTGAGTAATTATAACTATTTGTGGAAATTACTGTTTCATGACCTTTATTCTTTCTTATATGTCTCCAAAGAACAAAAAATATTTATTCATTATTCCCAACTCAGCTAAAAAATTAAAAACTACAATTAAAAGAAAATTGGCAAATGATGGAATTTCCAAGTAAGAGTGAAATAATACTATATTGTATTTTTGACATTGTTAAGAGAACAGATTTTAAAATTTCTCTTCACAAGGAAAAATGCTGTAACTGGTTACATATTAAATAGCTCTGTTGTGGTGATCATCTCCAAATATATGTGTATATTGAATCATACATTTGATTCTCACATTATATGTCAATTTTATCAATAAATATGTCATTTATTAGAAAGATAAAATTAAAATGAGTTAAATCATTATACTTCCTTATTATATTGCCTAAAATACTGAATTATCTTTCAAGAAGGTAAAAAGACAGAATGCCATCTTTGCAGTTTATCTTTAGGCTTCTGTGTTAAAGAAAATTAACATCACAGTCCTATGACTGCTATCCTTAGATAGCTCTGCTTGAAAGCTGGTCCCTGGTTGGTTTTGGGACCTTAACTAGTAACAATTCTCTACACTAATACAAAACTTTTCCTAAATGTAAGGGTGAGTCACAATCTACCAGAACAATATTCTTAACATTTTTGCTGAATATTTACTTTCCTTCTAGAGTCTGAAATTCTGCCATACAGCCGGCAGAGGGTGCCTGACTAACCACCAATAAAACACATGGCATTGAGTGTCTAGTGGGATTCCACACCAAACCCACACAAATGTTGCTGTATTTTCATTACTGAGTAAAGGATGTGCTATTGACTCCATGATGGGAAGGAGAGAGCATAAAAAAGCCTCATATGACTCCCTGACCTAGCCTGTCTGAATATCCCTTATGATCAGGTGTATATCCCTATTCTGTTTCTGTAATAGAGCTCAGCATGAGAACAGCTATATGCTGAATCAGAGGATTTAGAACATTTTATTTTCTCCCTGCAATAGCAATTACTTGGAGAAAGTCTTTGCAAATAATTAGATGAATCAGAAGACGGTAATGTATATAAGTGAAGTCTCAAACTCTGAGTCTTCAAATGACTATTGTGCATTTCCTCAAACTCTAGAATCAGTAAGTGAACAATATATTCCTAAAGGCAAAAAGGAAATATGGTATGCTCACCTAATTAGCCATTCAATGTGAAAGACAATATTTCAAAAAAGAATCAGAACCACTATATTTTGCTGAAAGGAGATGTGATGGTTCTCTTTCAACATTTATGGTATTTGTGCACCAAAACCCATTTACTACAAAAAGGTTTGCTGTATATAAATTCTTATCAAAATTTCTTATGCTGTTTTTCTCTAACTCTTTACTTTTAATTCTATTAACTATTCATAATAGATGGTAAATCATGGTAAAATAGTTAAATAATCTTATATTAATAAACTAAGTTTAAATCTAAATATATAAAATATGATTTATATATAATAATTTTATATAATGTATTTAAATAAAATCTTTATTTAAACTTTGCATATTAATATAAGATTACTAATTTATGAAGTCAGTGATTATTGAATAATTCATGACAATCAAAACCAAGTCTTTGTAGGAAAAACCCACCCTAAGAAATTACATACAATCAAAAATCTAGGTTGTTTGTATAAGTTTGTTAAACCTACAAACTTTCTACACCTGCAAATGAAAGCACAACAAAAAATGGATTAACTATATAGCATTACAGATAATTTATATTCACTTCATAATTGATTTTTGCCTGTATTCACCATAAGATACTTTAATAATTACTTTTCCATTATGAATATCTAGAATTTATTCTGTCAAGCATTAGACTGTTAGGAGTTCTTAACCTTTTATAATAATAGACGAAGCAAGAGAAAGAGGAAATACTCCGTTTGGTAGTTGATTCACTTCTGTGAAGGTTAGCGTAATCCATATCTAAGCAGACATAAAAAAAAAAATCTTGCTTTAGACAATGACATGTATTAATTTCCTTGAAATGTCAAGGAGAGGTGCTCTTAGATGTTAATCTACATTAAACGTAAAAGGGGACTCACCAGTTTACCCCATCTGCTTCTACCCAGGCAAAGCGGTACTCATTGACCCGAAGCATCAGCTGTAGACACCCAGCAACACACTGTACATACTGAGAGCTCTATGCAAGAAAGAGGACAAGGTTTAAAATTGGAAAGCACTGAAAGTCAGGAGATGATACATATTCAAAAAGTCTGTTTTTTCTTTTACTGATGTTTCTTATAAGAACATCAAAATTTCCTAGTATCTTATTAAAAGTCAAAACTTATTGTTTTCCTCACTATCTCTCAGAAATGAAGCTGATTTTTCAGCCAAACTAAGCCTACACAATTCAAGGCAATTTGACATACACAGTTAGGGAGATAAAAGGAACAAATTAGTTCTTTGATATTGTTTAATAAATAACATAATACTTTTCAATGCTTCATTTACCTCTGAATAAAGGTACGATATAGAGAATAGAATTCTTCACAATTATAGAAATGCCAAAGAACAATAAAATAAAAGAGGGAAAAGTGTATACTTTGAGACAGGCCTATATTTGAATGGTCTTAGGTGAGTTACTGAACCTTTCTAGTACTTAATATCTTCGTTCTTAATGAGGATAACATCCCAAGCACACACAAGGATGTTAGGATTAAATGAAGGTATTCATTTAGGATATATATACTAGTCATTTCATAGAAATAGAAAGTTTTTGGTTTTTTTTTAAAGGGTATACAGCTTATAAAAAGCCTAATTAAACATTAGAAAAAGACTGATTTTTTTTTAAAAACTGTCAGTCCAATAGCACTGTCTTAGAGAAATTGTGGTTAAATTTAAAACTTGAAATAAGTAAGAATATCCCCAGGAAGTTGCAGGCTCCTCCATTTTACCAAAGCTAGGTCTTTTTGAAATATTCACAATGAGCCTACATCCACCAGAAATGACAAGACAAGAGGAAATTTCAGACTACCCTTAAGAACATGCTAATTGAAAAAAGAAAAAGGAGAGAACCATTGATGTTACATAAATTTACCAATACTAATATACATGATGCTGTTAAGTTCCTTGTTTTAATTTTAAAAAAAGTTGTTGAAACTTACAAAAACACGATGATGAAAGTACAACTGGCATAATAATCAGAAGTTATCAAGAAAAGGTTATCTTAGATTTTATTTAAAAAGTAGTAAACATAGTTGCCGTGAAGCAGAAATTAATGACCAGTAGCAGAAATTAATGAATCCAGTAGCAGAAATTAATGACCAAAAATAAGTGCATTTTTCAGCTCTAAGACAATCTTCCCTATGGAAAAAAATACTTTTTTTCCAGTTAAGACAGCAGGTAGAAACTTTTATGGCGGAGAATTCCATCTTTCTTATTTAGAGAAAGAGACAAAGCAGAGAATTTCCACATGCAATGAATAAAAAGGGCACATGCTCCTCTTACATTTATCATCAATTTCCTCTCAACATTAAAATTTCGTGGTTAACTATAAATCTTTCTTTTCTGCATATATTTACCATGCTATACTGACAGAAAACTGTATGTTGAAATACAATATATTTGCAGGTATAGATTCTTTGCTGTTATTTATAGCTTTAGGATTGACATCATAAATGAGCATACAAAATATGGTGGTTCTAAAACTGTAGTTTCTCATACTAAGATAGTCTAAATGGTATTCCAGAAATTACTTTCAAAGTGTATAATGAAGGCAACACACTGAAAAAGGATTAAATTATTGCCATTCTTTAAACAAAGTAAATTATATGGTTTCCCTGTTCTTCACTTGCTTTGATCTATTACCTTCATGTATAAGATTATTCAATGATGTTTTTAAAGAAAATAATCAGCCTTTGGTAAATCCGACCAGTTACCATCTCTAATCCTACCCAAAAGATTGTAGAAAATTTCACTATCACACAAAATCATCAAGCAATTCCAGTTTGTTCTGTCATTCCCCAGAGTCACTGTCACATTTACCATGATCCTCCTATTCTATTCTATTCCTTCACTCTCAGCAAAAGAAAAAAAGTGATCATTAGTTAAAGGTCAGTACCAGCATATCACACCTCCTTTAAATTAATTTCAAAGCCATTCTTACCTTTCACCTAGCAGAGATGGTTGGCCCTCTTCCTAGCCAGGAGCCACAGCTCCAGCAGGGTCTGTATCCCATTCCTCACACATTATGCCTACCAGTCAGACCCCTCTTCTACATCTTCAGTTTCTTTTTTTGATGATGATCCTCTCCTCAGCCCCTAAATATACTCAATTCTTTTCCATCTTAAATCTATTCCAAATTCTTCATCTGTCTCTATCCCAATACTTATCACCAAATATTTACCTCTCTTCTATCTTACCATGCCATAAGATGGAGAGTGACAGGATCACCAGTGATGTTAATTGCCAGTTCCAACAGTTATTTCCACCTGAGAAGCAAACAGTTCTCTCCAACTACTTACGACACTCTCCTTTCATGTACTCTCCATCTAAGTTGACTAACATACTATAAGTTTTACTCCAAGGTTTATCTACTCACCATGAAAGAAACATAGTGGCATAGCATAATGGTTGAGAACAAAGGTCCTAGAAACCAATCTACAACACTCAGCCACTTACAATTTACATAAATTTAAATGACTTAAATGAATGTCCTACCTACAAAATGGGTTAATAGGACAAATCCTATAGTGTGAGGCAATAATTTCATTAATGTGTGAAAGTTTTCAATATTACCTGTCACATAATATTCCAAAAAGTGTTCACTGCTGCATCTATTATTGTATTTTGATTTCTCCAGATGGAACTAATAACTTCCATAGTACTACAAATAAGTCTCTATTCATTCCCTCTGTGTGTGTGTGTGCACGCACACGCACATATATTTATCAAGCATCTCCATCAGTAGAGTGGAAACATACATCTGATGAGGTGTGAATCTATTACCCCAATCTATTGTTGTAAATTAATATTACCTGAATAAAGGGGAAAAGAATCATTTCCATTTTACCGGAGGGCAAAAAGGAGTCTTTTTTTATAGCAGCACTTTAAAAGTCTTTATTGCTAAATAAATAAATATTCTTCCATTTGACCTTATTTTTTCTAATTTGCTATTTGGCTTTAGATGGAAAAAAGTAGAACAGAAAGTATTAAGATGTATTTGGGCCAAGTAAAGTCATTTTTGTTTTATGCCATCAAGATTTTTAAGAAAAGGACAAAATATAGATGGCCCAAAATTTTATATTATCATTTCCCTTAAGTTTATTTCCATTATGACATAGGAATTTACCATTATCCTCCAAACAATTCAATGCAAACATCAACCTTGATCTTTGTTTGCTGTGTATTTTTCCTTTTGTTAGGATTTCCTATTCTATTATCAGACATTATGACATTTGAAAAACATTCCTGAAATAGCTATAATTGCTGATAGAAAATCCTTAAATTACGTAAGATTTCAAACAAAGGCAAAGTAAACAAGAAATGAAAGGCAAAGAAACAGTCTATCTTACAGGACAATATTGAGAATCGCCAAACTGATGAAGTAGTATTTGAGTTGATCAAATATTGCTCCTCCCAAATAGGAATGTCACATGAAAGAAACAAGTAAGGAAGAGACTGTGCCTTCTCTCTGAGCTGTAGCAGAATATCGCCTTTTCCCAGATAACCTCTCTATGAGTCCCCTTAACTTCTATGCTCAGAACTCCCAAAGAGGATGTCTCTATGATCAGGTATTATTAAATATAGTTATGAACTGGAGGTATGACTTTACAAGTAGTATGGAGCTATGCTGCTATTTGTGTACATAATTTTTACTGACCTGAATTTTACAGGAAATGTTCTGCACATCCAATCAGTAGAGAGAAGGTTAAATAAGAAGTTACTCACCCTTCAGTACCATTCATAAGACAAAAGCATTATTAGAATTTCTGTGTTAACAGTGTAAAAATTCTGTGTGATATTAGTTCTTTTTAAAACAACACAAGTAAGGGCCTCCCCGGTGGCGCAGCGGTTGAGCACTGGGTTGCAAAGCTGCCCGCAGTCTCTGCAGCGCCGTTCGATCCCTGGCTGCCAGGCGAGGGTCCCACATGGCGCTCAGACCTCTCCTGCCGCCTGCTGCTCCCCTCAGCAGTGTGCCCCTCAGCAGTTCTACTTAGCAGTAGAACACTCTGCCTGTTAGACTCTCCGCTCTGGCTCTGGTGAATTCTCTCACTCTCCCGTGCCTCTGACTGTACCCAGTGCTTGTATAAATAAATAAATAAATCTTTAAAAAAATAAAAATAAAAATAAAAATAAATAAAACAACACAAATAAATGATACTGCAGTGTGTCCTTCAGCTCCTCAGAAGTTTCAGTATCCTTCACACAAAGAGTATAGTCCAAATACCAGACTAAGTTCAGTGTGCAGAAGCAGTGCAATACCCAAGCCAAGGCCCAAAGGACCCACTGGAAACCAAAGACCCTCAATTCTGCCGGTAAGGACCCAGGGCCCAGGTCCAGCATGGTGGGGAAGAACCATGACCAGCAGAAGGTCCACCCACAGAAGAATGGCCATGAAAGCAAGTAATGGGTAGACCGAAAAACTCAACAAAAGGCCTTATGAGTCCTCAGGACATTACTATACCACAGGAAGAGATAAATTCCCAGAACCTAATCACAAAAAAACTGAAGACCAATTTTTCCTAACACAGAATTCAAAAATTCCATGATAAAGAAATTTGAAGAGCACAGAAAATTGGATCCAAGAAGTTTAAGAAAATTCAGAATAATAAATTAATGCTCTCAGAAACAAAATGAACCAACAGAAGATCAGAATTGATAGTCTAAATAAGAAATAACAGAAATGCAGGTTGTAAAAGAGATGGAAAACACTGCAGAAAGCTATGAAAGTAGACTAAACCAAATGGAAGAGAAAACCAGAGAATCTGAAAACCCAAATAAACAAAGAGGCAAGGTTGAAGGGGAAAAAAGAGAAATAAAGAAAAATTTTGAAGAAACACTTCAAGAACTATATTCAATACCATGAATAAAGGTAATATAAGAATGTGTATTACAGAAGGGGAAGAGAGAGCGAGAAAATAGAGAATTTATTTATATGAAACTGGAGAAGGAACTAAATATATAAATCTATGAAGCTAAAGAACAGCTGGCTACCTAAAAAATGAGATCTAAACCAAGACATATACTAGTGAAACTTCTAAAAGCTCAAAACAAAGAAAAAATATTGTAGCTGGTGAGGGGGGAAAAGTAGATAACCTATAAGGCAATCCAGTCAGACGAACATCAGACTTCTCTGAAGAAACACTGTGGGCAAGGAAAGAATGGAATGTTATCCAAAAAAGATAAAGCCAGACAATAATACTCTGCTTTGCAAGACCCTCCTTTAGATATGAGGGAGAAATAAAGGCCTTCTCAGACAAATAGAAACTGAAGGAGTTTGCAAATACTAGACCCCCACCTGCCAAGAAATACTGAAAGCAAGGTTAGGATCTAAGCCAAATGGTAAAATATACACCAAGAACTGAAAAAAGAAACAGATACAACCAAAAAATAAAGGACAAACTGACAGCAACAGACTTTCAAGTATCATTAATCACTGTAAATATAAGCAGACTGAATTCACCAATTCAAAGACACAGAGTATACAGTTGGATCAGGAAACAAAATTCAACTTCCTGCTATCTCCAGGAGACACATCTGAGCTCAAAAATAAACACAGACTCAAGGAACAATGTTGGGAAATAATCCTATAAGTGAACGGGAAACAAAGTAGGTGGGGACAGGCATGTTTATATCTGACAAAATAGATTTCCAGTTATAAAAGTTAACAAAAGACAGGGCTAGACATTACATAATCATTAGGGGAATAATACATCAGGAAGATATAATACTCATCAATATATATTCACCAAACAAAGGAACACCAAAATATAATAGGGAACTACTTTCAACTCTGGAAAAAATACATCTGTGGTAGGAGATTTCAACAACCCACTCTCACCAACAGACATATCAATGACACAGAAAATGAATAGGGACACATTAGCCTTAAGCAAAGAATTAGACAGCAAGGCCCTAATAGACACATATAGGGCACTGCACCCCAAAAAAGAAGAAAACACATTTCTTTCAATTGTACAAGGGACATTCTCCAGGACTAACCACATATTGAGTTACAAAACAAGTATTAACAAACTGGATTTCATATACTTTCTTGACAAATACATAAAATGGTTTAGAAAACTGATGGGAAAGAGTTACTAAAACTAAATGTACATATGCTCTATATCACATCCCTTGCATTCTAGCATTAAGTGCTCCAAACATAAGTGATCACATTGACAAAAAAAAATTGACAGAATGTTCACAGCAAGATTATTCACAATGGCCAAAAACTAGAAGCAATACAAATACCCATCACAAAGTAAAATACTTTACCCATCACAAAGAGACTGGATAATATTTATTTAATAGACTGCACAGCAATAAAAGGAATGAATTACTTCTAAGTATAACATGAATGAATATCATAAACACAATATTGCACAAGAGAATTCAGGCATGTAAGAATTCATACTGTTTGATTCCACGCACATGGAGCTCAAGATCAGACAAAACTAATTTAGGGTATTAGATGTCACAGTAAGAATAACCTTTATAGGAGTTTGAGGTGAAAGTTTTGAGTAGAAGGCTATATAATATAAATTTGCTGAGCTAGATATTTAAAATATGTGCATTTTACTTTATATAAAGTGTGGTATGATGAAAAAAACAACCAAAGAAAAGAAGGGAGGAAAGAAAGAGTGGTTTTACCAATCACAGAAGTTTGGCCAAATTATCTTTGGCAAATCACTTAAACTTTTAAACTTGTTTTCTTATCAGTGAAGGAAAATAATACTGATTTCAGTTGCAGATTTTTAAAAAACCTGGAAGAAACTAAATATCAGTTTCTACAAAGCACTAAAACATTCTAAGTTATATGATAATTATCACCTCTTATTAAGGAATAAAATACATGTAGGCCAAAAATTCTCTTTAAGAAGATATGCAAATGGCCAACAGGCATATGAAAAAATGTTCAACATTTCTTGTAATCAGGGAAATGCAAATCAAAACTACAATGAGATACCATCTTACACCAGTGAGAATGGCACATATTAAAAAAACTAGCAACAAAAAACATTGGCAAGGATGTGGAGAAAAAGGAACTCTCCTGTACTGCTGGTGGGAGTGCAAAATGGTCCAACCACTATGGAAAGCTCTGTGGAGATTTCTTTTTTATTATTATTTAAATATTTTATTTTATATAATTCTTACATTTTTTTTTCATCTTTGCACAATGTATGCATTTTCATTTTGGTTATAGTCCCCATACAATTACACCCCCCCCCACCTTATTTTGACTCTAGTCCTTCCTTTCCCCACCCCGCCCCTCCCCTCCAGTGAATTTCTGGTTTATAAGTGCTTGTTGATTTTGATTTTTACTTTGTATTGATTAGTCTTTTTCCTGGTCTCTTATTTAGGTTTTCTAAATTCCTGCTATGAGTGAGACCATCTGGTATTTTTTTCTTTCTGATTTATTTCGCTAAGCATGATCCCTTCTAGCTCCATCCATGTTACTACAAACTGCATGTGTTTATCTTTTCTGATTGCTGAGTAATATTCCACTGTGTATATGTACCACATTTTCTTGATCCAGTCAAATATTTTTGGGCATTTGGGTTGCTTCCATAGCTTAGCTATTGTAAATAGTGCTGCTATAAACACAGGGGTGCAGGTGCCCTTTGGAATTACTGTTTGTGTCATTTGGATAAATACCTAGGAGTGGGATTGCTGGATCATATGGAAGCTCTATGTTAAGTAGTTCAAGAAATCTCCACACAGCTCTCCATAGTGGTTGGACCAGTTTGCACTCCTACCAGCAATGCAGGAGTTTCTTTTTCTCCCCAACCTCACCAACATTTGTTGTTGTTAGTTTTTTTAATATGTGCAATTCTCACTGGTATGAGATGGTATCTCATTGTAGTTTTGATTTGCATTTCCCTGATTACAAGTGATGTTGAACATTTTTTCATATGCCTGTTGGCCATTTGCATTTCTTCTTCAGAGAAGTTTCTTTTTAGCTCTTCTATCCATTTTTTGACTGGATTATTTTCTTTGTTTTTGTTGAGTTTCATCAGCTCTTTGTAGATTTTTGTGATCAGTCCTTTATCATTAGTTTTGTGTGCAAACATTTTCTCCCAGTTGGTGGGGTTTCTCTTTGTTTTGGTTATTATCTCTTTTGCTGTGCAGAAGCTCTTTAATTTGATGTAGTCTGTGGAGATTTCTTAACCTGCTAAAGATAGAGCTTCCATATGATCCAGCAACTCCACTCCTAGGTATTTACCCAAAGGACACAGAAACATTAATTCAAAAGGGCACCTGCACCCCTATGTTTATAGCAGCACTATTTATAATAGTTAAGCTATGGAAACCACCCAAATGCCCAAAAATAGATGACTGGATCAAGAAGATGTGGTATATATACACAATGGAATATTACTCAGCAAACAAAAAAGATAAACTCACACAATTTGCAGCAATATAGATGAAGTTGGAAGGGATCATGCTCAGCAAAATAAGCCAGAAAGAAAAAGAAAAATACCAGATGGTGTCACTAATAGCAGGAATTTAGAAACCCTAAATAAAGGACCAGGAAAAAGACTAATTGCAATAAAGGAAAAATCAAAATCAACAAGAACTATAGACCAGAGACACATTATGGTGGGGGGTGGGGGGAAAAGTGGGATTAGGGTCAGAATAAGGGGGGTGGGAATTGTATGGGGAATATAACCAAAATGAAAATGCATACATTATGCAAAAATGAAAAATTATGTAAGAATTATATAAAATAAAATAATTTTTAAAAAAAGATGCAAAGCACACAAAAAAAATTCTCTTTAAGTGGGCATGTTAAAAGGGATTCTCTAATGAGTATTTATCAAATACCTAGATTAAATTGATATCTAACTGAAGATACAATCTCACAAAAAAATTAATTTCATTATTAACTTACAAATTCATAAATCTTCTTCAAGTATTACTTTCAATTGAATTTGCTTAGTCATATAACTCAATTATATGACTACTGGAATTCTTTATTAGAGGAAAAAGAATATGGACTTAAAGTATGATTTACTTTATAAATTACTGCTTTGAATACAACTTCTAAGAATGCATCTAATGTATAATATTAGTTACCTTGTTATTGTTATCAGCACTATACTTTGAGAATGACTATAAAAAAAGTCTTGTAGTAAAATACTTTACCATTTAATTTTCTTTTGCATTGCCAAATCTAACCAGAAAATCAAACTCTCAGGTTCTTCTACTTCCTCCTTTTAACATTCATTCTGTGCACATATTTTACTCATCCTCAATATTTTAAGTGTATTAAAGATTTTAGTAAGGTATAAAGTAATTGAACAATGAAAATCATCCAAGAATTGTTTAGGTAAATAGCAATGCTCTTAAAACTTAAAAAATGTAACTGTGAATTACTTTGGATCCTCACAGACTTTACAAATCACCATACTGATAAAACTACAGTTAAATAACAGGCCTGAACTGTATGAATCACTGCCAGAGTTCACTTACTTCTGCTATTTGGGCAGCACTTTTGATGCACTTAGCAACAAAGTAGTAAAGAACTAAATCACTTCTTCAGAAAGAGTCCACCTCTTCTAAAAGACTGAAAAGTATTACACAGTTTAGGATGATACTTTGTTGGTCATTTTAGATGGTAAGAACTACTGGCTCATACTTATTTCTCACTTTGCAGCATAAAACTTTGTTTATACTGACATCAAGTGGCAATATTATATAATGCAGTTTGCCAAATGGCTCTGAACACCTAAAGGAAATTTAAGAAAAAGTATGAGTATTTCTTTAAGCCTGAATAGGCTTTGTGACTTGGGGAATACCTAAAGATCCAATACTTCAGTTTAGCTCCCTCAAAAGTTAATTCTCTCAGTAAGCAATTAAATTCTTTGGGGGTTTTGCCACTCATTAGCTGCAACACCTGTAGCAAGCTAGAATACCTTTCTGTATAACCAATCCATAAAACATGAGTAAGACCTATGTCAAAGTGCAAGTGTGAATATTCGAAGAGATGTAAACATAAAATGAGTCAAACGGTACTATATACATAATAAATATTCAGTAAGTATTAACTACCCATTTGATTATTCTACTGAAATACAACTATCAAAGGAAGGGCTAACAGCCTAATAGCTTATGAAGAAGTCTACTTTTCAAGTTGACAGCCATTTGAAAAAAGGAAGAACCTTCAAGAAAGAGACTGAGAGTATGTTCAGATTTCAAGGTCACCAATGGAAAGAAGGTGGGAAATCAAAGAGCACCTTGTTGCCATGCATCTGAAGTCAGACTATTGTTTTGATTCTAAAGTGGCAAAACTGTACTTTCAGGGATCACTTCTATAGTTCATTACTAAAGGGGCCTGAAAAAAAGAGCAGGAAAAACCAAGTGTCATGTCTACCAACAGAAAAAGTGATAGCCACAGGCCATAAATATTTACGTAGTTTTTATAATATCATTAACCTAACTGGAGATGACATCAAATTCATGGATTTACACTTTCAAAACTGTAAATGTCCACAACTCAAAATAATGTATATTCAGGATGTTAGGAGGTCAGTGAATTAAGAAGGAATATACTTACATCACTTGAAGAGACTGTTCCTGTTTCAACAGCAACACCGCTACCACGCAGTTTCTATTATGAAATAAATAACTTATTACTTAGTTTTGTTTTTAATTTTATCCTAATTTATCAGCTTATGTATGGGAGCTAAGTATATTTTATATTTTTTCCCTAATTCTATTCACCAGAGCATCACCAAATAATAGAAAGCATAGGGATGATATAAAATATTCTAAATATCATTATGGTCTTCCAAATAATACTTTAATCAATAAATTATTAAAATGAAACAAAAATAAATTGAATGCTAGGATCAAGTTAAATTTCATAAGTGAAGCTGGTATAAATTTCCAAGACTCAGGAGTTAATGAGTTGTTTCTCCAATAAGACACTGCCTTAAAACTGAACCATCTATGCTATATTCTGTGGCAAAGTTTTCAAAACAGGTGCCTGATGATGGGAAGATACTACACAGAACCTAAAATTAGGTTATTCACAGGAATATGAACAAGTTACAATATCAAAGTCTCACATATTGTAAAGAAATGATCAAAGAAAAGTTTAGGGTGAATGTCAGAGGCTGAATGTGCAAGAGAAAAGTGAAAATGAGTATCTCAAAGAAAATTTTGATTTTGATTTTTTCAATAACTAAATACTAAGTGCCAGCCATGTGTTCCCATAGGCCAAGAACACTATCTTAGACTACCAAAAGACTCCTAAATTTCACTATGAAGTCAAAGAATAAAATATCCAAAATTACTGCTAATTTGGATTTTTGATAGTTTATTTTCATTAGAATCATGCAAATGTGGTCCCTTTTAATGAGGGAGAAAATACTTAAGAAAGAGTAGGAAGCCAGCCAGATAGAGAACTATCATACGATACTTAAGCTAAGCAGCAAATAAAATCCCCAGTGATCCTGTACTTCATTCTTTAAACAAGAATTCTGTAATTTAATTCTGATAAAACACTCTAAAGGACATGTCTCCCCACAATAAGAGAGATAGTATGATCCAGAACCCAGCAGACACAGTGAACAGACTCTGAGAAGCAAAGCCACAATAGACCCAGACAGCCTGAAGTCACCTGAAGCAGAAGGACTTGCAAAGCAGAAATGCCACACCATAACCAAAGTCAAAGATGGTGCAATAAAAAGAATGCGCTAGGAAAATATAGAAAATATTTTGAGCACTTATCTAATACCAAGAAGCTCAATTGTAATATAAATTGTCCTAGACATTGAAATATTTCCTTCTACTAGTGACAAGAGATGTATTTTCCCCATTTGGTGGGCACTGCAACGATCACAGTTAATGGTTCCAAAAGAGAAAAATTACCTGTGAGACACAAATAAATGTTACTCCTATGAGGAAAAGTCTACGATGAAAACACAACCTACAACGTTAGTGTTGGTGGGAAAATACAATATACTTTCCAAGCAAAATTCATTTTATGAATCCAGCTACAAGAAGAGCCTCATTACCACTAAGCACTAAAGCAGAACGTAATTTGTTCAAAGGAAAAATTCAAAACAGAAAAAAAAAGTAGTGAGGGGAAGAAGAGTTACCTGCTTAATAAGCGTTCTGAATCCAAATGATACTGAGAAAGTTTAAATATCATCCTCATACCCATTTTTCATGTTCTAAATATCTTATGTTGAAATACCTCAAAAATTCAGTAAAATCTGCAAATGTGTGGCTCCTGTAAAATATTTTTAAAGCTTACACCAAAACAAGTGCTAAAATTCATACTGTTGACATAAGAAAAATAATTCTGTTCAAGAATATCCCAATCCAAATAAAAAAAAAAAAAATCAGTGAGGCTCCATCAAAAAAATGCAACGCAGAGACAAGATTAAAAAAAAATCTTAGCAAAATGTCATCTTGGGTCTTTTTTGCCTCAGTTTAAAAATCTATTAAAACATTGGTGATTTGAAATCTAAATTACAAAACTTTATTTCCAATAGACATTTATTTGTTACCTAACACTGACAATGTAACTACCAACATTACCTCTGGTCCCATTCTGCCATGTCACCTATCCCATACCAAATTTCATAGTCTTTTCTTTCCCAGTATACTCTTCCCTACACAACTTCAATCCCTCCTTTTCTAAGTATCATTCCTATCAAGTCTCCCCCTTAGTTGAACCTAATGCTTATCACTGGAGCATAAAATAAAGGGACACTCCACTGAGCCAAGTGTCTTAACTTTTACCATGACAAATAGAAAACTTCTGTTGCTTTAACTTGCCATTAAACAAGCAAGTTATCTTCCTCCATGGAGAAATACGGCTTGAGTGCCTCAAAGCAACAAAGGTAACTAACGAGCAGGCTGCGTGTTTAACCTTAAGCCTAAATGTTCAATATCACAAAAATACAGCTCCCAAAACCAAGATTTCTTGCACAAGTCTTGGGGGCTCATAGTCTCAAGGAGGCTATGCCTGGAAGTTACTCAGTCCAAAGCTTGCCTTTTCTCTCCTGCTGCACTGTTTCTCTTCCTTTCTTACAAGCCTTGCATAAGTATGCTCTTTGGAGTTGTTCGAGTCCTTTTAATTCTCCGACCTGTGCAATCTCAGCAGCCACCTAGAAAAGAGATGTTCCCTACCCACCCAAAAGCAGGAATAGGAAATCCCAAATGGCAGAAAAGACAGAAATGAGTTGAAGACAGCTAAAGAAAAAGTGAGCATACAGCATACTAGGACACCTAAAAATAGTCTGACTTAGTTATCAAGTTCAAAATGGCATTATTTTAATGTGACTTTTTTTCATGTCAAATAATTACCATAAATAGCTTAAGAGAATATGGATGCTATATTCCTTCCAAAGATTCTAAAAGGAATGTCATTTACCTGTGAGCTCAGCTGAGTTTTTATCCAATTAAAATAGTAATTTAAGTCACTGCCTTCCATCAATTCTTTCCCCCAAGCTGCTAACTTGGCAATAATTCTTGCTGCCTGAAAAATAAGGAATGCATTAAAATACTATGAAAAAAATCACATCACATACCTAAAAATTCAAGACTCATAACTATTTTGCCAAATGATTTTTAGCAATTCATATAAAATTGCTAATTTTTCATTTTTAAAATGTATTTTGAAATAGCGACAATGTATTTTTAAATTATTTCCATCAGAGTGAGACAAAATTAGTTGTGTTCTAAGAATTTCATGACACTCCTGTATTATTTTGAGATTTGAAAGTAGTAAGAGGGCTTCCCCGGTGGAGCAGCTGGTTGAGCAACAGCACTGTGAAGCCTCTGCAGCGCGGTTGCGATCCCCAGCCAGGAAGATATCCACCTGGCGCAGCAGACCTCTCCTGTCTCGCCTGCTGTGCCCTTTAGCAGTGTCTCACCCTCCCGCCCCTCTGGCCTGTACTCCAGTATAAAAATAAATAAATCTTTTTTTAAAAAAAAGTAAGAATTCAAAGCAAAAATTCAAGGAACACAAAAAGCTTTCTTAAGAGGCAGACTTTCATCAATTCACTTGCCGGAGAAACAATCTTTTCCACGCACTACACCTCCTCATTCTAAGCTACTTGTGAGTGGCCATACTTAAAAATCTTTATTCTTGTTTAAAATATATACTAGGGCCTCCCCGGTGGCGCAGCGGTTGAGTGCTGGGTTGCGAAGCTGGGTTGCGAAGCTGCCCGAAGCCTCCGCCTCACCAGTTCCATCCCCGGCTGCTCCCCGGCCACCAGAGGAGGGTCCCGCATGGTGCGCAGACCTCTCCTGCCACCAGCTGCTCCCCTCAGCAGTGTCTTCGGTCCTTCTGCCTGCTCTGCTCCCCGCTCTGGCTCTGGTGAATTCTCTCACCCTCCCACGCTTCTGACTCTACCCAGTGCTTGTATAAATAAATAAATAAATCTTTTTTAAAATAAATAAATAAATAAAATATATACTAGGTATTGAATAGTCATCACTCATGATATAAACAAATACCCCTTCTGCACATTCAGAGATTTTTTTTTTTTCAATTTTCTTTCAACCTGTAAAACTAATCATAATTTAAAAAAAAATAAGCAGTATAAGTCTATATTTACCAATTCATATATAATCTTAATCCTATAATTTTATTTGTAATTACATATATATGTACACACACAAATATATAGAAAAAATAAGCAGCAGAAAATACCACTATTCCATATACAAACCCAATTTAATAAATATTCTTTCTGAAAGCAAGTCAGTGTTTCAAAACTCCTATTACTCAATAATAATTCATCCTCATAGAGACTGGAAGGCTGAGGATATGCTAACCAAACTCCCTACCCAAGTATGGTCCAAGTATGTTCTTATACTTGGATACAGCTAAGGCAAGTAATAGAGGCACACTTTCAAGGTCAATATGTCAAATATTTAAATCTTATAGAATATTTGGAATTCTATACCATGGAGGGTTAACAACAGCACCTTGATTCTTTCATTCAGTCATGACATAAAAACATTTTCATGTGCCTAGCTAAGTAAATGTATAGATATGTTTTCTAGTTTAAATTGATCTTTCATGAAATGGATAGACTTATCAAGGTTTATCTAGAAAGAATTACTGTAAGAAAACCAGGGATTTAAAATATTATCAGCAACGTAAGCACAAGAAAAACAGAAGACAAAGAAACAATTTCATTCTTAGCATAAGTTCTTCATGAGTACATAGTGAACCAATGACAACCTGACCCTCAAAGTTTGAGACTAGTTAAAAGTAATTGAAATGAAAAAAAATTAAAATGTGGATTTGACCACACAATTAATGATGACCAACCTTGCCCCAAATGTTTATTTGGTCTTTAATATATTTGGCAATTTTATTATAAAGCCATCAAAATTAGGAAGATATTTAAACTAGATATATTCACAACTTTCTCAACAATTTAAAGAAAGAAAATATATAATTGATCTTTAAAAATATATAATTGGTCTTTAAAATGTTTCATGGGCAGTGGTTCCTGATTTGAAAAACTTAAAGCATCCACTGAAATGAGCAGCCTCAGGAACTCCCCCACTATAGCCCACTCCACACTTGGAAAAGAAAAGGCTTGTATAAAACTTCAGTTTCTCAACCCTCCTCTCATAATTTCTCCATACTCCATGAAGATTTTCAGTGCTAAAGCTTCCAAAAAACAGCCCCCCAGGCTAAGTTTAAAACAGGAGTGTTTAATATTAAAAAGCAATTAAGTATTACTTAATTAAAATAAAAAATTAAACACAGCAATTTCAAAGCAAAATTTAATTTTCTGCAGTAAAATTCAGTTAATCCTATCACTGACAATCAAAAGCTGTTTAAGCATGTGAATTTACCAAAGGTTTTTATGCCAATGAACTCATTTCAAACTAACCATATCTTCTTTGACTTCCCAATATTCCCACATTACTAAACATCAATTTACGAACATTACAAAGAAAAATTGCTGTGAAAAGTCAGCATCACAGCAGTTATTCTTCTGGAAACTGGGAGGTTACCAAGATGTAAATGGTCCTGTTTTGTTTCTTTCCTAAATCAGAAATTTGATCAATGTAAAATTTACCATATGAACAGTAAAGAGATCCTGGCGATTCAACATTGGCAGAAAGTAGGACCAGGCAGTGCTCTTGCTACGTTTAGCATACTCGAAGAAAATACTAACTCGCTGGTGATTTTCCTAAAAATAGAAAAAAGAAAAATGATATCACCAATTAGAATGCATTTTACAAAAGATTGTTAACAACTGTGCACTGCTTCTCAACCTTCCATTTTATATCCTATCAGTGTGTTTTCTTTTCCCAGTATGTAAGAAATGTTATTATGGATTGAGGCTAGCAATGGGAATGGGCATAGATATTTTAAAAATAAAAACACCATTAAAAAATGTTGTAAGTTTGGGCCTCCACTGGTGGTGCAGCGGTTGAGCGCTGGGCTGCGAGGCTGCCCACACGCAGCCTCTGCAGCTCTGGTTCGATCCCTGGCCACCAGCGAGGGTCCCACATGGCGCGACAGACCTCGCCTGCTGCGCCCACTGCTCCCCTCAACAGTGTATTTCGTCAGTCTGCCTGTTCTGTTCCCTGCTCTGGCTCTGGTGAATTCTCTCACCCTCCCACACTTCTGACTGTACTCAGTGCTTGTATAAATAAATAAATAAATAAATCTTAAAAAAAAAGTTCTAAGTTTAAATCAAGTGCGCCAAGATAACAGGTCCCAGTTCTGCAAGATGTAGCAACTTAAGTTACACTTCTTCTCAAACTGCACCTCTGACCTACCATTGCCTATGCCATACAAATACAAAAATCAGAAGGAAAAAAAAGACAGTAAAAACAACATATCATACTAGCAGATGGATACAGGATTTAGGGAACAATTCATTCTGAATTCAAGTCATGCAAATGCTACCTCTCACCTAAATTTCCTTTGTGTACCACTGACTAAATGTACTTTAGTACATTTTCTGGTTCACTAAGTGAATATGGTTCCTAAGTAGCAATACATATGAAGGATATGTTCCACAAACTCCATGGATGCCTGAAACCAGGCATAGTACTGAACTGTAGATATATACTGTTTTCTCCTATGCATCTATAACTATAATAAAGTTTAACTTATAAATTATGCACAGCAAGCTATTAATAATAACTAGTAGCAAAAGAACTGTAACAATATAGCGTAATAAAAGTAATGAACATGGCCTCTCTGTCCCCCTCCCCCACCAATATCTTATGAACATGTAATATTTTCAAACTGAGATTGATCACGAGTAACTTAAACCACAGAAAATGAAACCATGGATAAGGGGGCTACTGTATTTTCTGAGCTCCATAAACAAAAATTCAAATTTTCAGACCAACATTTAATTCTTTTTAAATATACTGGTTTTAATTTTGGTCTGTGCCAAAAAGTACCTATTTAGGGAACAAACTACCATCTCTTCAAGTAATAAAACATTATTTAGAATGTTCAGAATAAACAATTAGAATAACTATGATAATGACTTTATCAAAGGATCAAAGTTCAGGGTGGTCATCATCACTCCACTGGTGGATTATTTACAAAGTTGTAATATGTAAGTCTCATTATACACGTAAATAAACAAAGTACCCTGCATATGCAAAGAGTAGAAACTATTTTAAGCCATGTTCCTCTTCAATTCCTGCTTTAAGACCTAAGTCCAAAGATGGTGGCAGAGTAAAGGCCCTGGGTTGCTCCTCCTACATCCACAACTAGATTGCAGAAGAACAAAGCCAAAAGCCCTTGAAGGATAAAACAGACCACGGCACACACTAGGGGCTATGGTCCAAAAGGAATACAAAAAAGTGAACAGATTTTACTGTGATACTGGGGCAGTACAACCCACAAGAGGGAAGGGCAGCTGCTATGAAGGGCCCCCACCGTGGTTAACTGAGGGGCATAAACCAACACTGAGGACTTTGGAGACCCCACACTGCACTAGGTAAGGGACTCTCAGAGCTGGTACCCAGGACAGATGGTACACTGTTGGAGAACTATAGCAGCAGGAGTGCAGAGTAAGGATTACTGGCTTGAGCCTGAGGCTCACAATATAGAACACTGGAGACTGAATCAGTGGGGAGAAACAAGTCAGATGGCCAGTGTCTCCTCAGGGAAGAGGCTACTACTCATAGGTTGGCATATTCAAAACACACACCACTCCACCCAAGGACAAAAAACAAGAAAATAAATGCAATTTGCATAAACCAGTGTTTCAGTACCTGCTAACAATAGGAGCAAATAACCAAGGATGAGGATCTATGCTAGAAAAGAGAACAACTTCTGGCCTGTGACCCCTGTATCAACTACAATCTGAGCACAGATTGTATCGAGTGCTCAAAAAAAGCCTAGAGGTGGAAGCTGACATGAGCCCAGTTGAGACACTTAGACTGAGTGTTGGCCTAACAGAGGGGATCCCTGTGAATCCCCACCACACAACTCCAGTATCCACAGCACAGTAGAAAGCGTCAATCCCTGACACTTACTAGAGGTGATCCTTTGGTGCCCTACTGTCCTGGTCCTTTTCACCTACTACCCCTCACCAGTACTAGTTTTCTAATTACTTCAATAGGTGCAAAGACAATGGTCTTAAAGTCTATCCCTATTACAACCCTTAATGACAGAAAATGAAGAGACAGAAGAACATAACACAAATACCAAAGTGAAAATAAAAACCCTGAGGAGTCTCAATCCAGCAGAATATCCAGTATATAAATATCCAGTATATAAAATCCCGTATATCATGACTGAAGGGAGTTCAAGGTAACTGTTATAACATTACCCACAGAATTCAAAAAAATAGTGGAGGATACAATAAAAGAGCAACAGAATAAAGAACAAGTAAATATAAGGTAGTTACAATTAGAAGTAATGAACGAACACTATAACCAAATTAAAAGATACCACAGAGGGCCTCAAAAGCAGACAAATGGAATGAAGAGAATTAATGAAGTCAAAGCACAATGTCAGAGAACACACAAATAGAATAACATAGATTAAAAAACAATTTAAGAGAGTAAGAGCCCTTAGGGACAACCTAAAGAGAAGTAACATGTATCATAGGGGTCCCAGAAGACAAAAAGAAAGGCACAGAAAATTTATTCAAAGAAATATTTGCTGAAAACCATCTCAATATGGGAGACCAACCAGAGGTTGTGATCCAAGATGCCCAAGTAGTTCCAAACAAAGTGATACATACATACCAAGATAAGTTATAACCCAAACATGTGAGGAAGAACAAGCAATTCTTTCAAAGAGTATTCTACTCAAAAGTGTCACAAATGAAATGAATTAGAAATAGGGGTAAATTGTAACTATAATTTTTTCACATAATACAAGGAATCAAATAGTCAAAGTTGTACAAATTTTTCAATGTAACTAAAATTCACCTAATAAAATCAGATGCAAAAATGCATTGAATTGGTAGCAAAGGATGTCAGCTACTTAAATCAGAATCTTTCAATAGATCCTTCAGAAAGACAAGAACAAAACTGTATCTATGAAGATGTTCAACTTACAATACCATCTTGATTGGTAAAAGTACCTTCCATGGACAAGGTCGTAGGGGAACAGGCACCCTCCTATGTTGTTGGTACTGCAAGATGGAGTATTTCGCAGTATCTTGACAAAACTAAACATGTAGTTCTTTTTTTTTTACTGTTTGTCAATTACTCCAGGTTTTTTTCATTTATTTACCTTTATTGTTCGATATTTAATAATTTATATTTATATATATATATTACATGATTGTTCATTTTTTTTTTACAATGTTTGCTTTCTTTTCTAAGGTGTAGTCCCCATAGAATTTCCACCACCAATTCACCCATGCACCATCACCAGAGTCCCTTGTGCTCTTCCCACCCTCATTTTGACCCCTCTACCTCCTCCTCCCCTACAAAATATCTCTGATTTATAGTTGTTTATTTTTGTTTTGCATTGTTGTGTTTTTTATTGTTATTATTTCTCCCTGATCCCTTATTTGGTTTCCCTATATTCCTCCTATAAGTGAAACCATCTGATACTTTTCTTTTTCCTTCTGAATTAATTCACTGAGAATAATCCCTTCTATTTTTATAGCTCCTTTTACCTAGAAATCTCAATTCTCAGAATCTGTCAAGAAGTACCCTCCTAACAATATAAAATTACATTCACACAAGGTCACATTATTTCTAATTATAAAGGATTAGAGCCACTTTTTGTTTTACATCTTACATCTTTGGTTTTACATCTTACATCTTACACTGCAGTGCTAGCAGTTGCTCTCTGAGCTATGCCATGCCATCCACGGAAAGAAAGAAGCCAGGAAGTCTAACAAGACAAAGACCCAGTGAATAAATCTGAGGACCGAGTCAAAAAAGAAGTGGTACAAAGGCAAAGTTTGGATCAAGTTCAATAACAAAACCACATGCAATAAGCTTATAGGCTTATAGGCTCAGCTGCTATTGTCTCTGAGCTATTGAAGATCGGAGTTTCCCTGGCCAAGGCAGTCCTTAAGGAGCTCCTCAGTAAAGAAATCATTCACGGGCTTCAAAGCACACAGCTCAAGTAATTTATACCAGAAACATGAAGGCTGGAGATGCCCCAGTTACCGGTGAAAATACATTAGTGAACAGGTCCCTCCCACTTGTATAGTTTGAAAAACAGAACTTTATATTAAACAACAACAACAAAAAAATGCATGTATGCATGAGTTTGCACTGTACCAAAACACTTATACTCAGATATTTTTTCTATCCGTAAGTTCTGCATTCACAAATTCAACTGATGCCAGATACTATTCAGTTGATCAAGTCCAAGAATACAAAATCCAGATATGGAAGACCGACTATAAGGGACTTGAGCGTTCTGCTGGACTTTGGTATTGAGGGGATGAGGTGGTGGGGTGGGATCCTGAAACCAATTCCCTATGGACACCACGGATGAATGTAGTTAAGTTTGGGGGGAGTCAAAAATTATACAGAGATTTTTGCACAGAGGTCAGTGCTATGTCAGAACAATGTTGACCCATTGTTCAAGGGTCAACAGTACATTTGTATGTATGTGTGTATACATAGTTATACACATTTTTGTATAAATTTGTGTGTATATTTATTTATATATATACAAACACACACACAAAAATACAAATACATATATGGGAATCAACCTCAATGAGCATTACATTAGAAGTTGATTAAGTAAACTATGGTATATTTACTAATGGCAATGTGCATGTTTTGTAGTTGTCAAAATATATGAGGGGATTTCTATAAACTAACATGGAATGATTTCTGGCATATTTTATTTTTTTACTTTTATTTATTTACTTATTTTTCTTTTCTTACATTGTTTTTATTTTTGTACAGTAATTGGTTTCTCCCCTCAGGTGTAGTCCCCATAATACTCCCACAACCATAGGACCCATCATCTATCATCATATTCCCTTGTGCTCTTTTTTCCCCTGTTTTCACTCCTCTCCTTCCCCCTCTCTTGCTGTATGTTCTGGTACATTTTAGTAAGTAAAACTAGTGAAATACAAGAGATTATAATATGTATTTTTATATGAAAGAGGATGAAATAAGAAAACACACATTTACCGATCTATTTTTGCAAAAAGGAGAAGAAGAATAAACCTGAAATCTACAATATTGGTTATCCACAAGAGGTACATAAGAATGGAATGAGGATTGGTGACATTTCTGAGTGTACCTTTTTTGTACAGTTTTGACTTCTGGAAACATTAATGTTTTACATAATCAAAAATAATAAGATCAACATACATAAGCAAAATATAAAGAACGCAAAAACAAAATAATGTAACTGCATTTCAAGAAATATAACAACTCTTAAATAAACTTGAATACAGTGCTCTGACAACATACCCTCCATTTAAAGATAAAATACTCCATTTAAAGATAAAATACAAATATTGACTCTATAAAGAACTTGTTTTTCACAATTGTATGGGCCAGCAACTCTGAAACCCCATTTTTGGTATTACAGGTAAAACAAACAAGTAAATACACAAAGTGTAAGAGGAGCTCAACATTTCACAGAAAAGAGTTACATTACAGAAAGGGGAGACTACAATAAACTCTGTGGTGTTAGCTGAAATGAAATGGGATATAGCATAAACTCATGGTTTTTACTTTATAGTATATAGCATAGTATAGTATAAGTGTGTATAAAATTTCAGTATATTTATGTGCACGTGTGTGTGTGTGTGTGTGTGTGTGTGTGTGTGTGTAAGAAACCAAGGTATGCATAGAACCTTACAGCTTCCTTATTCTCGGTGCAGTCTTATATAATAACCAGGATAACCAATGTTTGCCATCTCCATTTTTCTTAACTCTTTAAAAGAAAAATTTTTCAGAGATGAAGGACACTTTCAGACAGGTCTGCATCAGTCCAGGCTGAATACTGATACTGACTCACATTATAAATCATCATATTCCTGTAATATATGGCCTCTAGATAGATAACACCATTTTTGCTGACCTTTGCAGCCTAAATATAGCATAGTACTTGGCATACAGCAGGCCAACAATAAATGTTTTTCCTAGTACACTAACAAAACAATTCCCTGTAAGAAGTCAGACTGATACTTTTCTTCAAGACTGAGACATAGACAGGCATTGATTTTAGCAGCCAGATGACTTGTCTCAAAAAGAATTGCTCTATATACCACCAATCCAAACCTAGATTATGTTCTGATATAAAATAAAAGACTGTGGATAAATAAGGCCCCTCATGTTCAGGAACAGTAAAGCAATAAATAGCAATTTAATGCAACTGGAAAAGTCTCATATGCTTTTGAGAGGAAGCACCCTGCCTTAAATTCCTCACTGAACCTCCAGTGCCTGGCACTTATTTGGAACACAGGAGCATTGAAATCTGTTGATTATACAGAGAATGCACTACATATCATCTGTAAGTAACAAGAGCATCCAGAAAGCCTGGAGTGATTCACCAAACATTGCTGGTGTGAGTTACTGAGGTAAAATATGTATAGTGATTACGTGACAATCTGAAAAATAATAAAAATAGCCTGTGTGGGGCCATACCCATCTTTATCACTGTCAGTAAATTACAACTACATAATGAAGAAAAAATATTTTATTTACACTCTAGAAAAGAACCAATGCTGTAAATAAAATCTTACAAAAACATTGTTACAGCACAGTACACGAAAAGATGAAGTCACCACATGTATTAAGAATACCTACCTGCAACATATCATCAACCATAGTTAGTATGTACTGAACGGTCTGTTCTTTGGAGATATGAGTCATCAGGTTTATAAATGTTTTAGCACACTAGAAAAAATAAAATTAACGGTAATTACTGTTTTCAACTGCAAACATTTTAATATGGGATTTCAGTAAAATATTATTTTACTTATATAAATCATAAAAAATAATTTTTAATGAGTTGACTAATTAAAACCTAGACAGGCATGTATATGTTACTTAATGTACCTGAGCACCTAACAGATTTCTATTATGGAAAATGTACACCTTTTACCAATTTTGTTAAGTATGTCTCAGATTTTTTGTAGTTTCTAGTGATAAATTTCAAAATGCTTACCATTTTTAAACACACCTAATCATATCAACTCCTGATTACCCACAAGAGCATAAAGATTAAATTATACAGACAACTGAAATTTATCTCTAGTTTTGGGGTTTAGTTTTGCTTTTTGCATTTACAAGAAAGCAAAACACTAGAGTAACAGAGTATTGGGGACTGAAATTGTCTTCATTCTAAAACTTCTCAACTATGTAACTATGTAGTCTCTCTGGAATACAATAAAAACTGCAGTCAATATTATGTTTCCTCCCCAATTTCCAGGACTGTTGTGAAAATCAAACTGAGTTGAATATGGCTTTCTTCAGCCAAGCAGAGCCTGGCTGAAAATCTGAAGGGCAGTAGAATTGCATTTTATTCTAGTAAGAAAACAAAGTGGAAAGAATTTCCTAAGGGGAAAAAAAAGTTAAGCAACTCTGAAAACATCACATACTTTGAAATTTCCCTTCTAGGAATCAATTCTAAGATTTTCAGAAATAAAAAAGGATGAAAGAATAAACATTTAAAATATAACATTTTTTCCAATATTAACCAAAAAAACTGAAATTCACTCATATGTCTCCCAGTAAAAAATGATTTTCAGTTAAATATGACACATGCCAACAATGAAATATTACATGGTGATTTTAAAAAGTTTTCTAGAATTTTTAATGAGGTAGAAGAGCATTCATGACACAGTGTTTGTATCAGTCACCTGACTGCCTTCATTTTGAAGCATTTCTTGCTTCTCTTCAGAAGTTCTTTTCATTTCAAATCTCTGAATGAACTCACAATCTTCAGCAGAAATCATCTGGCCCCTAGGAAGTAAGAATAAGTTGTTTTTGTTCATAAAAGCTGAAGGACCGCAGTAAGCAAATGATACAGGAATTCCCAGTCTTTCTCCCCTCTTCTCTGTAGCAAACCTACGGGACGATGCAATGTCATCTGAAAGATCTGAGTTTAAAGCTTAGCTTACTTACTGATAGTATGACCTCTGGAAATGAGTCAACTTTCCTGTAAAATGGGAACAACAACCAATGTGCCTTTAAGGGGATATATTGAGGATGTTAATTAAATATTAAGATAATAAGCACAAAGCCTGGCCACAATAGATACTCAATAAAATGTCATTATCCAAAATCTCAGCTTTAGCTCCCCTCTCCAAGCTAGACAATCTATTTGACCTTAAATTCATCAAGACAAAAGTCACTTTACATGAACATCTATAGTTATTTTCTCCAGCGTATTCTTTAAAAATAATGTGATCCTTCTCATCAGAGAAAATACACTCTCCATCCTGATCCCATCTTACCCTCCCAGCAGAACCCCCACACTATCCAGAATTCCTCCTACTTCTTCCAGGGCTCCCTTCTTTAATGGCTCTTTGCTCTGCACAGCTTCTCCCCATGACTGAATCCTTGGAATCTTGCTTTTCTTTTCCAAATAATTTCATTCAATGAGATTCAAATCAAGAGTTCTGTCTTCTTTCTCTCCCAAACCATATCCAACTCCAACTGTCTTTTATATCATGCCCCTTTCACAAATTCAGCATCATCACCACTGAACCTTTCACATTGTTTTCCAATCCAAACCATTTATGTCCATTAAGGCCTCAAACACACTACAGCAAACTTGGTCCCACCCTTTCTTACTAAAAGAAATATCAAAACAGCCTTGCTGGTTCGCTCAGGATATATGTCAACTCTTTTGGATCATGAGACTAGTAGGAGAAGCACAGAATTTCAGTCAATCAGAGAAAGATTTCCAACTCCAATTTGAAACTTTGACAGGTAAATTATATTTTTATTTTTATTTTTATTAATTTTATTTGACAGGTTTAACCACTATTTTTCTACACTAGTCAAATGGCAATTGCAATACTATCTGCAATTATATGGTTGTGAAAAAATACGAGAGGAAGCACTTGGTGTATACAACATGGAGTATATTCAAGTTTAATTTTTTTTAAACTTCTTATAATACACAATTATCCAAAGAGCATCAATATTTTTAACACAGTAATTTAAAAAGCTGCCACTCCCTGCCCCCCATTATGTTAAGGGAGAAGTCACTGAATTTCAACTAGTTTTCCAATATGCATAGCTACACAAGTATGGTCCTCTTTTGGAGCTACCTTGTGTTGGGTTGCCAATGGCAGGCATTGAGATGAGGTTTCATATGCAGTTGTTTATAAGGAAGTGCTCCCAGGAGAGATGAGGGTTTGAGAAAGAAACACAGGATACAGAAAGAAGAAAGCACAGCCCTTTAAAGGACAGCTTTCCCTGAGCACACAGGAGGTAAGAAACTCAGAGCTGTGCCCTCCCTAAGACAAGGGTGCTAAATTCTCATACTTCCTGCCACGTTTATCCCAACTCCACCTTCTCCCAAAGATCTTGACTTTTACATATTCAGAATCCCTGTGTTTCACTTTATCCCTTCTAGGTTGTATATAATTACTACACACTAAATTACTTTATAGTTTTAATTTGCTTCTGAATTTGCTTCTAAATTACTTTATAGTTTTAATTTGCTTCCCACTGTTATATTTCCTGTATCAGTGCTACAGTTTTAAGCACTGTAAATTTGTTTTCATATATGCTTCCATTTGTTAAATAATTTTTAAACTACTCACATCTATTTTTTTCCAATGATCCCTTCATTGCCAATCCAAAGGATAATTTTCAGTCTTTGTCTTTCTAGAGTTCTCTGAGTCAGGTAACAATGTGGTCACTACTTCTTAGTTTCTGGATTCTTCTCTCCTCCTCAGGCCAGTCCTCTTCATGGTCTTCTAGACTCCTACTATGTGCCTCAGGTTCTGTGGAGGGTCTCTTCACTAGCACTCCATAGGTTCCCAGAGTGCTCCCCTTTAACCTCCAAGCTAATAACTCACAGTATGAACTCTGGGTTGACCACCTATAGACGTTACTCATGTGTAGGTACTGGACCTCTCCCTCCACAGATTAGAGGCACTGCAGATCCTACCGGGGCAGAACTACAATCACTAACTGATATACATCCCCACATATGCTCCGTCCTTAGCCTGGTCCATGGGATGAGAGAAGCAAAAAAGAACACAGAGTCCTGTTTCGATTGTGGCTGAGCTCTTCACATACCAAGTAGGAAAAACTGCACTCTGCTCTCTGGACAGAACAAGATAGAAATGTCATTCTATCTGGGTCTGTGAAAATAAGTAAAATAAGTGAAATCTTTTCTGAAACCTCAACCTTCCAGCTAAAACAATTTTACCCCCAAATTCTGCTGTGCTGATGTGTCATGACCTTTGTAAATAAGATAATCATATGGAAAAGTTGTAGTTTTCCTACCATAAAGAAGGTGTACAATTAAGGCTGCACTTGCTAACTTTAAAATTTTGCAGCTTTCATTTCCATTTAAATAATTGTGTTTATTTGACAAACCATTCCTTCTAAAATCTGACTTCCTTGTGTTTGTTGCCAGTAGCCTTTGCCATTATTGTTTAAATTCTTTTGTTTCTGAGTCTTCCTTTGCTAGTTCCAAAATCTAACAGGTTTGGGACTCTGGTCTTATCCTAATCACCACTATCAATTCCAGCGCCTAATTTTACCCTCCCCTTGACTTCCCTGCCTCTATAGTAACTCAGCCCTGAGGTAACAGTCCAAAGGATTTCACACTTCCAATCTAATTCTCCTCCACATTCTTTCCACTTACTTTCTCCAGCACACAGCTGGTCCTATTACTCCATACCAATCAGACTTTGAATGATAGTTCTACCTAGCACCTAGGCTGTTCAATAAAAACATTTTTAGTGAATTGACTAAATAAAGCCTTGATGAGCATGTATGTTACTTGCCCTATTTGAATACCTATCCACTCATCTTTAAAGGGCAGAAAATTTGGGCCTCCCCGGTGGCGCAACGGTTGAATGCTGGGCTGCAAAGCTGTCCGCAGCCTCTGCAGCCTAAGTCGATCCCTGGCCACCGGGCAAGGGTCCCACATGGAGCGCAGACCTCTCCTGCTGCGCCCACTGCTCCCCTCAGCAGTGTGTTTCATCAGTCTTCCTGTTCTGGTCCTGACTGGTAAATTCTTTTACACTCCCACGCTTCTGACTGTACCCAGCGCTTGTATAAATAAATTTTTTTAAAAAAATAAAATTAAAAAATAAAGGGCAGAAAACTTATGTCACACTTAAGAAAATAATGCTGGAGGGTAAGTGAAGTATATGCAAGTATATGCACATATGGGTATGTGAAGTTGTAGTCCCCAAATGTAAACCATTGGCAAGTCAATAAAAAGGGATTGGAGGAGAAGAGATAATGTGAAACCACAAGTTACAAAGAATCCTTTTGCAAACACTTGTCTACCACTTCCCAAAAAGTATGCTACTTAATGGTGACTTAGTCAATATCAGCCAAGATCAGACAGATTCAGGGGGCATGTTCAGAATGGTACGGCCATAGACTAATCAACTAATATTAATTGGCAGTCTACTAAGTGCCAGGAAGATACTTCTAAGAACAGGCAACACAGCAACAAATTAGATATCCCTCTTTGGGCTTGCAATTCATTGGGAAAATAAAAAATACACAAACAAAAAAAATACTTAAAAAAAAAATATATATGGGTCCTCCCCTGGTGGCGCAGGCAGTTGAGCGCCACTCTGCGAAGCTGTCCGCAGCCTCTGCAGCGCAGGTTCAATGCTGGCCAGCCGGGGAGAATCCCACATGGTGTGACAGATCTCTCCTGTCTCACCCACTGCTCCCCTCAGCAGTGTATTTCGTCAGTTTGCCTATTCTGTTCCATGCTCTGTCTCTGGTGAATCCTCTCACCCTCCTGCACATCTGGCCTGTACCCCGGTTCTTGTAAAATAAATAAATAAATCTTTAAAAAAATAAATAAAATTTAAAAAATTAGAAAAATACATATACACATACCATCATAATGCCAGGGCTGTATATGCTATGAAAATAACTGAAGCTGCATAAAGAGCAAGAAAGTGACACCAGAGAAAAGGACCAATTTTAATTGGATTATAGAACGGCCTCTCTAAGGTCGCCTGCTTAGACACCTCAATGTAGTGAGCTAATGAGTCAAGTGATCTGAGGAAGTTCCAGAGAGACACAGTGCAAGTGGAAGGACCCAGGTGGGCAATACCTGCTATGTTAGAAAGAGCAAAAAGGGCAGAATAGCCAAAGGTTTGTGAGCAGAGTGACATGATCTCATTTCTACTTTTTGAAATAACTTTTACAACTATGTAAGGAATTGCTCCCACAACACTGCGAGCAGAGACATTAGTCTGAGGCTATAAGAAGAGGGTATATGAGAGATGACCACAGCCTGCACTAGAGCAGGAGCAGTAGAACTCGAGGGAAGTGATCTGCAAGGAACAGGTGTTGAACGGGGCTAAATGAATTTCCTAATAGATATGGATTGTAAGGGAAAGAGAAGAGTGGACATGACTCCCAGCTCCCAGCTTTTCACCCTATAAAACTGGTGAAGGAAAGTGCCATAAACTGGCCTCTCACAGCTCAAAGGAGTCACCCAGACTACCTGCACATTCTTCCAAGTCTTATTCCCCAACCCTCCACAGGGTGAGAGAGAGCTTCCTGCACAACAGTCCCAACTTCTGAGCTTAGACAGCTCCTGAGTATTGTTATGTTTTCTGTGAAATTCCAGAGGAGCCAAGTAATTATTTGAGAAAACCTTGCAATCTGTCTTCATTTTAACACTCATGATATTATTTAAATTTTTACTTAAAGGTTCATTTAAAAATTAAACTATAAATTCAAGAGGAAGAATGTCATTTTAGATTCTTATATCCTCAAGACATAGTTTCAGGGATTCCATTCTGACTGAAATTCTACCATTTAAATTCCTTTATGTTCTGTCTAGTTATTTAGAAAAACATAATCATATATAAATAGATATTTTAAATACTGCATTTTCATGATAACATTTTAATTTGTGAAGGATAAAGCATATTGCCTTTATGACACTGGGGAACTCTTCCATAGGTTTTGTTTTATTAGCATATGATGTGACAGAAGATTCACTAATAATTCATCTATCATATCCAGTCCCCAACAACCTATAAGCTCTTTTAGGGGACGTACAGTGCACACCCACTAATGTCCCCATAATAAGCACATGAACTGCAGGTACACACTTAACATTTGGTGAATATTTCTGCATAAACATACAAAGAGGGGATTTATAAGAAAAAATTCATATGATGGACAATAGAATAAAGGATATAAAAAGAAAAAGGGAGAATAAAACTTATGTAGTACAGAGGCATAGGACAGGATGAACAGAAGACAAAGCAATGAAAGGCTCCATGTAACTACAAATGTTCCAAATGCCAATGCTAGAGAACCTCTGCCAGTCAGCCAGTGCTTTATGATTAATAACAACACTATTCTATTTAGGTTATAAACAGATTCAGACTTTATAAATACCACACTCCTTGTTCCCTGTTCTAAACTCATTCTGGATTAAAATTAGGAAACAGCTTCAAATCCTAATTTCACAGGGGATTTAAACAATTATACAGATAGCAATAAACAGGGAAAACAGCAGAAAGTCCCTCTTCTTCGAGCCCTAGGCTTGTTATCCACAAACTCAGGCTGACAGAGTGATCCAACCAAATGTCAATCATCTAACACCCAATTACAAATACTGGTGATTGCCTACACCTTCAACAGTGCTTTTAAAACTGTGCTTCTTGGTCTCAGAAGTAAACCCCCATGTATATATGGTCAACTGATCTCAGACAAGGGTGTCAAGAATATACAATTGTTACTTCAATAAATGATGTTGGGAAGCTGGACAGTCACATGGGGATGAATAAAATTGGACCCTATCTTACACAACTCACAGAAATCATCACAAAATGGATTAGACTTAAATTCATTTCTAGAGTGACACCAAAAGTACAGGCAACAGCAGCAAAAATAGACAACTGGGATTACATTAAACTAAAATGCTTCTGCTTCCCAAAGGAAATAAAATCAATATAATGACCTGTGGAGTGGGAGAAAATATCTGCAAATTCTATCTGAGTAAGGGTTAATATCCAAAATAAATAAAGAACTCAATAGCAAAAAAAAAAACAACAACAAACCAATAACTCAATTAAAATTGAGTAAAAGACCTGAACAGACAATCTCCAAAGACACACAAATGGCAAACAGGTATATGAAATGGTGATCAACAACACAAATCATTAGGGAAATACAAGTCAAAACCATAAGAAGGTATCACCTCATACCTGTTACAATGGCTATTAAAAAAAACAAAAGTGTTGGTGAGGATGTGGAGAAAAGGAACCCTTGTGCACTGTTGGTGGAAATATAAACTGGTACAGTCACTACAGAATACAGCATGGAGGTTCCTCCAAAAATAAAAATATACCTGATGGGGAGGAACATAATATTACATCAATTAAAAAAAAAAAACCACAGGTACCAATCAAGCAAAACTGAAAAAATATATATATAGAATGACCATATGATCAAGAAATACTGCTTCTGGGTATATGATTCGAAATCAGAATCTAAAAGAGATATTCACATTTCCACGTTCACAGCAGCAATATTTACAAGAGTCAAGATATGGAAACAGTTTGTCAATGGATGGATGAATAAAGAAAATGTGTTATTTATGTACCATGAAATATTATTCATGCTTAACAAAGAAGGAAATCCTGCTATTTGCAAAAAAACATGGATGAACTTGCAGGACATTGTGCTAAAAGAAATAAGGCATGCACACAAGAAGAAACACTATTTGATTCCACTTACATGAGAAATCTGAAACAGTCAAACTCATAGAAGCAAAGAGTATCATGGAGTTACCAGGGACTGAAGGTAAATATTAGTCAAAGGCCCCAAAGTTTCAACTATACAAAATGAATAAGTGCTGGAGAGGTACTGTATGTCAAAATGCCTGTAGTTAACAATACCATATTGTATAATCAAAAAATGTGCTAACATTAAGTGTCCTTATCACAAAATAAGGTAAAGCAAAATGAAATAGGAGAGTGGGAAAAACTTTTGGAGGTATATTTATGGCATAAATTGTGGTGACGATTTCATGAGTGTATACTTCTCAGCACACTTAATTTGTACATGAAATATGTACAGCTTTGTTCGTGTCAATTATACCTCAATAAAGTGGTTTAAAAAACAAAACTGTGTTCCTTGAAACCCTAATTAGGGTGGTGAACAGCCTCAAAAGAAGGTGCTAAGACAGAAATCTCCTACCTCCATTGAACTACCATTTTCATTTGTTTTACATGCTGAGCTTCATTAGGCTTCACATCAAAGATGGGTTTAATATCTTAAGAATCATCTTGAGAACCACTGACCAAGTCCAAACATCTCCTGACGGCACACGGTGCCTTCACTATTGGTTTCTGGCCACCTTTCCAGCCTCCACTCTCCCCACTGCCTGCTCCAAAACATGTATTATTTCCGACCGAGCGTGCCGTTTTTAATTCTGTGCTTTTCCTTATGTTGGCTTTTCTTCTTGCAAAGGTTGCTTCTTTTTGCGAAATGGCTAAGAACTTTAAAACTCAGCTCAGGGAACACGGAAAACTTCCGGAGACAGAATCAGCTGTCCTTTTTCTATGCACCCGTCATTCCCTTGCATCTTTCTAGTATCACAATTAACATACTAAATTTAAAAAAATATATCTGACTTTCCTACTAGATTGTGAGTTTATTATTTTGTAGCCCTAAAGCCTGGAAAATGTCTCAAACTTGGCAGGTGATTAAGAAATGTTTGACAAGCAAAGAAGTTAACGAAAACAAAAGGCTCATTTTTGTACAGTGCATATCCCTCTTATAACAAAACTGCAAAAATATAAAACTAAAATTTCTCAATTTTGTTCAAAATGTATATGAAAATATGAATTCAATTTCTTAATAACTCACCAAAATAAAAATAGGAAATAAAGTCAATATAACAAAATATGGTCAAGAAACTTACTTTACAGATAAATACAGGACACCAGCATGCTAAATCTTAATACCCACAAAAAGGAAGAGTTAAATTTTTTGAATGCATTCAACAAACTAATGCCTGATTTCAACAATACTAATACTTTAAACACATTATTTCAGCAACAACCCTATAAGATATCTACCCACATTTCATATTTACTTCATTGACTCTCAGAGAGGTTAAGGGGTTTTCCTAAGATCACCAAATGGGAAGACAAAAGAATCAGATTTCAAACCCAGATCTTTAACTAGTTGCCTGAGACATTCTGCAACACCATCTGTACCCACTGTTATATTTAGGAATACTGGGCCAACCTGGAAGGCTCTTTATCTTCTTCCTCCCTCCTCTTATGTTTTTCACTCATTCAAACGGTACAGCTTTCCAGACAGAGAAGGCCAAAAGTCCTTTAAGCAGCTCTGCCTCCCCAGAGCTCTAGACCGTTCCACCACACTACTCTCTAGTATACATTAACGTCTCTCTATGACAGCTAATTCTTCTAAGAAGGAAGTGTTTTCTTCCACATTCATAAGTATTTTCCAGTATTTCTCTCACAGAAGCATGACCATGAAAAAGGCTGATGAAAAAGCACATGATTATCCATGACTCACAGCAAATCAGTACTTACTGAAGGTAAGACTGCCAGTTCACTTTGTTTGCACGAACTTCTGCAGCCTTGGCAGCAATAATGTTGGTTGGAACAGCAGCATCCACGGCACCTCGAATATCCATTTTGGTCATCTAAATTTTTTGATTGTGAACCTTTTTCAAGAGATCTTCAATTTAGATGCAAGGTAAAACCAGATTACCAAGCGTTATTAATATAATCCTCATCACTTCACTCTCCCCAGCATCCTACCGAAATATTAAATAGTCTAAATAATAAGCATATCAAAATACTTCTAATCTTGTCCATAGAAGTGTTCTCTAAAGGTTCTTGCTTTTCCAGGAACAGTTTTTTATAGTTACTGAAACTAATACTGTGGTAAAAAATTTTTAATTATTTAAATTATTAACATCAAAAATCGTGCTTACGTAAATTAAGAATACAAGCTAGAAAAATATATTAAATGTACACAATTAAGATCAACTATCCTTTTCTGCTAGAGGAAAAAACAAGAGACTGTGGATTAAAGACAGGGTCAATTATTTTACTTACGTTTACTAAGCATCATTTTTAAATGCATATGAAAAATCTACAAGCGCTTTCTAAAATTATTTATTCAAATTAAAATTTCCCAAAGTGAAACTAATTTCTTAAACAATAGAGCCCTTATTTTTCAACCAAAGTTCATAGTATTTTCAAAATCAATCTTGGGAGAAACTTTTGGGACAAATACCAGCTACAATTTAACAACGGTAGCCTGATCTGATGACAATCTACAGTGATGACCTTTCCATTATCATTCCTAAACTTACAGATAAAAGCTTAAGCCTTTTATCACACAGAATATAGGTTCACAAAATATACGCTAACAGCCATAGCCACTAAGAAGCTCAAACCATATGCTAAATTCGATTGCGGGGTCCCAATGACCTTAGTTAGTTTGAAACTGAAATCTCTATATCTGAGATTTGTTGCCTAAACAAGCAAAAGCATTTGAAATGGCAGGGTGCTGGTAGAAACAGGCTCTATCCGGGCCAGGCTGGTACCAAGCAAGTTCCGCCCAAGGGATCTCCTGGAAGGTGTTTCAGGACGGTCATCGAGGTCCCTGAACAACTCGAACCTCCAGCAGATCCGGGTCGTCACCCAATCCCAGTAAGAAAAAGTGTAGTTTTTGCTCGTCCTCATTCCCTAGCCACCCTTATTACCCTCATATCCCTCGCCCCTGAGGGGAAGGCTCCGTAGTTCTGAAAATCTATTAGTTCAGGCCCGGAAGAAATCTAGGAACCTGGGGGCGAAGGGTAGGAGGGGCCAGAGCAGGGGAAAACAAGCACGCACCACGGACGGTGGAGAATCAGAAGGGGTCGCTTCATTTGGACTGGTACCCGAGGCAAATGACCCAAAAGCGGCCTAACTTAGCTAACCCTGGGGACCCTACAACGCACCCAAAGGCGGCAGGGAGGATGCGGCGGTCCGGGCCACGGCCGGCTTGGGAGGACAAGTCGGAGCCAAGTCGGTGTCTCCTGCCCGGCCCGGAAGTCTCAACGGCTGCGGGAGACTTGATGGAGACTTGGAGTATGAAGAAGACCCGCACCAAGCCGACGCTCAGGACCGCACAGGCAGAAGGAAGCCGGAGCGGCCGCAGTAGAATGACAGGAGCGCCGATCACGTGATCAGAGGCACGTGACGAGCCTGGAGCCGGAAGCCGGGAAGGTTCAAAAATGCCCGCAGGAGGGCGGTGCTCTTAGGAAGCGCTTTCGCCGAGCCGGAAGCTGGGATGCGGAAGAAAGGCGACCAGACCCGGAGAAAGGGAGTCGGAGACAGCGCTGGGTTGGTGCTTCGGCAGGGCGGGCCAATGTGGGGCGAGCACCTGAGGGCCCCCCCCACCCGAAACCCTGTGCCCAGACCTGGGGCCCCGAGGACCCCCTACGCAGTCAGCCAGGACGACCTAATCTCATTTACCTTAGCCGTCATTCTTTCGAGTAGCGAAATTTAGTGTGATTAAATGGGCTGACTTGCACTTGGATTTAACAACGCAATGAAGCAGACATTTTCTTACCGATTTTGAAAAAGCGACTGATGCTGAGCCATGGGTTACAAAAGTTATCCTGCCTTCGGGTTGCAGATTTAGCAAAGTGTATGTGCCAGGCAGTGTTTGCAATTATATAGGGAAAAAAAAAGTTTTTCTAAAATTCAAATTTAACAAGCCCCCTGATTTTTTACAGATAAACGTGACTTAAGCCCAAGTTTTCCTTAATGCCGGCCTCATCTACGTTGCTGGTCTTAAGATAATGAATAAAAGTACGCTGCGAATAATGGTTAGGTATATTTAATCGCATATTTTTGTTAATCAGCACAGAAAGACATTAATAAAACCAATATATTTCTGGTAAAAATTACAAATGTAGATCAAGTTTAAAAACAGCCAATATTATACATTATGAATAAACACATAGTGATTATATAATGCTGCATTATTTTTCTATACCTGCTGTAATAAATTAACTGACTTTACCCAACACAAATTATCTTAGAGTTCTGTAGGTCAGCACTCCCACAAGGGTCTTACTAGGTGGTGTTTGGCAGGAGAGTTCCTCCTAGCGACACTCGGGGAGAATCCATTTCCTTGCCTTCTCTAGTGCCCAGTGATTGTTTGCATTTCCTGGTTCATGACACTGTCCTCCCCGTTCAAAGTCAGCAACATCACATCTCTATGACCACAGCTGAGAATGTTGGGATTTTATGGACTCGGGTGCTTAGATTGGGCCCATGTGGCCCATCCCAACGACTATCCCCACCTTAATCACATCTGCAACCTTAGTTCTCCTTTGCCATGTAAGTAAGTAAACATATTCAAAGGTTCTGGCAGAGTATGGACATCTATTGGATACCATTACTCTGCCTTTCACAAATGCAACTTAATGTAAGTGGTTGAGTAAAGAATAAAAGGGGGCCCTACGTGACATCTATAATATAGTTCTAAAATAAAAATTTTTAAAGGACTACCTAAAGTTGTGAGATGTTATTCTTTTTAAATGCATAATTTCTTTTTTTAATATTTTATTTTATATAATTCTTACATTGTTTTTCATTTTTGCACAATGTATGCATTTTCATTTTGGTTATATTCCCCATACAATTGCACCCCCCCTTATTTTGACCCTAATCCTTCCTCTTCCCAGCCCTCTCCCCACCCCCAGTGAGTCTCTGGTCATAGTTGCTTGTTGATTTTGATTTTTACTCTGTAATAATTAGTCTTTTTCCTGGTCCCTTATTTAGGTTTTCTAAATTCCTGCTATGAGTGAGACCATCCAGTATTTTTCTTTTTCTTTCTGACTATTTTGCTGAGCATGATCCCTTCTAGCTCCATCCATGTTGCTGCAAACTGCATGTGTTTATCTTTTTTGATTGCTGAGTAATATTCTAAATGGATAATTTCTTATAGTTTGATTCTGTTCATTTGAAATTTTCCTTTTAATAAAGTTGATGCTGTGCATTGAGTCCATTTATGTGTTAAAATCTATCCTAAATTAATGCTCATCAATAGATGGAATTAGAATCTTTAAAAAGATTACCAACACTAACCTCAGTAACAACTTAGTAGAATAATTACAATAACTGGTAGCAAACCTAGGGGTCACAAAACTGTGCCCTTTATAATATTTTAAATGTGTTATACATGTTTTGGAGGTCTAGGAGTGGGAAAAGTATTTCTTCAGTGATTTGAAGCTCTGTGGGACTTTGGGGTTATTGCAATGACCAGAGATGGACTGCTGTTGGCTTTGGTGCCCAGAGAATAGGCACATACCTCATGCAAGTTATTTTCTGGCAGAATATGTGAGTAGTCCTCTCATGGAGAAAGTGTTAGATAACTGTATCTGATAATCTGTTGTTCCAAATATGAAGACAGAATTTATGCTGTGGTGGGAATGTGATCTTACTGTTATAGAATGACATACTTGTGTAGCATCTGAGCACAAAGCTAGGCACTGCCAATAAAGAAGAAAATAGCATAAGTGTCTATCCAAGTGTTAAATGTGTGTGGTCCATAACAGCAATCAAACTTCAAAACTATCAGCATGAGTGTACAAAGATAATTGCGTAAGGATTTCAATACAATATTTTCTGTAATAATAGCAATAACAACAAAACCTGCTTGTCAATCAGGCAACCATAACAAAATGCCACAGTCTAAGTGGCATATTTCCAACAGTTCTGGAGGCTGGAAATCTGAAATCAAGATATTGGCCATGTCAGCACATGGTGAACACTCTCTTCCTTAATTGCAGATGGTCACCTTCTCACTGTGACCTGACACGATGGACAAAGGGCATCTCTCCTGTCTGTTCTTATAAGGACACTAATCCTATTGGACTAGAGCTTTAGACTTGTAACTTCATTACCCTTGGTTATCCCCATGAAAGTTTTATCTCCAAATATAGTCAATGGGGGTTGTGGCTTCAAATCAAAATTCAGTTATGAATTTTGAGGGAATACAGACACTCAGTTTATAGCCCAATTCAAATTTAATCCATCTACAGGAGGAATGGAAAAAACAATATAATTTGTAATGATATAAAGTGTTTCAAAAATGGGTAACTGTGGGATTGATATGCTGATTTTTTGCTTTAAAATTTTCTGTATAATTGCATGTGTTTTACGTAGCATGATTTACTTTGAACTGTTAAATATTGAAGACAGATTTTACCAGTAAAGTCACTGGGACTAAAGTTTACTTTGTGGGAAGGTTTTTTTTACTAGAGTTTCTATTTCTTTAATATATCAGTTTATTAGTGACTTCATTTCTTCTTAATTGAACTTTGGTTTTTGTCTTTCAAGGAATTTGTTCATTTCATCTAGGTTGTCTAATTTATTAGCATAAAATTATTCATAATGGTCCCTATTATCCTTTTGATACCTATAGAATTAGTACTGAGATTACCCATCTCATCCCTGATACTGTTTTCTTTTTTCTCTCTGATCCCTCTGGCTAGAGGTTTATTAATTTTGTTCATCTGATGGAACCAGCTTTTGATTTAATTGGTTTTGTCCACATTTTGATTTGTTTTCTATGTCATCGATTTTCACCCTAATCTTTATTATTTCCCTTGTAACATTTTATATAAACACTAAAGTGCATTGTTATTATTTTTGCTTGAAACAGTTTTTTTTTTTTCCTTTTGGCTGAACTATGTAAATTTATTCTCAATAAGAGCATATACTTGATGACCAAGTGGAATTCATTCTAGAAGTGCAAGTCTAGTTTAGTATTTGTAATTTCTCTATTACAGGATTGTTCCTTTATACCATTATTGGCAAATAGTCTGTGTCAAAGTCTTTAAATGAGAATGAAATAATTTGTAAAGTAAACATGTATTGTTCATAAATTGTAAAGTTCGTAGTTATCATTTTTAGCGCTCATTTTTAACATATAGTTCCTCATAGTTATCCTTTTTAGCGTTCTTCATTTCTTTGGGGATTTATAATCATTTCTCTTTTACATGAAGGAATTCAGCTACCATTTTTTATAGTTTAGATCTCCTGGTGATTAGTTTGTGCAGCTTTTACATGACTGAAAATATCTTTTTTTGCCTTCATTTTTGAGTACTGTCTTGAATGCATGAATTATTTTATTGTCAATACATAGTTTTTCTTTCAGCAGTTGGGTTCTAGATTGATAATATTTTTTCTTTTATTTCTCCAGTATATTATTATTGCCTTGTTCCTGATGAGAATTCTCTGTTCTCTTTAGCTTTAATCTTCTGCTACTTTAGAGATTTTCTTTTTAACACTAATTTGAACAATTTGATTGTGCTCTATCTTGCTGTCACTTTCTTCATGTTTCTTGCACTTTGGGTTGATTGAGTTTCTTGCATTTGAAAATTTATAATTTTCATCATGTGGAAAAGCTTGATCATTATTTCTTGAAATGATTATTTTTGTATTTTCCCACCATCAGGGACTCTGATCTCATGTACATTCATCTGCCTGAAGTTGTTAAGCAACTCATTGACCCTCTCATTTTTTTTCAATATTTTATTTTGGATAATTTCTCTTGTTATCCAGGTTTTTATTTTGCAATGTCTAATCTGCCAATATATACATCAAGTAAATTTTTCCTCTCCTGAAGTTCAATTTCAGTCTTTCTTATATATCCTACATGTCAACTTAATAGGTTCCATCATTCCTTTAGTCCCTTGAATTCATAGAATACAATTACAATAACTCTGATGTCCTTGTCTACTAATTCAGACAACAGTATCATATGGGGGTCAGTTTTGATTGATTGGTTTATCCCCCTCATTATTAGTCATATAGTCTTCTTTCTTTGCACATCTGATAATGTTTTATTAAATACTAGAAATGGTGAATATTGCCATTGGGTATTGGGGTATTTTTTAACTCCTAAAAATAATCTTGAGTTTTATTCTGGGGTACACTTACGTTACCCATAGTTTGATTCTTTTGGGTCTTATTTGTAAGCTCTGTTAGCCAACACCAGAGCTATATGTGTGGTCTAGGGATAATTTTCTACAATGCTGAGGCAAAACCCTTCTGAGTTCTGTATACCCAATGTCTTCTGAATTCTAAGTGTTCCAGTTATGGGAAACCAGCTGCCTTAATAGTGGAAGCCGGCAAGAGCAGTGATATTCTTTCCACCTGCTGCTCCACCACAGGTCAGTTGTGACAGTTGCTCCTCAGAGCTCAGTGGCTCTCTTTTTTTCAGTTGTGGCAGTTGCTCCTCAGAGAACTTTTATGTAACAGTGTACTTCTTGAATCGTGAAATAGACCAATCAGTTGTGAGCTATGAGCTGATTGGTTCTAAATGGTCCAATCAGACTTGTTACCAGGACCAAGCATCTCACCACAAGTCAATGTGGCAGTTGCTCCTCAGAGCCCTTTTATGTAAATTGCATTTATTGGGTTGTGGAATAGACCAATCGGGTGCTATGGGTTGATTGGTAAATTACCCAATCAGCCACAAGATTGAAAAATGGTCCAATCAGATTTGTGAGTGTGGCACCCTGAAAGAGTATATAAGCCAAGGTCAGAAGGAGCAAAGGGGAGACATCACAAGCCCCCAAAGAAGGGGAGAGAAAACCCCAGCCCCTGCAGAAGAGGAGAGACGACATCAGCCCCTGAAGAAAATAAGATGGTTCCAGTCTCTGAAGAAAGAAGAAAAGAAGCATCCAGCAGCCAACCTCCAAGGAGGGAAGAGAAGCCAAAGGACTCTGTCACAGACTGGGCCTCTAGTCCTGTCTCTGACATTGCCTGAAAGGAATACCATAGGCCCTCGGCCTGGTGTCTCAAAGAGCTGTTTGCTGTTGGTGTAACCCAACAACTCCCAAAGAGCTGTTAACACTGGGTGTCTCTGACACCGCCTCTATGGGACTAGTTGTAGCCATCATTACTGGCCATTGCTATCCAGCACTCCTGGTGACCTGTGACGACCATCACTGATGCTACCTAGGTGAGAAATCCAGCCACTTGGGGATACAGTAAGCTCTTTGTTTCCCTTATTTGTAAAATAAACCCCATGGTTGTTGTTCCTGGAGTCCACAGTCTCTTTCAATTGTGCATGCAGGTAAGAACCCACAGAGAGTGACCCATCCGCCTATTGGGCAATGTCCTTTGTTAGGCTATAGCCCAATAGTCCACTATTGTGTGGGTGTTGGTTTTTGGCCTTTTGGGGCTTTTTGGTGGCATTCTGGTCTCAGTGCCTGGGCAGGTGAGTGGCCCTTCCATCCTATCATCTGGCCTCCTGCCCTGTTGCCCTTTTGTAGCCTCTCTACCTTCTCCACACTTGTTTCATTACCACGCTGACCTTTGAGAACAATTGCCCATCATTTTGTCTGATTTTTTTTGTAATTTTAATTTTTTTTAACTTTTTTATTTTCTGACAATGCTGTTCACTTTTCTATATACAATATTTTATATCTCCACTCAGGTGTAGTCCCCATAAAACTACCACACATCACCCATGAAATATCATCATAGTCCCTGTGCTCTCCTTCCCCCATTTTGACCCTCTCCTCTCCCCTCCCATAATGTATGCCTTAGATCTATAGTTTGACTACAAGTTTTGTCTCTTTTTTTCCAGCTCTTTGTAAGCTCCAAGGATTATTTCCTCTTATTCTTTGACTGGTTCTTTCCACAGACTCAAAGAGTCCCCTTACATGAGTAACTTGAACAATCAAGGGGGACCATGTGGAAATCTCCAAGATCTTCAAGTTCTCTTTCTGTGCAGACCTTCATCTCTGGTACCCTGCCTGGAATACTTGCTATACCTTGTTTTCTCTAGACTCCCTCCTTCATCTCCTTACCCCAGGAAGGTCACCTGGGTTTCCCTTGCCTATGCCAGAGCCTGGAAACTATCTCAAACCATTCAGTGAGACTGTCCATAGGGCTCAGTTCATTTGTTTCCTGTTACTTGGTGAACATTGCCCTTCCTTGCTGATATCCAATGTCTCAAATGCTGTATTTAGTCAAGTTTTTTTTGGTTGTTTCAGCTGGAAGTATAAATATAAACTAATTATATTTTTGCCAGAAGCAGAATCCAGGTTTCCCTTTGAGAGAATATCTAACAGAAAAATCTTTCATTGAAAGAGAAGCAGAAACTGACCATGTAACAATAAGCATTCAAAAGCTATAAGAGAGTTTATAAAATCAGCTCAAGTGGTAAATGAAAAGTACACTATTGTGGGTCCCCCAGACCCCTTGTTCTTGGGATTTTGTTTAGCACCCAAAATTGCTGCTGATTAAACTAAATGTAGGGAGCCTCCCAACAGGACAAAAGTCTTGGTATGAGGGTATCTGCTGAAAACAGCAGGCAGACATTATGGCCAGATTAGCATAGCCAGCTAGTCCACCTTGACAGGAAGTTAAGTGTTAACAGGGACTAGAGATAGGATGTTTTGATCAACAGCTACAATGAAGCTCCCAAGCAATAGCCCCTATTCACTTTCCCCTAGCTTGTGCCAGACTATTGTGCATCCCCAATCGATATCCCCACCAGCACATTCCTCTACACATTCCTCCATGGACTTGTCCACCTTCCCTGAATCTGCCTGGAAATTGGTGCTGTATCCCCAGAGATATGGTCCCTCTAGGACTCTCTTTCACTATTTGATCTGAGTTATTTTTCCTCCATTCTGCACCACTCCGATGGTTGTTGCCCACTAGGCAACAGCTTTGATCAAATTTTTTCAGTTTCTTTCTTCTTAAAATGGCCCACCTTTAGTCCTTCTCCAGAGGAGTATATGTATGTATATATATGTATATGTGTGTATGTATATATGCTATATATATATAGGTAATGATATATATATGTTGGAAGAAATCCTCGTGTTATTCATGTCATGGTGGGTTCCTTGAAGACAAACAATGGATGCAAAATTTTGAGATTTCAGCAACATAATCATGAGATGTCAAGAATTTCTGAAAGAAGGTGAGGATTTGAACCAGACACTTGAAAAACCAAATTTCAAAATCTTCCCTATCACTTTTGCTATTTACTTAGTTATGGTATATGAGTTGCTATGTGAATGAAACTGAGGCAAGGTGAAATTGGAATATATACTGTAATATACCCAGAGGTTCATCCCTAATATCCATGTGAAGTTTCTGTAAGTCAGTTTGAAAGCAAGAAGTACTTAGTTCTTTCTTGATTCCTACCAGCATTGGGATATTAGAAAATATAGTTGAACAAAACTGACCTTTATTTTTTGGAGGCTTCTCTGGAAGTCTAGATAAAATGGATCTGTTGGTTCCAATAATTTAGATATGTTGAGTTTGAAATTCAGGTAGAACAACCAGGTGGAAATAGCAAGGAATCCAATAATCCAATCTTTTAAGAGCTCAGGATGGGTATCTGCACTGCAGACAATGCTTTCAGGATTGTCATTGGGGAAGATCAAGTTCAAATTTTTAGCACAAGTATAGTCAACCAAAAGAGTAGGACTAGAAGGAGGATGAAGAAAAAATCCTGAGAGCATACCACTTGTAGATAAGGAAGAGAAGAAAAATAATGAAGTTTTCAGGTGGGTAACAGGAAAATATGGAGAAATGACAGCATTAAAGGGAGAAAAAGTTCAAAACATAGGGGTTGACTTACCATGTCATATGCTACAGCCAGGTCAAATGACAGGAAGACAGAAAAGGGCCCAAAGAGTAACTAAAACTTCCCTTGGGGAAAGAAGTTTCAAGGCAGCATTGAAGGATAATTCATTTTATAGACCTTTTAAAGGTTCAAGTTAACAATGATCTTTATACATAATTAAAGAACCATTTATTTAACTTGCTTGGTGTGGCTATCTCCAAAAATGAATTTTATATTTCAAGAAGCATATCTGGCCTATTATTTCCCTAAAATTTTAGGGAGGTGACTTGTCATTACCATCAATTAAATGTTTTTATTCACAGACCACTTTTCAAATTAAAAGTGGGAAAATTCAAGATTTTTTTTTTTTTACTTTATTCATGCAGAAGTTTTTTCTGAGGCATTCAGATAAACAGGACTTCTACACTCTCACCACCAACATACTTCCTCCAATTATACTATGAAAAGGACCTAGTGTGCAGACCACTAATGTGTGTTTTCATCTTTCTTTTTTAATAAATTTTTAATGACTTTGTCTTCAAAGTACTTTTTAAACACCACACTTTAAAATATTATAAAATGAATTTTTTATGCCACTTTTCAGATAGGAGTCAAATGTTATTGGTAGATCTAGGAACTATTTGAACTGCAGCATATTATATATGTATATTTTGGGTCAGCAGAAAGAAAATAATAAACCAGAACAGTATCATGAGCAATTTTCACATATTGAAGAACTGAAGAAAAACTAAAATTGATAAAAACCAAGGAATTCTATTTAAAGTTTTTTGATTATAATAAAATGTCATTGAGTTTCACGTAAAAACAATATAATAAGTCATCATTTGGGTCTCATTTGACCATCACATTATTTTCCAACCATTTTCTTTGAGTATATGTTTATCTTTGGAGCTCAAAGGGGTCTCCTGGAGACAGCAGAAAGTTGGGTTTCATTTTCTGATCTATGCCTTTTGATTAATGATTTCAGTCCATATATATTTAAGGTCATTATTGATATATGAGGATTTGCCATTGTCTTCAGTTTTCTGGTTCTATTTAAATCTTTTCAGTTTTTTTGTGGATTTTCTTCTCTTCAAATTAGATAGGAGTGATCCTTCCAACATTTCTTGTAGGGGAAGTCTAGTATTTACAAACTCCTTCAGTTTCCATTTGTCTCCCTCATATCTGAAGGAGAGTATTTCAGGATATAGTATTCTTGGGTAAAAACTTTTGTATTTTGAATATTATTCCATTTTCTCCTTATTTTAGGAATTCCTTAGAGAAATCTGATATAAGCCAGATGAGAGTACCTTTCTAGGTTACCTTTTTTTCCCCCCTCTCCGCTTTCAATATTCCATCTTTTTCTTGAAATGCTGGTAGTTTCACAACTGTATGTCTTGATATAAGTCTTACTATATTTAGATGATCAGGTGTTCCTTTAGTTTCATGGACTTATATATTTAGTTCCTTCCCAGGATTGAGAAATTTTCCTCTGTTTTTTCTTTGAAAAAGATCTCTGTTTCTGGGCCTCCCTGGTGGCACAGGCGGTTGAGCGCCGCACTGTGAAGCTGTCCGCAGCCTCTGCAGCACCGGTTCGATCCCAGCCGGCAGGAGAGAATCCCACATGGCTATCAGACCTCTCCTGTCTGGCCCGCTGCTCCCCTCAGCTGTGTATTTCATCAGTCTGCCTGTTCTGTTCCCTGCTCTGTCTCTGGTGAATCTTCTCACCCTCCTGCGCATCTGGCTTGTACCCCAGTTCTTGTATAAAAATAAATAAATCTTTAAAAAAAATTTCTGTTCCTTCTCTCTCTTCCCCTCTGGGGATGTAATCTTACTTTACCCAGTAAGGGTAAAGTAATAGGATTATATAGTTCTTAAGGTGTTCCTTCATTTTTTTCCCTCTCTTTCTTTTTCCACCTGGGTCCTTGGTGTATTATTATTTTCAAGGTCACTGATTCAGTACTCCACTTGCTTTAGTCTGCTTCCATAGCTTTCTGCAGAATCTTTTATCTCTATCTTTTTACATTGAGCAATTCCTTACTTTCTTATTTAAATCCTCATTTTTATTTATGTTCATTAATTCTATTTCTCATTGATAGAGGTTTAAAGTAGAAAATTTGTGATAGAGGCTTCACAAGGACAGAAACTAGAGGTGGGTGTAGAAATGAGTAACTTAGTTATTAAACCAGGTATGGAAATCTTTAGGCACAGGAAATCTTCAGGTATGGACTCCTTTAGAAATAGAAATAGTTATGAAGCCACTGCATGTTACTAATTTAGCCCTTGAACCACCATGATTTCTTGTCCCATAAAGCTGTAAAAAGCAATTCACAGAGAGACTCTCAGATAAATAGAGAGAAAACAAAGGAGTCTAGGTGATATTTAAACTTTTTTTTTCTCTATTCTAGAAGATCATCATCTTACTTTGTGATTGGCTCTCTCTCCCCGGCCCTACTCCTCCAAGCAGATGTGCACATTTTTCCATCTCTTAAAGTTTCTCCTTTTACCTCCCCTATCCAAAGTCATTCTCTTAAGTTTTATTCTCATAGCTTATTTAGTCTTCTGGATCTTCTGATCTCATCTCTGTAGTATATTCTGGTTACACCTCTTAGAATTTACTTCCTTATCTCAGAAGCCTGTTTAACTCTCCTAAAGCCCCATCCAGTACTCTCCCTGAAGCTGCTTACTTAACCCTAATTTGCCTTAGGATTCAGTTGGTTCACAAAGGAATAAATTCTCCCAGGAAGAATGTTACATACGAATAACTCCTGATCTGGTAAAATGCAGTTCTTGTCCCAAAACTGACTGTCTTTTTCTCTTTTAACAAAAATTTCCCTTTCAAAAGCAGCAGCAATAGCAGCAGCAACAGCAACTCTGCCCACTTGTGTCTATACAGATTTCTATTTTTTTTCCCTTTTTTCTTTTTTCCTAATAAACATTTCCTTTGAAAAATATATGCTTTGCCTGTTTGAGTCTATGAAAATGTCTTTTCCTTAGTAAACTCATCATCAGCTGTTGAAATGGTTTCTTTGTTGAAACTTCTCATATAACCCAAGAAACTTCTCATAACCCAAGAACCCCACACACTGAACACCAACATTTTCATTGTATCACAACCCCATCATCATGACATTTATTTGTCTTTCTGAATTTTGTTTTATCTCTCTGATTATCTTTTCTTGTATCACTTTGACTGGCTTCTCTGCATTTTCTTCCAATTATTTGAAGTTCTTTATCATAAAGTTTGGAAGTCTCTATGTGATAAGGACATAAAATCTTCCATGTTTTTGTGGTTGGATTATGGAGAGTTATTCTCTCCCTGTAGTGTCATATTCCCTTGAGGTTTCAAGTTGTCATACATTGTGGGTTGTGTTTATTTTTATCTTGGCTATCGATTTTACTGTTTAAGATTTAGAGATTTGAATTACTGCTAACTTCCCAGCTGGTGGCACTATAGATTTTGTAAGATTTTGGATGAAAGGAAACTCCTCTGACTTCATCTTGCACCCTAATCTCTATAAACAGTTTTCTAAAATTTCATGATCTCCAGAAGAAACTTCCAACCATTAGTATCATTCTCCATCACTTCCCAAACTCTTCTGCCACAGACAACTGCTAATCTATTTTCTGTATCTTAAGATTTGCTTATTCTGGACTTTTTTTGTAAATGGATCATACAACATGTGGTCCTTTGTGACTGATTTCTTTTGCTTTGCATAATATTTTCAAGATTCATGCTGTTGTAGTCTGTATCACTACCTCATTTGTTTTTATTATTGAATAATATTCCCCTGTACGGAAATACCTCATTTGTATATCAATTGATGGGCTATGGGTTGTTTCCAATTACTGGATATTTGTGTTTAAATCTTTGTGTCTATGTATAGTTCATTTCCCTTATTTGAGCAAATAATAAGGAAGGAATTGCTAGATCAAATGGCAACTATGTTAAACATTTGAGAAATGCCAAATTATTTCCAAAGTAGTTGCAAGATTCTACATTCTTTCAAATAATGTATGAGAGTCCCAGTTTCCCCACATGCTCACTAAAATGCATTTTTTTCTGTCTTTTTAATTAGAAGAAAATCTATTGACTGTGATGTGATATCCATCTATGGGTTTGATTTGTCTTTTACTAGTGATTAATGGTGTTGATCATCTTTTCATGTTCTTGTTGGCCATTTGCATATTTTCTTTGGAGAAAAGTCTATTAAAATGTTTAACTGTATGTGTGTGTGTGTGTCTGTGTGTGTGTGTGTGTAAGAGCTCTTTATTCTTGGTACAAATCCAATATATAGAGATATATAAATATAAAAATATATTTTTGTTCATATCTTACAATTTTTGTTGCTTTGTCTCTTTCTTGATGTCATTTGATGAACAAAAGTTTCTAATTTTGATGAAGTTCAATTTACTTTTTTTTGTCATTTGTGCTTTTTGTATTGTGTCAAAGAAAGCTTTGACTAATCCAAATTCACAAAGATTTATCCCTGTTGTTTTAATGAGCTTTATCATTTTGGCTCTTACACTTAGGTCTATGATTTATTTTGAATTAATTTTATTATATGTTGTGAGGCAAAATTCCAACTTAATTTTTATACATGTGGTTATCTGTTGTCCCAAAATTATTTGTTGAAAAGATAATTCTTTCGTTCAGTGAATAGTCTTGGCATCTTTGTCAAAAATCGACTGACCATAAATTAATGAATTTATTTCTGGACTCTCAATTCTATTCTGAATTATAAGTCTATCCTTACACCAACACCACACAATCTTGATTATTGTAGCTATTAAGTTTTTTTTTTAAATAATAAATTTTATTTTTATATTCCCCATACAATTGCAGCCCCCCCATTCTGACCCCAATCCCTCCCCTCCCACCCCCGCCCCCCAAAAAGTGTCTCTGGTTCATAGTTTTTTGTTGATTTTGATTTTCACTTTCTTATAGTTATTCATTTTCCTGGTCCCTTATTTAAGTTTTCTAGATTCCTGCTATGAGTGAGACCATCCGGTATTTTTCTTTTTCTTTTTGGCTTATTTCGCTGAGCATGATCCCTTACAGCGCCATCCATGTTGCTGCAAATTGCATGTGTTTATCTTTTTTGAATGCTGAGTAATATTCCATGGTATATATGTACCACATCTTCTTGATCCAGTCATCTATTTTTGGGCATTTGGGCTGTTTCCAAAGCTTAGCTATTGTAAACAGTGCTGCAATAAACATAGGGGTGCAGGTGTTCTTTGGAATTGATGTTTCTGTGTCCTTTGGGTAAATACCTAGGAGTGGAATTACTGGATCATATGGAAGCTCTATGTTTAGTAGGCCCAGAAATCTCCACACAGCTCTCCATAGTGGTTGGACCAGTTGGCACTCCCACCAACAGTGCAGGAGAGTTCCTTTTTCTCCACACCCTCACCAACTTTTGTTGTTGCTAGTTTTTTTAATATGTGCCATTCTCACTGGTGTAAGATGGTATCTCATGGTAGTTTTGATTTGCATTTCCCTGATGACAAGTGATGTTGAACATTTTTTCATATGCCTGTTGGCCATTCGCATTTCCTCTTTAGAGAAGTTTCTTTTTAGCTCTTCTGCCCATTTTTTGACTGGGTTATTTTCTTTGTTGTTGTTAAGTCTCATCAGCTCTTTGCAGATTTTTGTGATCAGTCCTTTATCATTAGTGTTGGGTGCAAAAATGTTCTCCCAGTTGGTGGGGTTTCTCTTTGTTTTTGTTATTGTCTCTTTTGCTGTGCAGAAGCTCTTTAATTTGATGTAGTCCCAGCTGTTTATCTTTGCCTTCACTCTCACTGCTTTGGGTGATGTGTCTGTAAAGATGTCTTTTATGTGCAAATCACGTAGTGTTTCGCCTATATTTCCTTCTATATATTTTATGGTTTCAGGTCTTATGTCTAGTTCTTTAATCCATTTTGAGTTGATTTTTGTGTATGGTGTGAGGTAGTGGTCAAGCTTCATTCTTTTGCATGTAGCGACCCAGTTTTCCCAGCACCATTTATTGAACAAACTCTCTTTGCTCCAATGCATAGTCTTTGCTCCTTTGTCAAAGATTAGTTGACCATAAATCTGTGGGTTTATTTCTGGATTTTCTATTCGATTCCATTGGTCTGTATGTCTGTTCTTATTCCAATACCATGCAGTTTTGATGATTATGGCTTTGTAGTATAGTTTGAAGTCTGGGAGTGTGATGCCTCCATTCCCTTCTTTTTTTTTCAGGAGAGCTTTGGCTATTCAGGGTTTTTTGTGATTCCATATGAATTTCATCAATAATTGTTCTATTTCTTTGAAGAATGAATGACATTGAAATTTTGATTGGAATAGCATTGAATCTGTATATTGCTTTTGGTAGGATGGCCATTTTAATAATGTTTATTCTTCCAATCCATGAGCAGGGGATGTCTTTCCATTTCTTTGTTTCTTCTTCTATTTCTTTTAACAGTGTTTTATAGTTTTCTTTGTATAGGTCCTTTACCTCTTTTGTTAGATTTATTCCCAAATATTTGATTTTTTTTGTTTCAATAAAAAAAGGGATGGTTTTTTTGATTTCTTCTTCTTCAGATTTTTTGTTTGTGTATAGGAAGGCTACTGACTTTTGCGTGTTGATTTTGTATCCTGCCACTTTACTGAACTGATTGATGAGTTGACTTAGTTTTTCTGTGGAGTTTTTGGGGTTCTCTATGTATATTATCATATCATCTGCAAATAGTGATAGTTTGACTTCTTCTTTTCCTATTTGGATTCCTTGGATGTCTTTCTCTTGTCTTATTGCTCTGGCTAGGACTTCCAGTATTATATTGAAAAGCAGTGGTGAGAGTGGACATCCTTGTCTTGTTCCAGATCTTAATGGAATTGCTTTCAGCTTTTCACCATTGAGAATGATACTGGCTGTTGGCTTGTCATAGATGGCCTTTATGATGTTGAGGTATGTTCCTTGTATCCCAAGAATTTCAAGGGCTTTTATCATGAATGGGTGTTGCACTTTGTCGAAAGCTTTCTCAGCATCTATTGATATTATCATATGGTTTTTATATTTCTTTTTGTTGATGTGTTGGATAACGTTGATTGATTTTCGGATGTTAAACCATCCTTGTGTTCCAGGAATGAATCCTACTTGGTCGTGGTGAATTATCTTATGGATACATTGTTGGATTCTGATAGCTAAAATTTTATTGAGGATTTTTGCATCAGTGTTCATTAGGGACATTGGCCTGTAGTTTTCCTTTTTTGTGTTGTCCTTGTTCGGTTTTGGTATTAGTGTAATGTTGGCTTCATAGAACATGTTTGGTATTGTCCCTTCCTTCTCAATTTTTTGGAAGAGTTTGTGAAGGATAGGCACTAATTCATCTCTGAATGTTTGGTAGAATTCATTTGTAAATCCATCAGGTCCTGGGCTTTTGTTTTTGGGGAGATTTTTGATTACCATTTCAATTTCGCTCCTTGTAATTGGTCTGTTTAGGTGTTCTATTTCTTCTTTATCTAGCTTTGGGTGATTGTAGAGTTGTAGGAATTTGTCCATCTCCTCTAGATTGTTAAACTTTTTTCCATATAACTCTTCATAGTAGTTACTGATTATTCTTTTGATTTCTGCTGTGTCCGTTGTGATTTCTCCTCTTTCACTGATGATCCTGTTTATTTGTGCTTTCTCCGTTTTTTCCTTTGTGAGCCTGGCTAGGGGTTTGTCTATTTTATTTATTTTTTCAAAGAACCAGCTCTTGGTTTCATTGATCTTTTGGATTGTATTTTAGTTTCAATTTCATTTATTTCTGCTTTGGTTTTTATTATTTCTTTTCTTCTACTGGTTTTGGGGTTTTTTTGTTGTTCTTTTTCTAGATCTTTGAGCTTCGAGATTAGGTTGCTTCTTTGAGTTCTTTCTTGTTTCTTGATGTGAGCTTCTATTGCTATATATTTTCCTCTTATTACTGCTTTTGCTGCATCCCATACATTTAGGATATTGGTGTCCTCCTTGTCGTTCAATTCAAAGAATTTTTTAATTTCTTCTTTGATCTCCTCATTAGTCCAGTGGTCTTCCAGTAGTGTGGTTCTTAATCTCCATGAGGTAGGAAAGTTCCTTGCCTTCTTTTTATGGTTTATTTCTAGTTTGATGCCTTCATGGTCAGAAAAGATGGTTGATATGATTTCAATCTTGGTGTATCTGTTGATATTTGTCTTGTGCCCCAGTATGTGATCGATCCTGGAGAATGATCCGTGTGCGCTTGAGAAAAATGTGTACTCCGTTTTTTTGGGGTTTAGTGTTCTATAGATGTCTGTTAAGCCCAAATGCTCTAGGTCCTTATTTAGAGCTTTGGTTTCTTTACTTATTTTTTGTCTTGTTGATCTATCCATTGTTGATAGTGGTGTGTTGAAGTCTCCTACTACGTATGTGTTTTCTCCGATGTCTGTTTTCAGAGAGGACAACAGTTGTCTGATATATTTTGGTGCTCCTTCGTTTGGTGAGTATATGTTAATGAGTGTTATTTCTTCTTGAAGTATTGTCCCCTTGATCATAATGTAGTGACCATTGGGGTCTCTTTTTATCTTTTTGAGTTTGAAATCTGTTTTATTTGATATAAGTATAGCTGTTCCTGCTTTCTTTTTTGGTCCATTTGCTTGTAGGATTGTTTTCCATCCTTTAACTTTGAGCCTATTTTTATCTTTTGTAGCTAAATGTGTTTCCTGGAGACAGCAAAAGGTTGGGTTTTGTTTCTTAATCCAGGCTGCAACTCTGTGTCTTTTTATTGAAGAGTTTAGTCCATTTACATTTAGAGTTAATATTGATATGTTAGCATCTGTATTTGCCATTGTGTTTGTCTTTCCTTTGATTTTATTTAATTATTCTTTTAATAACTTTTTTTTTTTTTTGGCCTTCTTTCATTGTTATTCGCCCCTCTGAGGTTCTGGCTTTAGGACTCCTTGTAGAATTTTTTGGAGTGGGGGTTTAGTTGTAATGAAATTCCGGAGTTTCTGTTTGTCTGGGAAGGTCCATACTCTTTCTTCAAAGAGGAAGGAGAGCTTTGCGGGATAGAGTATTCTTGGTTGGCATCTGTTTTCCTGGAGTCTGTTGACTATGTCCCTCCACTCTCTCCTTGCCCGTAGTGTTTCTTCAGAGAAGTCTGATGTCAGCCTGATTGGCTTTCCTTTGAATGTTATCTGTTTCTTCCCTCTTGCCAGCTTCATTATTTTTTCCTTGTCCTGGATTCTTGGGAGCTTTACTATTATGTGTCTTGCTGTATTTTTCCTTTCGTCGTGGAAGTTTTGTGTTCTTCTTGCTTCTTCTATATCAATTTTCAACTCCTTCTTCGCATTTGGGAAGTTCTCTTCAATTATCTCTTTGAATATTTTCTCCGTTCCTACATCTCTCTCCTCTCCTTCTGGTATTCCTATAACTCTTATATTTCCTTTCCTCATGGAGTCAGATAGTTCCCGAAGTCTTTCTTCATTCTTTTTCCTTCGTACTTCTCTTTCCTTTTCTGTTTTGGTTCTTTTTATTTCTGTGTCTTCAAGAGAACTTATTCGTTCTTCCATTTCATCTATTCTGCTTTCATTGCTTTTCCCAGAATTCTTTAGTTCTTCCATTAATTCTTTGGTCTCCTGCATTTCTTTTACTTCCCTCTTTAGGGACTCAATTTCATTCTTCTGACCATTGTTTTCCCTCTTTAGGGACTCAATTTCCTTCTTCTGATCATTGTTTTCCTTTATGACTTCTATAACTTTTTTAATCATGGCAATTTTAAATTCTCTTTCTGGAAGGCTCAGAAGTTCTTCCAAGTTACTGTCGTTGCTATCTGGGGGCTGGTTTTCTTTTTGTGGTGTGCTTTTTCCCTGGGGAGTTGCTAGGTTGCGTGTGGTTCTTCTACTCCCTACTGTCTGTTTTCTAATTTGCCGTATGCGTTGGGACACTGTGTTGCTGGGACTGGCCAGCATCTTGGGTGAGCTTCTCTGCTCCCCTCTGGTTCCTCCAGGAGCCATATGTCAGTTTCAAGCAGACTTTACTGGAGAAAGGTCCCTGTTCTAAAATGCCGATGTGGGGACACACTCCCCTGTGCGCCTGGTCTGCCCCGGCGGTGGGCTCCTGCTCCTCCTCTGGGCTTGGACTGCAGGCCAGAGGGGGTCTGGCGTGGGCGAACTTCCCCCACTCACCTCTGGCTCCTGAGGAAGCCTTCTGCAGGTAGTCTTTACTGAAGAAATGTCCCTGTTCTAAAATGGCGATGCGGGACACACTCCCTGCGCGTCCGGTCTCAGGCACACTCTTCTGCGTGCCTGGTCTGCCCCGGCTGTGGGTGCTTGTTCCCCCTGTGGGCTCAGACTACTGGTCGGAAGGGGCCCGGCGTGGGCTAACTCCCCAGCTGGCCACTGGCTCCTCCAGGAGCCTCTGCTGGTTCAAGTCGCTAGGTGGCGCCAGAGATCTCTCCTAGAGCCCTTGGGGAGCTGATTTTTCCACCTGGTGGGACAGGGAACAGAGCGGGAATGGTAGGGTAAACCTCAACGGCTTTGGGGTGCTGTGTCTGCCTTGTGCCCCACCGTCGTGGAGAACCCACGCCCCGAATTTCGTGCCCCAGGTCTCAGTTCCAAAGCCCTCAGTTCCAGGACGCGGGCTGTAGCCCAGTTCAGTGGCGCGGGAATGGCGCCTTTTGAACCCCGCTCCTGTGCCTGGGCGCCTGGTTCCTGCTCACTGTGCGCCTGGTTCCGCAAGCCTAGGTCGCAGGCGCGGGGACCTGGGCAGCTGTGGTCCGGATCCGCGTTTTCTTTTCAACTGCACTGCTTTTCTGCGAGATCCCTACCCCGCTCCCGCTCCGCGTCTGCTTTTCCAGCGCGCCCCTTTTCAGCACAAGCTTACCAGGCGGCCCGGGGCTGCGTGCTGGTGCTGGTCTCCTCCTGGGGGGCGGGGTTTCTCTTTAATGGCGCCTGGAGCTCACCTCCATGGCGAATCCTGCAGAATTCTCCACAGCTCCCGTTCACGGGGTGTGGTGGCCGAAATAGTTCCTTTCCACTCCCAGTCCCGCTTGCTGCGTAGTTTTTACTTGTTGGTCGTTTCAGTTTGTTGTTTTCCTCCTCTCTGAGGGTCGGAAAGTGCCGCCTCTGTGGGCGGGGGAGGGGAGCAGGGTTCTGCGCTTTCCTCCCTTCTGGTCCTCTTTTATGGCAACTTTCTTCTTCAGGCAGTTTGCTGGAGTCGTCTGTTTATCTTCCCTGTTCCAGTTCTCACTTGGACCTGCCGCTTTTCCTCCCTATTAACTTTTTAATGGGAGATCTTACTCGCAGCGTCTCCTCGCCGCCATGTTGCTCCGCCCTCTCCCCCTGTAGCTATTAAGTTTTAAAATTGAGCAGCATGAATCCCCCAACTTGTTCCTCTTTTTAAAGACATTATTGATTCTTTATAACTCCTTATGAATTTTGGAATCAACTTAGGAATTCCTACAAAAAAAAAAGGGAATTGGGATATTCATAGGAATTGTTTCTTACATTTGATTTATAGATTAGTTTGGGTGTTTGGGATCATTTTGCAAAAAGGAAACTAACCCAGTTCATAGTCTGTATTAATACAAAATGAGGCTCTTCTACACAACCTTAAACCTAGCAATGGTTTCCTGGATATTACTTACCTTGTGAGAGAAAAAAGCTTTCTACTTTATAATGCTATATTTGTAAAGTGCTTTATAACATTAAGACTAATGTTAGAAACTAATTATTATATGACAGATTACAACATAAGAAAATCACTTGAATAAATAAAAAGTATAATAATCTTCAGACTTAAATTTCAGTTTGAGTTTCATACAAGCTTCTAGCTACAAAGCTGACTTCTACTAAAATTATCTTTCAAGAAACCTAGATGATTAGCCAGACCATCTGCCTCTCACTTACATAACCCAATATTTGTTAAGTACTAGTGTAAGAGGTCTTCACGTATTCTAGATATAAGAATTCACAATATGAACTACAACTATAACACACTATTAATAAAGAATTTTGGCAAGTAATCTATTTCTTTTATCAGTACCTACTATATCACTTGAAACCATCATTTATTCAGTTTTGATTAAGGAATTAAATTTTTTTCCTTTTTATATACAATATTTATTTCATTCTAGAAGTTAGTCTTGATACACTACTGAGTTATTTTAATGCCTGTTTTAGTTTTTATATAAATCTACCAGGTTTTCTTGAGAAAATGGGTGAAATAGTTTTTTATGTTAAGAATTCTCTAAAATACAAACAGTGGATTTCTTGGTTACAGGATATGTGAATGTATACGTTTACATGATAAAGACATTATTTTTTTAAAGTGATTGTACCAGTATACACTCTGACTAATGATGTATGAAAGTTCTTTTTGATATATATCCTCTCTAACATTTGGTACTGTTCGATGTCATATAGTTTGAATTTGCCTTTTCCTGGTTTCTTTTTTATTTTTATTAAATAATAAATTTTATTTTTATATTCCCCCATACAACTGCACATGCCCCATTCTGACCCCAATCCCTCCCCTCCCGGCCAAAAAGTGTCTCTGGTTCATAGTTTTTTGTTGATTTTGATTTTCACTTTCTTATAGTTATTCTTTTTCCTGATCCCTTATTTAAGTTTTCTAGATTCCTGCTATGAGTGAGACCATCCGGTATTTTTCTTTTTCTTTTTGGCTTATTTCGCTGAGCATGATCCCTTCCAGCGCCATCCATGTTGCTGCAAATTGCATGTGTTTATCTTTTTTGAATGCTGAGTAATATTCCATGGTATATATGTACCACATCTTCTTGATCCAGTCATCTATTTTTGGGCATTTGGGCTGTTTCCAAAGCTTAGCTATTGTAAATAGTGCTGCTATGAACATAGGGGTGCAGGTGTTCTTTGGAATTGATGTTTCTGTGTCCTTTGGGTAAATACCTAGGAGTGGAATTGCTGGATCATATGGAAGCTCTATGTTTAGCAGGTCCAGAAATCTCCACACAGCTCTCCATAGTGTTGGACCAGTTTGCACTCCCACCAACAGTGCAGGAGAGTTCCTTTTTCTCCACACCCTCGCCAACATTTGTTGTTGCTAGTTTTTTTTAATATGTGCCATTCTCACTGGTGTAAGATGGTATCTCATGGTAGTTTTGATTTGCATTTCCCTGATGACAAGTGATGTTGAACATTTTTTCATATGTCTGTTGGCCATTTGCATTTCCTCTTCAGAGAAGTTTCTTTTTAGCTCTTCTGCCCATTTTTTGACTGGGTTTTTTCTTTGTTGTTGTTGAGTTTCATCAGCTCTTTGCAGATTTTTGTGATCAGTCCTTTATCATTAGTGTTGGGTGCAAAAATGTTCTCCCAGTTGGTGGGGTTTCTCTTTGTTTTTGTTATTGTCTCTTTTGCTGTGCAGAAGCTCTTTAATTTGATGTAGTCCCAGCTGTTTATCTTTGCCTTCACTCTCACTGCTTTGGGTGATGTGTCTGTAAAGATGTCTTTTATATGCAAATCACGTAGTGTTTCTAAGGAATTAAAATTTAATTAGGAGCACATTGCTATCTTTAGAGGGCAGTCATAACATACCTACACATTCAAATTAAGAGGCTCTACCTGGACTAGAACACTAAAGATCTGTGGATAAGCTGCTGCTCCACAAAACAGACCATCCTTTGCCTTGAAATTAATGTAATTGTCCAGAAAGGTCCCCAGCCAACTGAGAGACAGCCCAGCATCAGCCAAACAAAGAGATACAGAGTGTACCCTGGACTAGTGTTTAAATGGGGCTACTGGACTCATTCAAGGCCTTTATTATAAAAAAACATGCCCAGACTGTCCCTAGAAAACAAAGAATGTCTCCAAAAATGTATCCCCAGTTCAGCTAAATGGAAACAGTTTCTGATCCTGTCTAGGACTGAGGAATATAGAGCAGATCTTGACCAAACCACAAAGCTGTGCTTGTTGTTAAGGTAAGACAGTCTTCCAATTCTTGACAAGGGGGTGTTTATCCAGTGAGAATATAAAATCATAGTCAAGTGTATGTGCTTTTGCTTAATTTATCTTATTGACAATTTATCAAAAATGTTTTCGAACCAATCCTAAAAAAAGGCTAGAACTCTGATCATAAAGTCTAATTTTCTTCAACCTAAGCAGCTTCCCTTTACCAAAACAAATGATTATTTTTTGTTTATTTCTTTCTTTGATTCGAAAGTAATGTTTTAAAAAGCAGAAAATCTATAAAGATATAGATTTTATCTATTTATAGATATAGATTTATATCTATTTATATTTATATCTATTTATAGATATAAATCTAAAAAGATATAGATTTTCATAGTTATTGATATTAACTCTTGGATTTTTTCTCTTATATAAAGATTATAAACCAAATAGTAATGAAAGAAAAATTATGGGTTTCTTTCTGCAAAAACAGCTAGAAAAAAATTGATAAACTAATACAGGAACAAAATTCATAGTTTCTTAATATGAATTTCTATTACTAAATAAAATTTCATCAAAGAGTAATAGTCTTCTCACTCAGTATTGTGTGTATTTTGCAGAAGGTAGAGCTTAAGGGTGTCAATCCTCTTAGCTATTAATAGAACTATCTCTTAAAAGGTTGTGTGGAGAGGGGTGGGCCTGTGATAACATTTAATAAATAAAGAGCAAAACTCGGAATTTAATGCTGCAGGATTTGGATAACAAACTCACCCAAATGATTTAATGCTAGAAAATTCATCTATCCCTGTGCCATGGTTCATATCCTGAAAATAATCACTGTTTGTTTTGTTTTTTAAAAAAGATTTATTTATTTATGCATACAAGAGCTGGGGTACAGGCCAGAAGTGTGGGGGGTGAGAGACAGAGTGGGAAACAGAACAGGCAGAGATCGACTGAAGTACGCTGCTGAGGGGAGCACGGGAGAGTCAGGAGAGGTCTGCTGTGCCATATGTGTTTCTTCCTGGCCACTGGCCAGGAATGGAACTCACACTGCAGAGGCTGGGGACAATTTCATAGGTTTGTCTTAACCCCTTGCGCCACCAGGGAGGCCCAATCACTATTTATTTTCAAAATCTATTTATAAATTCTCTGGATTTGTCCTTTTCCCTAATGTGATACAGGTGGAAAAAAAGTTTGTTTTAAAAAGTCATAAGGAATCCTTTTCTGTAGAAATGTACTGATTTTTGCTTTTGTGCTTTCAGACATAGGTGAACAAAACATATATGAATTTCCAGCCCCACTATATCACTTAAGCACTAGCTCTTTAAGAAATTACACTGAAATGGGACATCAGTAGTAAGAATTCTTTAATCAATGGGCATCTAAATATAGGAAACACATGAAAAAGAGATCTCTAAAAGCTGGAATTTGGAGGCTTCTCTGAGGAAAGAGATAGCAACAACAGATACATACTATATTTAAACTAATATGTGTATAAGTATATATGCATGTGTGTTTATAATATATGTGGACACACACATGAATTGTCAAAGTTCTAACTTTCATAAGGGGTATGCATTAAGCAGAATTGCAGGAAAACAACAGCAGAACACCTTCCCAATGCATCACCTCTACTACTGGGTAATCCAACTTGTTATCCTGACCTGATTAAACCAAATAAACAGGTGGCTGGCTTTGTAGCAGCAGTTAAGGGTAGGCAGGACTGATCCACTGGGATGCTATTGGCCTCTCCACTCAGCTTTTTGAATATGAAGTAAAACAACTGAGAAAAGCCTAATAAAAGAGTGAAATATGTGAAATTTAAGGTTAGTGTGAAATGATGTTTAGAAACAGAGAGATAGGAAGTGAAACTATGAAATAATATATATATAGATTTTTTTCATGGCTTAAACAAGATATGTTACTATATGTCTAACACAAATGATAAAACCTCCAAAAATCTTCAACCTCAGTCTAATACCTTATATAAAAATGAACCCCAAATGGATCCAACAAATTCTAATGTGCAACTATATGTAAAACTATAAAACTTTGAGAAAAGCAAAGATCAGAAATGTTTAGGATCTAAGAGTAGGCAAAGAGACATCAAAAGCATAATCCACAAAGTAAAATACATTAATTAGTCTTCATCAAAAATTAAAACTTTTGCTCTACCAAAACTCTATTAAAGAAGATGAAAACACAAGCTACAAGCTGTGATAAAATATTTCTAAACCCCATATCTGACAAAGGTCTTGTATCTAGAGTTATATAAAGAACTCCAAAACTCAAGAATTAAAAAAATATAACTACAATATAGGCAAAAGATATAAACAGACATTTCACTGAAGAGCATACACACATGGCAAATAAGCACAGGAAAGGATTGTCAGCATCATTAGCTATAACGAACTTTTAAAAAATATTTTATTTGTTTGTTTGTTTGTTTGTTTGTATACATACAAGAACTGGGGTACAGGCCAGAGATGAGGGGCTTGAGAAGATTCACCAGAGACAGAGTGGGGAACAGAACAGGCAGATCTACTGAAATATACTGCTGAGGGGAATGGCAGGCAAGAGCAATAGCTTGATCTTGCTGACACTTTAATTAAAAATGTTCATAATGGGGTTCTCCATGGTGGTACAGATGTTAAAGTCTCAGCACTCTCAAGCTGAACAATTTTAATTAAAGTTTTGGGGAAATGCAAATTAAACCACAATGAAATACCTCTGAATATCTATCAGAATGACTAAAAGTAAAAATTATGACACCACCAAAATGCTAGCAAAAATGAAGAGAAACTGAATCACTCATACATTGCTGGTAGAAATTCAAAATGGTACCACCAGTTCAAAGAACAATTTGGCAGTTTCATTAAAAAACTAAAGATGAGGGGGCCTCCCTGGTGGCACAAGGAGTTAAGACAGCACTATGAAGCTATCCACAGCCACTGCAGCATGAGTTTGATCCCTGGCCAGGGAGTTAACCCACACGGCACAGCAGACCTCTCCTGTCTCACTTGCTGCTCCCCTCAGCAGCGTATTTCAGTCAATCTGCCTGTTCTGGGCCCCGCTCTGTCTCGGGTGAATCCTGTCACACACACCCGCTATACACACACACCTCTGGCCTGTACCCCAGTACTTCTACACATAAATAAATAAATCTTTTTTAAAAAAATGAAAGATGCAAATATTGTATGACCCAGCAATTTCACTATTGGGTACTTTCCACAGAGAAATGAAAACTTATTTTCATACAAACTTTATTCACAGATGCTGTATCCATGGAAGCCAAAAACAGAAATAACTGAAAATTCCTTCAAGAAATTAATGGTTAAACAAACTTGTACATACCCACTATGGGATACTATAAAACACTAAAAGAAATGACACTATTGATAAACAAAAGAAATAAATTCTGCTATCTAGGAAATAATGCTGAGTTTAAAAAGCTAATACCAAATGGTCACATATTATACAATTCTATTTATTAAACATTCTTGAAATAAAATTATAGAGGTGGATTACCTATATTTTCCTCTATATATTTTATGGTTTCAGGTCTTATGTCCAGTTCTTTTATCCATTTTGAGTTGATTTATGCGCACGGTGAGAGGTAGGAGTCTAGTTTCATTTTTTTGCATGTGGTGCTCCAGTTTTCCCAGCACCATTTTTTGAACAAACTGTCCATGTTCCATTGCATATTCTTTGCTCCTTTGTCTAATATTAGTTGTTCATACAAGTGTGGCTTTATTTCTGGGCTCTCTATTCAATTCCATTGGTCTGTGTGTCTGTTTTTGTTCCAATACCAAACTGTTTTAATTATTATGGCTTTGTAGTATAGCTTGAAGTTTGGAAGTGTGATACCTCCTTTCTCCTTTGTTTTCATGAGTAGGGCTTTGGCTATTCATGTTTTTTAGTGGTTCCATATGAATTTCATCAATATTTGTTCTATTTCTTTAAAGAATGTCATTGGTATTTTTATTGGAATAGCATTGAATCTGGATATTGCTTTTGGGAGGATGGCATTTTAATAATGTTGATTCTTCCAATCCATGAGTAGGGGATGTCTTTCTATTTCTTTGTGTTTTCTTCAATTTCTTTTAACGGTGTTTTATAATTTTCTTTGTATACTACAAGACATACATCTCAGAAACAACTTTAAAGACTCATCACCCAAAGCAGAGATAGTGAAGGCAAAGATAAACACCTGGGATTATATCAAACTGAAAAGCTTCTATACAGCCCAGAGACAGTAACCAAAACAGAGAGACACCCCACTGATTGGAAAAAAATATTTGCACTCCATTCAACTGATAAGGGACTGATCACAAAGATATACAAAGAACTCACATAGCTCAACAAAAACAAAATAAACAATCCAGTCAAGAAATGGGCAGAAGAGGGCCTACCCGGTGGCACAGCGGTTGAGCGCTGGGTTGCGAAGCTGCCCTCAGCCTCTGCAGCACCGGTTCGATCCCCGGCTGCTCCCCGGCCACCAGAAGGTCCCACATGGTGTGCAGACCTCTCCTGCCACCCGCTGCTCCCCTCAGCAGTGTACTTTGGCCCTTCTGCCTGCTCTGCTCCCTGCTCTGGCTCTGGTGAATTCTCTCACCCTCCCGCGCTTCTGACTGTACCCAGTGCTTGTATGTATAAATCAATCAATCAATCAATAAATCTTTAAAAAAAAAAAAAAGAAATGGGCAGAAGAACTCAAAAGACATTTCTCCAAAGAGGAAATGCAAATGGCCAATAGGCATATGAAAAAATGTTCAACATCCTTTATAATCAGGGAAATGCAAATTAAAACCACACTGAGATACCACCTTACACCAGTGAGAATGGCACATATCAAAAAAACAAGCAACAACAAATGTTGGTGAGGATGTGGTGAAAAAGGAACTCTCCTACATTGCTAGTGGGAGTGCAAACCGGTCCATCCACTATGGAAAGCTGTCTGGAGTTTCCTCAGTCTACTGAAAATGGAGCTACCATATGACCTGGCAATTCCACTACTAGGGATCTACCCAAAGGACACAAAAACATTGATTCAAAAGAGCACTTGCATCCCTATGTTTATTGCAGCACTATTTACAATAGGTAAAATCTGGAAACAACACAAATGCCCAAAAACAGATGACTGGATCAAGAAGATGTGGCATATATACACAATGGAATATTATTCAGCAATCAAAAAAAGATAAACTCATGCCATTCACAGCAATGTGGATGCTGAGTGAAATAAGCCAGAAGAGAAAAGAAAAAAATTGGATGGTTTCACTTATAGCAGGAATATAGGGGAACCAAATAGGACATCAGTGTAATAATAATAATAATAACAGTACAAAACACAACAAAGCAAAAACAGACAATTATAAACCGGAGACATAATGCAGGGGAAGAGAAGGGAGAAGGATGAGAGGGAGGGAGAGAAGAGCACAGGGGACTGTGGTGATGGTGCAAGGGTGCCTTCAGGAAGGAAATTCTGTGTGGACTCAATCTGAGGGAGTGGGAGGAAGCAAATATTGTCTAAAAAATGTAAAAAATGATAAATGTTAAAATAAAAAAAAAAGAAAACAATTATCTTCTACTGAAAAAAATAAAATTTAATTTAAAAAATTACTCAGGTGGAGAACAAATTAGTGGTTGCCAAAAATTAATTGTGAAGTTTGTTGGTCAATGTAACTACAAATAGGTGGCACAAGGGACCCCTGAGGTGATGGAACAATTCTTTCTCTTGATATCAGCTGTGGTTATGCAAATCTACACATGTGATGAAGTTTCATAAAACTACACAAAGACACAAACACAAATGAATTCCTGTACAGTTTGTGAAACCGTAATGAATTCTGTGGATTATATCGATGTCAGTTTCCTGGTTTTGATATTGTACTATAGTTATGCAATTCTACATGGGCAGCTGAGTGAAAAGTATATTGAATGACCTTGTACATTTTTTTAACTTCCTGTGAATCTATAATTATTTTCAAATAAAAAGTTAAAAATAAAACTTTCCAAAGTCAGTACAGGTCTGTGTGATGATGGCAACACAGCAGTTTTCCACCTTATTGTTATGGTTCTTCCAGTTGTTTTTTTCTTTTGGAACCTTAATTGATGTCATTAAGCATTAAAGTTAGATCTATTTTAGATATGAGAACACATGTTTAGAAATACAGTTGGTTTATAAGTGTGAAGTCAATCACCTAGGTGATTTGAATCTAGGTTTTTCTGAATCTGATTTCATTACCAACTTGATAGCTTCCACAAGTATTTAGAAAGTGAACTTGGAATCAGTCTGCTTCACAGTGGTTTCTGTGGGCATTCTGCACAATACTCCAATATGGGCCACTAGTTTATTACAAAATAAATTAATAACATCACACACACTCACACATCAGAATTTTTTTTCCATCATGATTTTTGTTTCCTTTCCTTCTGTTGCATTGACAACATCACACTGACAAACAGGCACCATGGAGCAAGCTATACAGTGCAGGATGTACAAGCTGTACAATGCAGCAGTGGAGACAGCAAGATCCTGGCCTTTTTATTGATAGAATAAGCATACAGCATCAATTACATGGGGTAGGAGAACAAAGAAAAAATGGTGGGTGAAATTGATCAAATGTGCATATATATCTAGGGTTTCCAGGGGAAAGTGAGTCTGCTAACAAGTTATTTTGGTACTGAGACAGAAATCATATCCCAGACCCCCTACTCATGGTTCCAATCTTATTGACAAGGCTTTCCCCTGATGAATCTCTGTGAAGGCAGGGCCATGCATCAGTCACTGGCCTCCCAGGCATTCCAGGTCATGCCTCGTGATGCATACCCATTGTTCCAGGACCATCAAGCATCCTGCTCCTGTTAAATTTGAAAGGAGACTTGTAACTAATTGACCAGTCTGGACTAACCCTGTATTTGAAAGCAGAACTGCATACAACCAAAATGGAGATAGAAAGTCCATTTAAGTCTAACAGACCCACATCCTTTGGCAGGGAGTGCAAGATCAGATATACCCTGGACCAACCACTCTTCCTAAGTTATAAACGTGTTAAAGAAAGCATTACAACCACAGTAGCAAGCAGTCAAATTATCTATCTGTATACCCATCCATCAATATAGATATATGTATATATATATATGTGTGTGTGTATGCATTTATGCATTCTTCCTCAGTAAAAATGTGTCACAATTTAGACAAGAAAGTTGTTTCCACAAATTATTATTCATGTCATTCCAATGTCAATAGCCCTCTTAGAGCAGAGGTGCCTAAGTGCTCTCCTGTTCCAGATAAGTGATCCCATGAGCAGATGATCAAAGCACTTGTGTGGAGGCACTGTACATTGAAAGGAGAAAAACTAATTTCAAGAATGGAAAAACATCTTAAAAATAAATAAGTAGGGCCTCCCCAGTGATGCAGTGGTTGAGCGCTGGGTTGCGAAGCTGCCTGTAGCCCCAGCGGCTGGGCAAGGGTCCCACATGGCGCGCAGATCTCTCCTGCTGCCTGCTGCTCCCCTCAGGAGTGGACTTCGTCACTCTGCCTGTTACACTCTCCACTCTGGCTCTGGTGAATTCACTCACCCTCCCATGCCTCAGACTGTACCCAGTGCTTGTATAAATAAATAAAAATAAATAAATAAATAATGGAGATGCAACATACAGCATGAGGACTGCAATCAATAATATGGTATTGCAACGGTGAAAGTTGTTAAGAAAAGGTGATAGTCTCAAAGTGGTGATCATTTCACAATATATACTAGTTATCTTTACACTGAAACTAAAAATGATTTTGTATGTTGGTCTTACTTCAATTTTAGAAATTATTAAATCACCTGTTATAAACCAATTTTTTGAAAAACAAAATAGAGTTCACTTTTCCTACACTGACACTGGGATCAGCACGAATGAGAAAGCAATAGTATTTGGAAGAAAACTAAGGACTTGGTGATCAGCATCTCCAGAAGGATGTGAGACAAAGACCACTGGAAAAGGTAGGAAAGTATACAAGTCCTCCTGACAGGAACAATATCAGGGCACTGGGAGAGGCATCCACACCCTTCCCCAATGGCTCCCAAGGCTTCTTACTTCAGAGAGACAAGTACCATCTTTTCAAAAAAACACTGCCTTCTGAGTGGGCATGGAGTTGACACACCTGGGCCTCCTGGGGTACTGAAGCACAAAGGGAAACTGGGACACCAAAGCTAAGAAGAAACAGGTATATTGCACCTGTGCTCACTCAGTGGGTTCCAATCCCAATGCTGAGCCCCATTTGCAGTAAGTCAGGGGCTTATATACACTTTTAGTTTCTGCAAGGTTCTGGGTGTGCTTGCATTGGCAGCTGCACATGGTCAGCCATGACATGGTTACATGCCAAGAACTGAGTTGCATACCAGAAAGTGACCTGCATACCAGGAAGTGAGTAAAGGGTCAGTAGTCACGGGAATTTTCAAGTCCCTCTTGCTTCAGGGGGGCTAGCTTGGCAATTGGTGAAGCACCAGCCTTTCTTCCATTTGGGTTTAACAGGCATCTGGACAGTCTAACAAATATACGTTTTGCAGATTTCCTTGGTGCCTCCTCGTGGCCCAAGCCTGCAGTCCCCTGACTGCTCTATTCATGCCTGAACCTCAGGGGAAAGACACTGCCAACAAAATCTGCTGAGATCAGATCTAGAAAGTAGCTGAAGGGGGAGTTGCAATTTGGAGTTTTGGGGAGAATAACACTGGTTTTCTTCCTGGACCTGCAGACAAGATTGCAGATCCCTCCCTCAGTTCCAATAACTGCAGCACCAAAAGAGGGTTATGACCTGGCCAATCTACTGCAGCAACCTCCACATTCCCGATTGCCCCAGCACTCACCCTGTAGAATGGGTTTTGAGCTGCAGTCATCTTGTTTGGCGAGGAGGTTTTATCAAATACAACAGAAAACACATCCATGATAAAAACCCTTGGCCTACAAACTAATTCGCAATTTTTTTTTTAAGATTTATTTGCTTATACAGGAACTGGGGTACAGTCAAAGGCGCGAGAGGGTGATAGAATTCACCAGAGACAGAGCGGGGAGCAGAACGGGCAGACCGACTGAAGACACTGCTGAGGGGAGCAGCTGGCGAGACAGGAGAGGTCTGCCGCACCATATGGGTTTCTCCCTGGCCGGCCAGGAATCGAACCTGCACTGCAGAGGCTGCAGACAGCTTCACAGTGCAGTGCTCAACCAGCTCCACCACCGGGGAGGCCCCCTAACTCAATTCTAACACAAGACTGTCACAGCAAGACTGAGAATAAAAGCAGTCTAGCTGTATCCATAGAAATAATGACAGAATATCAAACCAAATAAGGATGAAGACATCTTCACCCCAATAGAAGGATCAAGACAAAACCCCAGGAAAATTTACTAACACAACACAATTAAACAAACTACTGAAAGAAGACTACAAAACAACAGTCTAATGATTTTTACTAAATTAAGAGAGTAATGGGTGAACAAAATTAGAAATACAAGGACAAAGAATGTATGATAAAGGTCCAAACAGAAGTCACAGAGATAATGAATGCAATAATGGAAAAAAGAAAACAAACAGTCCAATAAAAAAATGGGCAGAAGAGCCAAAGAGACTTTTCTCCAAAGATAGAGAAATAACCAAAAACACATAACAAATGTTCATCATCATTTATTGTCAAGAAAATGCAAATCAAAGCACAACGAAACACCACCAATGCCCATGAGAAGGAGCCATACCAAAAAAAAAAAAAAGAAAGAAAGAAAGAAAAGAAACAAGTGTCTGTGAGGGTGTGGAGGAAAAGGAGTTGGTTATAATGTAGACTAGTCAAGCCTCTATGGAAAATAGTATGAGATGTCTCCAAACAGATCCAGGAATTCCACTCCTCAGTATTTATCGGAAGAATATAAAGACACTAATTTGAATTGATATATGCACTCCTATATTCATTGCAGCACTATTTACAATAGACAAGTTATGAAGACAGCCTCAGTACCCAAAGACAAATGAGCAGATAAAGAAGATGTGGTGTATTAACCCAATGGAACACTATTCAACTATTAATAAGAAAGATAAAATCTTGCCATTTGTGGTAACATGGATGAAACTAGAGGATGATGCTAAGCAAAATAATTGAGATTAAAATCAAACACCAGATGATTTCAATCATATGTGGCATATAAAGAATCAAAGCAAAGAAACAGATTACAATAAACCAAAGAAAACCCTTGAAATCTGATAATAGAACTAATGTTACCAAAGGCAAGAATGGGGAAATTGCCAACAAAGGGGGAGGGTCTCAATGAACCATGACAGAGGATCATTGGACATTTAGTGGTGGACATGGTATGATAACATGTTTTTGGAGAGGTATGAACTTATAACCTTAAAATACATAGAACTATAAACCAGTGTTGCCTCAATAAACACGCATTATAAAAAGATAGGAAAAATATCTCAGTAAAAAGGGATTATAACTGTGGTATCCTGAATCTTAACAATAATGTATTCATAAGACAAAATTATTCCATCCTACCTCCATTTGTGAAATATAAGTTTATTGGGAAGAATAAAGTTTTCTTTTATCTTTCCAAAGTTCCTTTGAAAAGAATCCTGTAGTAATTAATTTAACACTTGAGATGTTAACAAGCTTCTTTGGGAAATGGCTGATTTGTAAGTCCATCATGATTATATGGCCAGCCCCAACACAAAGAGTGGGTCCTTTGCTCTCTAGAGGAAGAATTCTCCAAAAAGGGTCAGGGAGAGTTGAACTAGAGCTTCATTAGAGACTTGCACATGAGGGAACAAGTGCAAGAAAGGAGAATTTAACCTGGTTCTGCCCAGGAGAGTTAGGACGAGATATCTAAAGTATAGATCCACAGGTGAGGTGGAGGAGAGCAATGTTGTAGCTTGTTCTTAGTTAGGCTTTGCCCAGGCATGCACAGCCAAGTTACATTCAAACTCTACATCTGGCTTCTTGGCCTCCTTCTTCTGGGAAATTGTGAAATAATCATTAGTAAGGACCTAATGCTTTATGTCTAGCATGGCACCTTATGGTGGGCCAAATTCTTTGAATAAGATGTTGGGACTCACCAGTTCATTTTTTAGTCCACCTGTTCAAACACAACTTGGGGCAGTTCTTATGCTACCAATTCATAAATTCTTTTACCAAGGCTGTCTCAATTACACCTTCAAAAGTTAGCATGCACATGTTAATTGACAGTCCTCCAGTACCTGTAGTATTGTGGTTCCAGAAGCAGCAAAGGGAGAATGTCTGTCTTTAACCCAAAGGTGATATGACTCACAGGCTCCAGACTCTGTGACTTTAAGTCCTCTATGAGTCATATATGTATTCATGCATTATCTTCCTTTGATGGGACCCATAGTGAAGTCGATGGGTGTAGTCTTCAGTACAGTGAAAAAAAGGTTTTTGACAACTCCATCTCTAGCTCACAATCCAGAGCAATCTATGTGTGTTTAAGAGCAAAATTAAGTTTAAAAAGTGTTTTGATTCCATTTATCATAAAGGTTTGTTATTATCCTGGAGTTTTGATCATATGGCTAATCTGGAATATCTCTTAACTTGATGAATAATCTAAAATAATTCAGCTAATCTTACTCAAAACAATAAATGAAATTGATCAACAGAAAAGTGAATGGCAAAAGTAAACACCAAAATTCCTCATACAATTTTAATGAACTTTAGGAAATAAATGATGTTTTCATGAAAAAGACATATGTATTTCACCTTGAATGACAAAATCTCCAGGCACTAACTATTAACTTCTCAATGTAGGAAGCCCACAGTACATCTGCACATCAAGGGAGCTAACTCATGCTGCAGTAACAAACCCTTGTAATGGCAGGGGCTTAACAAATAAGTGTATTTATCATGCACACCAGTTTGATGCAGGTCAAGCTGCTTTCCTCTAAGTGGTGACCCTGATTTGTGGTTCTACCATGTTGTGGGTCTCCACAAAAGGGAGTGTAGCAAAGGTACAACACAAGTCTAACTCCCTCCAAGGGAGTTGGATATCATTCCTTACGTTATCAGCTCCAGTCCCAAAAGTGGGTTCTTTGCCCTTTCAAGAAAATTCACCAGAGAGTGCTAGGTATAGTTGAACTATGCAAGATTTTATTTAAAAGACTTGTATAGGAGGGAACCAGTGCCAGAAAGGAGAGTTTAGCCTGGCTCCCCAAAAGAAGTTGTAATAGTTTTTTAACGGGGTCAATCCACAAGGGTGTGGTAGAGGGAAGCAACAAAACATGTTCAGGGCCAGGCTACACTAGAGCATGTGCAGAAGAACTACATATTCCTACATACATCCTATGACTCATTAGCACAATAATGAGACCCCACCACTTTCCCATTATGCCTTTGCCAACTGTGCAGGCAGAGCCCTAATAACTTCTCTCCCAGGATATGAAATGACAACACTAAAGCCATGACTTTTGTCAAGATACATAGTACTTTCTGCCAAGTGATGGTGCCAGGATGGGGCTGTTCAGTGTCCAAACAACTCACCAGCTGTGATAAATAAGGTCCATCTGTCTGAGGCAGAATGTGATGCGCTCCTTTCTGTCAATTATAATTCTCAGAAATGATGTGGCTTCAAAGGCGCTAGGTAAAACAACTCCCCCAGATTGTTAGGATGAATATGAGATAGTTTTCTCCCAAGAGGCAGTTTTCTGATGCAATTTTTAATTAATTTACTCTCTTTCACTTGCACTCATAATCAGATTTATTAACAAGGGCCAGGAATGTGGTGAATCGGATTGCAGAGGACGCTGGAAAACTAGAGGAACCCAAGGTACCAATAAACACTTATAATCTCTACCAGCCACTCCACTCAGTAATTTCTAACAAAAAGCTCAGATGACTACTGTGATATTATTATTATTTATAGTAAGAAATTTTTGGTTTTGGCCTCTATTTCTTTTTTTTTCCTAATTTCCAATTTTTTAATTATTTGTTTTTTACATCATTGTTCCTTTTTAAACAATATTTGCTTCCCCCCCAGATGTAGTCCCCATAGAATTCCCTTCACCAACGTACCCGGGCACCATCACCTCAGTCCCCTGTGCTCCTCCCTCCCGCCCTCTGATTCCTCTCCCTCCTCCTCCCCTGCAGGATGTCTCTGTTTTGTAATTGTCTGTTTTTGTTTTGTTGTGTTTTTTATTGCTATTATTTTTTTACACTGATGTCTTAATTGGTTCCCCTATATTCCTGCTATAAGTGAAACCATCCAATATTTAACTTTTTCCTTCTGGCTTATTTCACTGAGCATAATTCCTTCTAGCTCCATCCATGTTGCTGTGAATGGCATGAGTTTATCTTTTTTGATTGATCCAGTCATCTATTTTTGAGCATTTGGGTTGTTTCCAGGTTTTACCTATTGTAAATAGTGCTGCAATAAACATGGAGGTACACATGGTATTTTGAATCAATGTTTTTGGGTAGATCCCTAGGAATGGAATTGCTGGGTCATATGGTAACTCCATTTTTATTAGACAGCTTTCTACAGTGTTGGTTGGTCCCTATTTCTGACACACAGCTCCTAAAACCCTTATAATTTCCTAAGTTCTGGGATGGTTTTTCTATTCCATCTAAAGATGGGGGCTTTTACCAGGAGAACCAATCATGTGATTAAAAAAAAAAAATTAGAATTTTCAGTCCTACCCCCAAACCCAACTTCCCCAGAGGAAAGAGGGACCAGAGGTTGAATCAACAGCCAATGTCCAGAGATAATCAATCATGCCTATATCATGAAACCTTCATAAAAGCCCAAAAGGTCTGGATTTGAAGATCTTTCAGCTTGGTGAAAGATCTCCCCCAGTGGAGACTGGGGGAGAGTAGCCCTCCTGAAGAGGGCTTGGAAGCTCCATGTTTTTTTCCCTATACTTTGCCCTATGCATCTCTTCCATTTAGATGTTTGTCTGTTTTCTTTATCATATAATTTTATAATAAACATAATCATTTATGATAAATATATAGCAGATATGTTTCTCTGAGTTCTGTGAACCCTTCTAGCAAATTAATCAAAGAGGGAGTGCTGGGAGCCTCCGATTTATATCCCATCAGAAGGACAATTACCAAGCTGGCCCTCTGACTGGCATTTGAAGTCCATGTTGGTTGGTCAGAAGCATAAGTAACAACATGGCTTATGACTGGCCTGAAGGGGATAGGCCTGGGTAATGGAGAGAGGGCCATTTTGTAAGACTGAATGCTCCAACCCTGTGGGACCTGATATTATCTCCGGATAGGTAATATCAGAACTGATTTGAGTTGTAGAACACCCTGCTGATGCTCATGGAGAATTCTTTAGTGTGGGGAAAACTCTCCACCCATTTGGTGACCAACAATGTTTTGTGTAAGTAGTAAAGGAGATTCACAGGAAAGAAAGACTCATGAGTAGAAAACTGAGTTTTTCCAATATAACTACCAAAAAATAAAAAAAGAGAGTAAATATCTTTTATATATAAGAGAATATACATCTTAAGAATATATATGTATATTCACATATGTGAAAAATTGACATCTGTGAAGTCATTTTTAAAATGAGTTCAGGCAATGGAACCGAATAGAGAGCCTAGAAATAAAACCACTTATACGGACAACTGATCTTTTTGTTGTTGTTAAAGATTTATTTATTTATTTAGACAAGCACTGGGTACAGTCAGAAGCGCGGAAGGGTGAGAGAATTCACCAGAGCCAGAGCGAGGAACAGAACAGGCAGACTGACGAAACACACTGCTGAGGAGGGCAGAGGGCGGCAGGAGAGGTCTGTCGTGCCATGTGGGACCTCGCCGGTGGCCGGGGATCAAACAGGCACTGCAGAGGCTGTGGGCAGCTTCGCAGCCAAGCGCTCAATCGCTGCGCCACCAGGGGAGGCCCACGGACAACTGATCTTTGACAAAGTAGCAAAGACCATGCAATGGAACACGGACAGTTTGTTCAATAAATGGTGCTGGGAAAATTGGACCTCCACATGCAAAAAAAAATGAAACTAGACAGTACCTTTCACCGTGCACAAAAATCAACTCAAAATGGATAAAAGAACTGGACATAAGACCTGAAACCATAAAATATATAGAAGAAAATATAGGTAAAACACTGCAAGACATACATCGCAATAACATCTTTAAAGACACATCACCCAAAGCAAAGTCAAGGAAAAGATAAACACCTGGGATTACATCAAACTGAAAACCTTCTGCACAGCAAAAGAGACATTAACCAAAACAGTTAAACAATGATGTAAAAAACAAATAATTAAATAATAGCTTTCTGATGCAATTTTTAATTAATCTCTTTCACTTACACTCATAATCAGATTTATTAACAAGAGCCAGGAATGTGGTCAATCTGATTACAGAGGACGCTGGAAAACTAGAGGAACCCAAGGTAACACTTACAATCTCTACCAGCCACTCCACTGAATTCACTAACAAATTACTGAATTTCTAACAAAAAGTTCCCACTGATTGGGAAATATCTTTGCACTCCAGTCAACTGATAAGAGACTGATCACAAAGATATACAAAGAACTCATAGGGCTCAACAAAAACAAAATAAACAATCCAGTCAAGAAATGGGCAGAAGGGGCCTCCCTGGTGGCTCAGGCAGTTGAGCGCCACACAGTGAAGCTGTTCTCAGCCTCTGCAGCGCAGGTTCTATCCTGGCCGGCCGGCGAGAATCCCACATGGCGTGGCAGACCTCTCCTGTCTCTCCCACTGCTCCCCTCAGCAGTGCGTTTCATCAGTCTGCCAGTTCTGTTCCCCACTCTATCTCTGGTGAATTCTCTCACCATCCCGCCCATCTGGCCTGTACCCCAGTAAGAATGGCACATATCAAAAAAACAAGCAACAACAAATGTTGACGAGGATGTGGTGAAAAAGGAACTCTCCTACACTGCTGGTGGGAGAGCAAACTGGTCCATCCACTATGGAAAGTTGTCTGGAGGTTCCTCAGTCTACTAAAAATGGAGCTACCATACCACCCGGCAATTCCACTACTAGGGATCTACCCAAAGGACACAAAAACATTGATTCAAAAACATTGATTCCTATGTTTATTGCAGCACTGTGTACAATAGGTAATACCTGGAAACAACCCAAATGCCCAAAAATAGATGACTGGATCAAGAAGATATGGCATATATACGCAATGGAGTATTATTCAGCAATCAAAAAAGATAAACTCATGCCATTCGCAGCAACGTGGATGGAGCTGTAGGAATTATGCTCAGTGAAATAAGCCAGAAGGAAAAAGAAAAATATCAGATGGTTTCACTTATAGCAGGAATATAGGGGAACCAAATAAGACATCAGTGTAAAAAAAATAATAACAGTACAAAGCAAAAACAGACGGTACAAAGCAAAAAAATAATAATAATAACAATACAAAGCAAAAACAGACAATTATAAACCAGAGACATACTGCAGGGGAGGAGGTGGAGAGGGATCAGAGGGAGGGAGGGAGGAGCACAGGGGACTGAGGTGACGGTGCACAGGTACATTGGTGAAGGAAACTCTATGGGGACTACACCTGAGGGGATGGGAAGAAGCAAATATTGTTTAAAAATGAACAATGATGTAAAAGATAAAAAAAAATAAAAACGTTAAAAAAAAAGCTTTAAAAATGAATAAATAAATAAAGTGGGGCCAGGGAGCCATTTCAAGGAAATTACCTTTCCTATATCCTTGTGTTGGGTCAGTCCTTTGGACTGAACCAGAAATAATTGCTTTTAAACAACTAGCAAGCAAACAATTATTTGCAAAATAATCCACATAGAACTAAAGATTATGAGCTTTTAGTAGGACTGATTCAATAACCAGTTATGTACAACCAAAATAGTTTAAGCCTATTAATACTATTCAACTTTTTAAAACTGTCTCATATTTCTCTTTTCTTCCTGTAAAAACCTCCTGACTTTGTCTTTCTGTGGTGCACTTTTTAGATTTTCTGTCTGAGTCAGCATGTCCTGAATTAAAATTCCTTGATTCCAAATAGATATACCTTACCTTTTTAATTGCCTCCTGACATTTTTTGATTGACATAAACATAAATAAAAGAATATTTAATGTATAATCTTTAGCTTTCAATTGGCTTGAAAAAGTCAATCCTCTGAAGGTAAAGAGTTCAGCCAGTAATTATTTTTCATTAATTACCATAAAGCAAGGTACCTGGGAAAATCTGACTCTTTCACTCCTCCAGTGGGAATATCAAGTAAAAGCCAAGTGTTTGGTCATTAACAAATAGTGTGAGTAACTTAATTTTCCATCCTTTACGTGAAGATATTCTATACCAGGGCCTCCCTGGTGGCACAAGGTGTTAAGCACAGCACTGTGAAGCTATCCGCAGCCTCTGCAGCACTAGTTCGATACCAGGACGGCCAGAGAGCTACCCACATGGTGCAGCAGACCTCTCCTGTCTCGCCCACTGCTCCCTTCAGCCGTGGATTTCAGTCAGTCTGCTTGTTCTGTTCCCTACTCTGTCTCTGGTGAATCGTCTCACCCCCTACATCTCTGGACTGTACTCCAGTTCTTGTATGCATACATAAATAAATCTTTTTTTTTAATTTTCTACTCCAAAAATAATAATGTATGAAGAGGATTCACTTCAGATCTATCCTTCAAATTTTTAGATACAAACTTTAAAATACAAGTTTTGGTCATACTTGCCAACTTTTCAACACTTAAGTAATTGTCTTTCAGGATTTTACATTAAAGACTGTTTTCTTCACTAGATTATATTTTCAAGACCAACTTCACCACCAGCTCCACAAACTGCTTTAAGCAAAATGAATAGTATTTTAATGTATTCCTTTGCTCTTCTGAGGCTTTTCTGAATGAAATGAGTTAAAGGATATATTGTATTGTGAAGTTTTCGAACTTAGCCTGAATTTGCTCTTGTTCTTAAGAATGTAAACCTTGGGACCTCCCTGGTGGTGCACTGTATTGAGCGCAGCATTGTGAAGCTGTCCACAGCCTCTGCAGTGCGGGTTCGATTCCCTGCCAGCCAGGGAGATACCCACATGGCACAGCAGACCTCTCCTATCGTACCCGCTGCTCCCCTCGGCAGTATATTTTGGTCTATCTGCCTGTTCTACTCCCTGCTCTGTCTCTGGTGAATCCTCTTACCCTCCAGAGCCTCTGGCCTGTACCGCAGTTCTTGTATAAAAACAAATCTTTAAAAAAAAAAAAAAGAAAAGAAAGAATGTAAACGTTGAGTTTCTGAACATACAAATGAATGATAGTAACTCTGAAATCGATGGGTCTGTATGACTTCATGCATGTTAACAGTGACACCAGGCTCAGGGTACAACAATGAAAAGCCATCAGTCCTTGGAAGTGTCCTTGGATTCTCAAACACTTCTTAACTTCCTTGATGCACTGCTGCAGAGTCCTAATTATGAGAGAGGAGGCACTTTACCTCTTTTCTTTTCTATTCTTTCCTTTTCTCTCCTCTCTTCTCCTCTCCTCTCTTCTCTTCTTTTCCTAGCTGTTTTCCATTTGTTCTATCTATCCTTGCTCCTTTCCTCGTCTTTCTCTAACTTCTGTACTGAGGATTTTTTATTTCATTTTATTGCTTCTCAATAAATTTATTATACATACACCATTTCAAAAATTTTAGTGACTAAAGTTTTAAAATGTGCATATTTAATCTAATGCCACTTAAAGCATTGGACTCTTTCATGTATATTGTGACTATATTTTAGTAATTTATTCCCAATTCCTCTATTTCCTTATATGCTATTACTATCATATTTTTTACTCTTATATATGCTATAAACACATAATAAATTGCTTCTATTTTTATTTTAGATTGTCAGTTGTCATTTAGAGCAAGGGTAGGTCAGTGGTCAGCAGGGAACCATCTGGTTTTAGAAATAAAGCTTATTGGAACAGTTATGTTCATTCATTTGCACTATAATGGCAGAATTGAGTAGGTATAAAAAATTTATTATTTATCCCTTTAGATAAAAGTTTTGCTGACCTTTCAGAGATATTAAAAATAAAAAAAAAACTTTTCTTTTCCTTTCCAGTAGTATTTGTGTAGTCTAAGTTTGTGTAGAACATATTCTTTCTGCTGGCAATGAATACCTCATTTTTGTTTGCCTAAAACTATATTTTACCTTTTATGTGGAAAATCCATGTAGGACTTCTGTGCTGCCCATGTCATCATTGTTGCCTGGAAATTCTGCCTACCAAGCCAGACTGCTTTCTGCTGCTACTGATAGTTTTGTTGTAGCTTGGCGTTAACTATAGATTCATGCAGGAAACAGAAGAAATATTTTACTTATGTAAAATGTGTACTTATGTTTATTCATTAAAATATTTAAACATGTTGCATTTCTGAAATTAGTGAGTTGTCACCAAAAATAAAAAAACTCTAGAAAGGAGATAAGAAATTAGTCACCAATTTTAACAGAGAAAGAGAACACAAAAAAAAATTAAAATTATCAAATTCTAATGAGTTTGAAAAAAATTCTTGAAAGTCTGTCAGAACACAGAGAAGAAAGGTAAAGCACTTAAAATTCTGAGAGAAGACATAATGGACATGGAAGACATGTTTTCAAAATTACCCTAGGAACAGATAAAAGGAATAGATTAAAATGGAATCTGAGCTGATAGAAAAGCAAAAAAATCAAAGTTTTCAAAAACATCACTTTATATTCTTGGTTTGAGGCAATAATTCACAAATGCATGTTGCATTTCAGACAAACTTAAATATTTTTTTACTGTTAGTATAACAAATTTTATCACATTGTATTCAACTCTAATTTTTTTTTTTTTTTTGCATAGAACTGGTGGAGACTAGAGATGGGGTGTGTGTGTGAGAGGATTCACCAGAGACAGAGAAGGGAGCAGAACAGGTAGATTTACTGAAACACACCTAAGAGGAACAGCAGGAAAGACAGAAGAGGTCTGCTATGCCATGTGGGTTAGCTCTTTGGTAGGGGATTCAACTCAGGCTGTAGCAGTGAAAGCATTGTGACTGAACCCTAGGCCACCAGGAAGGCCCCTTCAACTCTAAAATTTTAATTAATTTGAGGAAAAATGTATATTAATAAAATTAAATTGTACTAGACTCCTTGGCTATCTAAAGAATATTTAGCTCACATAGGAGTATTTTTTTTAACTGCTAATATATGTTTCTGACATTCACTGGATACTTGATCTTGGCCTTTCAGGAAAAAAAAAATAAACCTAGGCAAAATATACAATCTGGAAGTCTACAAAACATATTATAAAAATCCTGGTTGAATTCGGGGTACTCTTAGTTTCTATAAATTTTGAGACATGTTTTTTTTCATTGAATAACACTGATTTATAACATTTAAGATTTCAGGTACACAGTAGCATATTTTTACATCTTTATATAGTGCATTATGATCACCACCTCAAATCTAGTTCCATCTACCAACATAAAATTGATGCACTTTACCCGTTTCACCCATCTCCCAATCCCCTCACTCTCTGGTAACTACCGTTTTGTTCTCATAACCTAAGAGTTTGTTTTTGTTTTGTTTAATACCTTTGTCTTCTACATGTGAATGAAATCATAGAGCATCTGTCTTTCTTTGTCTGATTTATTTCACTCAGCATAATACCATTTGGATTCATCCATGTTGTTGCAACTGGCAGGATTTCATTTTTTAAAGCTGTGTAGTATTCCATTGTGTATATATAGCACATATTCTCTATCCATTTTGTCCATCATTGGTCACTTAGGATGTTTCCAAATCTCAGATATTAAAAATAAAATTATGAATATAGGAGTGCAGATAGCTTTTGAAATTTTTATGTTTTGGGGAAAATTCCCAAAAGTGGAATATAAAATCATATGGTATCATATGGTGTTTCTGGTATTTTAATTTTTTGAGGAGTCATCATACTAATCTCCATAGTGATTGCACCAGTTCATATCCCCACTAACAGTACACAAGAGTTTCTTTTTCTCCATATTTCTGGCCAACAAACACTTACTGTGTCTTGTTTTTAGATAGTAGCAGTTCTCCCTAGTGTAAGGTGTTCTCTCATTATGGTTTTGATTTGCATTTCTCTAATAATCAGTAATGATGAACACTTTTCACATGTCTATTTGCCATCTGTATGCTTTTTATGAAGAAGTGTCTATTCAGATCCTCTGCCTATTTTTAAGTGGATTGCCTTTTTTTGTGTATTAAGATCTTTATTTGGATATTAACTTCTTATTATACATGTGACTGTGAATATCTTCTCCCAGTAATTAGATTACCTTTTCATTTTGATGATGGTTTCTTTCACAGTGCAGAAGTAACCCTCAGATTTTAAATTAATAGTTAGGAAAAAAGATATCTAAGACTCTTTTCCACCATTCAAAAAGTCTTATAAAGTCACATCAACTTTCCTGCTAGAATGAATCCAGCCTTCACAAATCTATAAATCATTGCATTAGAAAATTTACATTCAAGTTTTACCTCCTTGCATCTTATAAATGAACTTTACTGGGAACCTTAGTGAACTTGTTGTTATAGTTTCTATCTAAACCATTTATTTCCATTTTGTGGGTAAAGGCAATTCACATTAGTCTTATAATATTTGAGAGCTTATTTTGGAAATGCCTGTAGAATGGTTTTATAATAACTCCATTTAAGATGACTGAAAAAAGGGAATTTTAAAATGAAGCAAATTCAGCAGATTGTCAAACAACATCATTTCATTCAATGTCATTTCACTATAATACTGGGGAAAAAACAATCCTGGCCTATGTAGAATTAAACAACTTTAATCCACTTGAAGTTGCATTTTTCTAAAAAGGCAATAGTAAGTTAAGGAAAGATGATAGTTTAAACACACAGTGGCTATTGGAATATAGTCAAAAATTCAAGAATGAAATCCAAAGCAAGAACTACATAAGTAATATAATTTGACATTAATGTTGTAACCAAATACATTTTGGAATAGACATATTCCACAGGAATATATTTTGTTTATATGATTTTGAAATTTCAACACTAAAAATTGTAAGGATTCACTTTCAAGTGCTAGACCATTCCAAGCACTTTTATTCAAAATAGGACTGAAAGTCTGTTCTGGAGGCAAGGGCTGCAGCGATGGCTGGGATGTTGCGAGGAGGCCTCCTGCCCCAGGCAAGCCGGATGCCCACCAGCCCAGACTACCCACTATGGTTCCACGGCCATTACCGTGGAGAAATTGATGGCTCTGACTGAGTTTATCTCCCCAAAATCCGCAAACTGCCACTGCTCCTCCCAGTATCCTACACCCACTCCAACCCAGGAGACAGGCTGCCAGAGTCCAGCTCCCACCAGGCCAGGATCCCCGCAGGGCGACACGAAGTCGGTGAAATGGAGGGATGAGGGGATGAGGGAATGAGGTGAGGGAATGAGGTGACACTGACACTTGATCAAGTTGCAGACATCTGCTGATAGCCTCAGCGGCACTTTATTTATACATCAGAAATTGTTATTTGATCATTACATCATGCAATCATGTGATATTACTTTTACATTGTTTCAGAATTTATTTTTGATCATCAATCAGTGCACAGCCCTTTTTTAATTTTCTCAGTCTATGATTGACTTGGTTACTTGGTTACATTAACTTGGTTACATTATTTCCCTAGGTGATGTATGTTATTCAGAAAATAGAAACAGGTGCTACGCACAACGTGATTTATGTGGTCAAGCTGGGTAACTAAAACAAGGCTAAGCAGGCATTGTAAGATCGAGGATGGCTTCCTATTTTCCATATAGAACCAAAGGGTCCCGGTACCATGGGAACAGTATGTGGTGTGTTTTTCTCATACCATTTCTCCTCCCGGGGCGCCTCAGGGCCTTCTCTAGTGGGTACTCTTACCCAGCTCAGTTCCATCAGTTCTGTCAAGCATGGTTTGTTAAAGGACTCAGTGTTACTCATGGTAACTGAATTACAAATTGGAGGATGTGGAGAATTATTGGAAACCATTTCATTATCAATCATGTCGGAAGGTACTTTTCTCAAACTACTGAAGTGTGCGTTACTGAAACTGGCATTGGTGCCAACACTCATTGTGTTATTCTGAAGCTTATGGAAAATTTCCATGGTTTCAATAACTGCCATGAACAAATGAAAGGAAGTAGCAGGAGCCAGCTATGGAGCTTTCTGACTTTTCAGAAATTTCCCCCATGCCCGGACCTTGTCAGACAGCATGGGTAGCATGGCCCACGCCAACAGGCCTCATTTGGCTTCTCAGTGGCAAGGGACTTTTCCCAGACAGTAGTTTTCTCAACAGTTTTCCAGACAACCAAATGATCGCGTCTGCAAGAACATGGCACGAGCACCGAACGCAAGCTTCTAATGCCCCACCAGTTACAGAAACGCAAGATCATGATGAAGATCTGCCCCGACCAGGTCCTGGAGCCCTTCCAGGATGAGGCCAAATACCAAAACCTGCTGTGCCTTTTTTTTTTAAACTTTTTTTCCAAAGATTTATTTATTTATACAAGCGCGGGAGGGTGAGAGAATTCACCAGAGCCAGAGCAGGGAAAACCTGCTGCCCCTTTTTGTGGGACACAACCAGCTACAAGTCAGCAAAGAGCCCAAGGTCAAAGAGATGGTGCAAATCTTGCCACTAAAAGGCTGCCTTGCTTACACCTCCTCAGCAAGCAGGGTATCATCAACTACTTCACGTTTCATCAACTACTTCCCAGCCCCGGCACTGGTGCAGAGGGAGCTGGTAGATCCCTCACCCTCTATATGACCCCAACCCACTTCCTGCATCACATCCAGCCCCTAGGGCTAACTGCCCAGTTGGACTGATATGTCAGACTGATAATGAGGGGAACCCCAAGGAGCCAGCTGATGGGCAGCCATATCCTCCCCATCCTGTTCTGGACTTATGGCCAGCCTCCTGCACACAGGCTGCCTTTAAATACACTGCCCCTCTTGGCTGTTGTCCTTGGAGGGAGATGTAGAAGAACTGCAGTTGGGGAGTGCATTTCGTACCTGGCTTTCATCTCCCCAGATACTGGACCACCTGGAGATTCCACTTCAGAATGGATACTTTTTTTTTAATTTATTTTATTTTATATAATTCTTACATCATTTTTCATTTTTGTACAATGTATGCATTTTCATTTTGGTTATATTCCCCATACAATCCCCACCCCCTTTAATTTGACCCTAATCCCTCCTCTCTTCTCCATCCCCCAACCCCACTCTCTAGTGTGTCTCTGTTTTATAGTTGCTTGTTGCTTGTTGATTTTTCTTTATTATAATTAGTCTTTTTCCTGGTCCCTTTTTTAGGTTTTCTAAATTCCTGCTATGAGTGAGATCATCCGGTATTTTTCTTTTTCTTTCTGGCTTATTTCACTGAACCTGATCCCTTCCAGCTGAAACTTCTCCAAAGAGGAAATGCAAATGGCCAACAGGCATATGAAAAAATGTTCAGCATCACTTGTAATCAGGGAAATGTAAATCAAAACTGCAATGAGATACCACCTTACACCAGTGAGAATGACACATATTAAAAAAAAAAACTAGCACAACAAATGTTGGCAAGGATGTGGAGAAAAAGGAACTCTCCTGCACTGCTGGTGAGAGTGCAAAATGGTCCAACCACTTTGGAAAACTACGTGGAGATTCCTCAATCTACTAAAGATAGAACTTCCATATGATCCAGCAATTCTATTCCTAGGTATTTACCCAAAGGACACAGAAACATTAATTCAAAAGGACGCCCACACCCCTGTTTATAGCAGCACTATTTACAATAGCTAAGCTATTGAAACAACCCAAATGCCCAAAAATAGATGACTGGATCAAGAAGATGTGGTATACATACACAAAGGACTATTATTCAGCAAGCAATAAAGATAAACTCATGCAATTTTCAGAATGGAGACTTTTAATCACAATCTTTGTCCAAAGTCTTGTTAGGAGAAAAGTCCCTTTCAGGTCTATACGTTCAAGATAGAGAAGCTGGACAGAGGGGGCTATATTGCCCTCTACCTCCATGTTCACTGTCCCTTACTGCATTCTCAGCCCAGCCAATTCCTTCATGTGTCCAACCTGCCAGAATAACCCAACTGAGTAATTGTGTGACTGGTATCTGTTGAGAGTCTACGGTGCTAACCACTTACCATATATTAGTTCCTATATTTCTCATCATGTTTTCCCCATTGCACAGGGAGGAAACCTGAGGGTTGGATAAATTAAATAGCCAGCGCGAGATCATTCAGTTAATCAGTGGCTGTCTCTGCTCAGAGACCATGCCCTGGATTTTTACATTAGAGCTGTCTCATTACAGTTCTAAGTGTGCTTGGATATTAACTCTCTGCCTTTGGAGAGTGTCCTGTGGGAAGGTTGGGAATATTGCTTTGTGATGTGAAATGCAATTTAAATTTAAAAGACTGAAAACGAACTACAATATCTGAGTAAGCATGGTTTCAACATTCTATAACTGCCTGTTCAAATTGCATATGTCTAGAAGAAAAATATAAAATTGGAGCCCCCCAAAAAAGTGTCTGTGGAAGATGCTAAAAACATGGTTCGGCTCCACAATAGCCACCAATTGTTGCTTTTCCATTTTCTGGTTTTCAGTTCCAATGAGAAAGAATCTATTCCAAGGAGAGAGACCACTGTGAGTATGGTATCTACCACCAGATCAATCAAGCCCAGACACTCTGAAGGTCATGAGACAATCTTCAAGTAGCTTTCTAGCATAAGATGTTTCTTTTTAATTGTGGTAACATGATTTACAATGTTGTGAATGATTTAGAGGTACAGTATCCCCCTTCCCTTCAGGTGTTGTCACCACACTACTCCCACCTCCAAAATACCCACAGACCTTCATGGTAGACCACTGTGCTCCCTCCTCACTCTGTTCTCACCCTCCCTTTCCCCTCAGGTAGCCTCAATTCTACAGTCAGAGTTCCAGGGCTTGTATTGGGAATATAACCAAAATGAAAATGCATACATTGTGCAAAAATGAAAAATGATGTAAGAATTATATAAAATACAATATTTTTTTAAAAAGCTTGGTTTTATCTTACTTTTTGTTTTATTTTTCTATATTCCTCATAAAAATTAAATCATCTAGTATTTATATTTTTCCTTCAGATTTATTTTACTTAGCATAATCCCGTCCAGTTCTATCTATGCTGTCACAAATGGAGTTGTTGTTGTTGTTTTAAGTAGGTAGCATTCCATTGTGCATATATACATCTTCCTGATCCACTCATTTGTCTTTGGGTACTTAGGTGGTTTCCATAGCTTGACTATTGTAAAAAGTCCTGCTATGAGGAGAGGAGTGCATCTATCCCTTTGAATTAGTATTTTTGTATTAGTATTAGAATTAGTATTTTCTTTGGGTAGATATCTATGAGTGGAATTGCTCAATAATAAAGTGGATCCATTTTTAGTATTTTGAGAAACCTCCAGTCTGTGTTCCATACAGGCTGAACCATTCTACATTCCCACCAACATTAAATGAGGGTCCCTTTGTCTCCACATTGTCCTCAACACTTGTTGTTTCTGGTCATTTTTAAATGGACCATTCTCACAAGAGTGAGGTGGTATCTCACAGTTCTTATTTGGATGTTTGAGCTTTGACACTTTCATCTCTTACTTACAAATTTTATTCTCATATCTGAGATAAATCCACATATCTCCTCTATTTATCTCTTGTTCCCAAGAACCCTGTTTGACAAAGATCTGTGGATGAGCCCCACACACCAGATCTCCCTGCCCCCAGGGAACGTGGGTAGAGTGTGACATTTTTGTGTGGCTTTTTCTGCTCTCTAGAGTCAGATCAGATTGATCCAGTGTGAGTAGATACTAGCACATGAATATTTTTACCTATAAATTGTCAGTAAATGTTGTGTGAGATTGTGGCAAAATATTTGAACAAAATATGACCAAACAGTATGAAAAAAAATTACTAGAAAGAAATGATCAAAGCATTTGATATTGCCAATTGCATACCACATATCCCAATGATATAATAAATCTGCTCTTGCCCCTTCGGCAAGTTGAATTTATCCCCTTTTATTAAGACTTTCATCTATGACCATTTGCCTGGAAGATCACATGTATTTTGAAGGATAGAGTTCCTGAAGTTTTTTATTGAAAAGAGAGTTTTGTTATATAAGTACCATCTTGGAGGATGTGCAGCTAACCAGTAAGTAAAAACCAAGTGCTATCGCTTCTTTTTTTCTGTTTATTTTTGTAAAAATAACTGCAAACTGACTATTTTTAACATCTTACTGGTGCATTAAGGTCTATAAGTGTCCTCTTTCCCAGCCATGAAGTTTTGAAGAAAGTCAAGTATTCCCCAGCACTTGCTACCCCTGGGCTTTGGGGGCCCATCATTGTCCACATTCTTTATTGCACTTGAAATAGGTGAAGATGTGGAACTCATTGGCATGACCAACTGAGAGAAAGGTAAGTCTGCTTCCCTCTCTCTATGCCATACTTCACTCTAAACACTTCCCCCAACAGCCCTAGACATGCCCTACTTATGTCATTCTCTTATCCTGGACTGGTTTCTCTCATGCAGAAAAAATAAAGCTCAAATTAATTTTCATTTAGAAATGGATAAATATATTATTCCTACTGAAGAAACTTAAAGTGAATATTCATATTAGAGCCACAGAATGAGTTGTCAATAGTGTGATTTGGGGCATATAAAATCTGGAAGAAGAAAGACCTGGTGCTCAGGGTTATTTCTGGTCCCTCCTTAGAAATCTCTTGCTAGCCTGGTTTAACTCTTAAACCACTGGCTTCTACTGCTTATTACAGAGAAGCCATGCATTCCTGTTTTCCACCCTTCACTTTAAAACTTCCTCTAATTTCTATGTAGTCTTGGCCAAAAGCCAGATTATAATTGCTTGGCTCATGCATCAGAAATTGGCTGTTTTTTAGAAACATGAAATTATAAGGGGAATTTTTTTTAATGTCTGATTTTAGGAAATCAAGGTGGCAAAGGACTCACTATATTGTCAAATTTCTTTTCACTTAGTCGAGACTCAGAGATCAACTGTTTCCTCCTGACACTTAGCCCTCCACCTCACATAAGATGCAATAATCATTCAGGGGAGCCCAAGAGCTAGATCGGCTCTTCTATCTTAAACACTTTTCAAAAGCATAATGGGGGCAATGAAAGAATGGTAAACGGTGACATCTGGTGGAAATTGAAGCATTGCAGGATTTCAAACTAGTAATGCTTGAAGCCATGTCATAACTGAAGTTTGATCACTTGAAGACATCTTTTTTTTTTTTTTAAGATTGATTTATTTATTTATTTATTTATTTATTTATTTATTTATACAAGCACTGAGTACAGTCAGAAGTGTGGGAGAGTGAGAGAATTCACCAGAGCCAGAGCGGGGAGCGGAACAAGCAGACTGATGAAGTACACTGCTGAGGGGAGCAGAGGGTGTGGTAGGAGAGGTCTGCGTGCCATGTGGGACCCTCGCCCAGCAGCCGGGGATCCAACCGGCACTGCAGAGGCTGCAGGCAGCTTCGCAACCCAGCGCTCAACTGCTGTGCCACCAGGGGAGGCCCACTTGAAGACATCTTCTTCCCCAGCTGAACAAGTTCTGCTAAGGGCATTCTTTTGGTATGCCCAAGGCCAAACTGCTATCAGGCAGTCTGATGACATGAAGAACAATGTCTTTAGAATGGCAAGAGCTACATTTTTAATTCAGATTCAGTTTCAAGCTGAGTTTAATTCTCTGAGTTTTAGTTTTATTACCTACTTCAGGATAATAAAACTTGTCATGTATAATTTCATTAGGCTGACTCTTTTTTATTGATAGCATGAATTGTTTAAAATGTTCTGTATCCATGGGGCCAGGCTTTCCATTACTCCTGTGCTTCCACCCTGGGGGCCCCCCCCACCCGGGCCCATGAGGTTGATTTGTAGATGGTTTATTACATTGCTGTTGAAAACCTAGTACTTGCCATCTACAAGTAGTGCTTCACTACCTAGCACATGATAAAATCCCAGTCGATATCAATTGGCTAGTTGCTAGAAATGTATTATTTCCCTGCTTCATTCCCATCATGTAAAAACCTTAATCAGAGATATTAAAGTTCTTTCTTGACCTCTTTAAGGTAAGGTGATTGTTAAAAATCCCTCTTCAGCCAAATGTTTCTTGTGCCCTGTAGAAAATTAATGGTACTAATGAATCCTGATTGGCCCCAATATGTATAATTTCAAGGCAGTGCAAATCTCCAGCTTCCTCAAGAAAAACACTTCTTTTAAAATGCCAAGCAAAGTGATCCAATTCAGTAGAGTCCAACTCAAAGAAATCAATGACCACTCACCAGTTCTCCCAGCAGCAGGGCCAAAGAGGGATAGTGCCTCAGAATGACAGGGCCCGGAATGGCCTGAAGGAGGCTACACAAAGCCGGGTTTATTAGGCACCACTGGAAAAGCTACAAAGCAGGCGCAGCCTTCCTGAATCCTGTCACAAACTGCCCACTTTGGAAGGAATAATGTCTTCCCTTGTTCTTGCCATCTTGTTTGTTGATTTTTGTGGTTCACAGAGTGAAATTGGTGGATCTGGCCTGGGAAGACAAGGTCAATAGATTCAGGCTCCCGATGAAGACCCATGTTTCTTTTGCATCTGGCCTTCTCCAAACATGCATTTGAGTAACCTCTTACCCTGGAGGTTTGTGCTTGGAATTGTTGCACCTTCTATCCTACCTTTTCTCATTTACTACAACTTAAAAGAGATGAGAGGCAATATTTACAAATTATAAATCATGTCCCTTTTTAAAAAAAAATCTTTTCCTTATAGAAAATGTCAAATAAACATAAAAGTAGAAAAAGATAGCTTAAGAGAATACTATGTATTCTTTACCCAGCTTCAACAATTATCAGTTCCAGATCATGTCATTCTTAGTTCTGTTAGTACTGCTTTAGGTTTTTGAGACTCAGATCTGAATAAGAGAAAATCCTGTTGCTCACAGGACTGAAAGTCTAGTGGGGCAACAGACTTTTGCTGCACAATGCCAGAAGTGTTAAAATAAGAGCACTTATCATACAAAGCAGACAGCAGCTAACACAGTTTGGGAGAACTTCTTAAAGGAAATGGCATCTAATCTAACGCTTGAAGGCTAGGTAGGAGACTCCCTAAGAAAAGAAGAAGGCAGGGTGAGAAAGGAGCATGGTTCAAGCAGAGGTAGCAGATTATCCCAAATGCCAGTAATGAAAAGTAACACAGGGATTTCAGGAACAGAAGAAACTTAATATGATTGGAGCTTTGAGTACAGAGGAATAGTGAGAAAGATGAGTATGTAAACAGATACATAGTTGGACAAATCACAAAAGGTCTTATATACCCTATTACATCCTATAAAGAAATGAGAAGCTCCTGAGTGGTTAGAAAGAGGGAAGAAACATGTCACATTTGTCTTTTAAAAGGATCACTCCTTCTCCATGGTGAGGAGTAGATTAGAGTGGACAGAAATGCTGTGTAGACTCTGAGGCAGGACCTGTTTAGGAGGCTGCTATAATTTAATTAAGAGGGCTAAGAAGTCACACTGGGATGTTGGTAAGTGCATGCTTGGGGAAACAGGCTGACTCTGGAAATTTCTCTTGGGATTCTGCTCTGCTTCTCTACTTTACAATGGGCCAATGTCTGGGGCTGAGATTAAGGTGTTTGAATGTGTGTGTGTGTCCCAAGAAAAAGTAGTAGAGGGGATTTTGTGTCAAACAAGGGGCACTATATCTGAAAGCTAACCCAAAAGTCAGCTCTGTTAGAAACCCTAGACACTTGGCCTCCCTGGTGGTGCAAGGGGTTAAGATGCAACCTATGAAGCTATCTACAGCCACTGCAGCATGAGTTCGATTCCTGGCCAGCCAGGGAGCAACCCACATGGCACAGCAGACCTCTCCTGACTCGCCTGCTGCTCCCCTCAGCAGTGCATTTCAGTAGATCTGCCTGTTCTGCTCCCCACTCTGTCTCTGGTGAATCCTCTCACCCCCCACATCTCTGGCCTGTACCCCTGTACCCCATGTATTTATTTACGTATGCAAAAATAAATAAATCTTTAAAAAAGCAAAAAAAAAAAAAAAACCCTAGGCACCATCTTTACTAAATTCCTTTGTACAGAAAACGGTAGCCCAGGTGAGTGCAGACTTACTCAAAGTCACAAAAGAAAACAAAACAAATAAATAAGCCAAAAACAAAACAAATCTTTAGACAACAGAAAGGTGGCTACCTAAGGGGAAGAAAATAGTGGGGGAGGAGGGGTGGGAATAGAAGTAGTCAATTGGGTAGTGGTGGGTAGAACGAGACCTGTGGTTGGTGAGCTTGCAATGGCACACACAGCTGTCAAAGTTGAAGCTCTACACATGGAACTTGCACAGTGATGTTAACCAATGTTACAAAAAAAAAAAAAAAATGGCATAGGAGGGAAACTGGTGATAGGGCCTCCATGTCCTGACTGGCACCCCTTCCTCTAACTACGACTTTTCCACTGCTTTGTGCTTTTGCCAACCCTCTCCCTTTATTTCACGGGCATCTTAGGAGAGCAACAAAACCAGAAAAAACATTAGGAATCAAATGATAGCAGTGGTGGATGCTTGTATTTTACATGTATATATAACTCAACAAAGGGCAGATTTGATTATTCTGAACCTCTCCATCTCCTGCATTTCTCATGCTTGCATTTTTCTAGTCTGCATTTGCCTCTCGCAGCTCTTAAGATTTTGATGACAGAATTCTCATTTCTCATAGTTATTGACATCAATCTTTAAAAAACCTTAGGATGAAATATTATAGTATGAACCCTGTTGACCTTTTCTATATCTTCTTAAGAGAAACTGTATATAAAGTGGGAAAATAATGGCATGATTTACAATTATATTAGACTATGAGTGTCAATCATTTTGGAAAATTTTGCTGCACTAAGATTGTAAGTTATCTTGAAAACAGTTAAATAGAAGCTTCAAGAACTATACAAAGTTTCAACTACATTGCAGTTCCTTTCAGTGTAAAATATTCTGTATTCCACAGATTTAATTTGCCAAAGTTGTCTGAATTATACAAGGCAGATTCTCCTAAATTCTTCGCTTTACTATCTTCAATATCTGGGATTTTTCTGTTACTGCCTAAATTGTATTCCTGGGTTATAGGTAAATCAGTTCTTTATAGAAGATGTGTTTATTCTTTTAGAATAATTGATTCAAGAACTAATCAATTTACTAAGGAAAGTGGAGACTTAGTAATTCATGTGATTGACTGACCTAAAATTACAGAGTTGAAGTCAGTAATTCAGTCCCTAGAAGAAATTTAGAAGCATAACTGACTATGGAATTCTTACTACTTGCTGAGGCTAAGAATGAGAAATTGGAATTTTGAAATAAGAAAATTAATGTGGTCAAGGGTACTTAATTACAACCTAATTACACAGGTGCTATCATAGGCCTTTAGAGAATGAGTCACCAAAATCATTGTCATTGGCACCACTGAAAAATGATAGTGTCTCCCAGATGTAGGGTTAAGACCATCAGAGTCAGGATGCAGCTTGTAGTTCAGTTCTGCTCCTTATTTGTCCTAATAGAAATCCCCTTTCTTCACAGCTCTATGATTTCCTCATTATGTACCTTGGTGTGGTGAATAGTGAAATAACATGTATGGGAACATTTTGTAAATTTTTTATATTTTAAGTTTAAAAATATTAAGCATTTTTATGATAATATATGTATGCAAAATATAGTGGGGATTTTGTTAGGGTACTGAATGCTACCCTAGGTTTGTCTTCTTTTATAAAAACTTGTGTGTGTATGTGTGTGTAAATCAAAATACATATGTGTGAGAGACGCCCTGGTGGCGCAGCGGGTTAAGCACAGCTCTGTGAAGCTGTCCTCTGCAGCCTCTGCAGTGCCGGTTCGATTCCCAGCCAGCCAGGGAGATTCCCACGTGGTGCAGCAGACCTCTCCTGCCTTGCCCGCTGCTCCCCTCAGCAGTGTACTTTGGTCCTTCTGAGTGTTCTGCTCCCCGCTCCTTTCTGGTGAATTCTCTCACACTCCCGCGCCTCTGGCTCGTACCCCAGTGCTTGTATAAATAAATATATCTTTAAATATATATATATATGTGTGTGTGTTTGTGTGTGTATGCATATACACACTATTTTAAATAATAAGCCTCCATGATTATATATGTGAAGAGAGAGAACAAATGTAATTTTTGAAGTGTCCACCAAAATATCACTGAAGCTTCGAAATTAAATTTGAATTTCTTTTCAGTATTCTGATGTTTTATGTAAATAATAATTTTCTTCCTGATTTCTGGAAATAAATAATATTGCAGAAGAAACAACACAGATTTGAGTTGGTTAAATTTTGCTTGCATTTTCAGCCTTTTTTGCTGTACCAACAAATACTAAAGGTGGTGGGGAGACCTAGGTAGATCTTAGAACTTTGACACATGGACCTTTTTTATTCCTACCATGTAAAAACAGTTTTATTTAATTTTCATTTTTCTGAATTGAAAATTACAATAATGCAGTCTTAAATCATTATGAACTAGAGCTAAAAACGTGGGTCATCCCCACTTTAGGCAGAATGGATGCTCCCTTACTCAAAATTTGACTCAGATGGGACCTCCCTGGTGGCTCAGGCTGTTGAGTGCAGCGCTGTGAAGCTGTCCGCAACCTCTGCAGTGCCAGTTGGATCCCGGCCAGCTGGGGAGATGCCCACATGGTGCAGCAGACCTCCCCTGTCTCACCCACTGCTCCCCTCAGCAGTGTATTTCAGTTAGTCTGCCTGTTCTGTTCCCCGCTCTGTCTCTGGTGAATCCTCTCACCCTCCCGCACATCTGACCTGTACCCTAGTTCTTGTGTGCATAAATAAGATAAATAAATCTTTAAAAAAAATTGGTTCAGATGTCCAAACTAATGACACTACACACACACCAAAAGAATATAGAAAGGTTTATTAGTCACACAATAAGGACCTCTGAAGAAAACTGTGTAGGATCCAAACAAGTCCAAAAATGTCTTGAGAAAGAATGGATTTGGTGTTTTATGATGGATCTGGACTAAGGGGTCTTCTCAATAAGGGCTATGACTTGGAACCTGCTTGGCTTGAACTTCCTGCAGGTACCAAAGAAAAGAGCCTAGATATGGGGCAGAAAGAAAAGAGAAAGTAGTGAAGATTGAAAGCTGTCAGAAGTCAAGCATAAAAAATAGTCAAACTGTTTATTACAGAATCTTTATTACAATAATAAAAGCACAAAAGTAATATAGTAAATTTCTACCTCACCAGTTGCCAACCACCATTCCCCTGCCATTCAAGGTAAAGAGTCAACGGAGCATAAAAGATGGTGATGGGGGTGGTGGGGAGTGGCAGGGTGGGCAAAACTGTGAATGTTCTGTAAATACAAATAAATAAATACTTGTGGAAGACTGGAGTATATGTTGAATTAAATTTACAAATGTGTTCATCACATTTCATTTCATTATACTTACTTAAGTCATGTATTTCTAAAGTCATACCCTAATATTAACTCTGATGGAATTCATACATATTATATAACGTACCTCCAGACAACTCTTAAGGAGGGGGAAGAAGGGAAAGCACAATAAAATATTGCAAAAGAAAATCCAAAGGTATCATAGCAATTGCAATTTTAAAATATTTTGCAGCTAAAAGAAGACACATTCGGGTTAAAATATTTAGCCTTATACTGTACAATAAAAATTTTAAAAATTAGCCATATATTGCTTATTTGGAATATACCTAAAAAGCAAAAAATAAAAAATGGAGTCAAACTTTTTCTTACAGCCTCATTAATCCAAGAATATGGATTGTAAAAGTACATACAATATAGTACATCTCCATCCCATCAGTTGCCAATTATCATTCCCACTCCGGCCACTTTTCTCTATGTATCTTTCTATACATCCTCTTTTATGAAGATAGATAGATACATAGATAGATAGATAGATAGATAGATAGATAGATAGATAGATAGATAGATAGATAGATAGACAGATATTTCTATGGATATATATCTTCTTTGTGTGTGTGTATGTAGAAAAAGTTAAAGGAACTAACTCAAGTGAACGCAGAGGCTGGCAATTCCGAAATCTGTAGGTCAAACCAGCAGATGAGAAATTTAGGTAAGAATTGATATTTCAGTCTTAATCTGAAATCTGCAGCCCTCTTCCAGGCCAGGCAGACTGGAAATTCAGACAAGGTTATCATGTTTCAGTCCTGTGGGTAAATTCTTTCTGAGAGAGAATCTGTTCCATGCTTCTTCCTAGCTTATCGCAATTTTGGTATTCCTTACATTTTACATGCATCACCTAGTGTCTGCCTTCATTTTCACATAGCAGTCTCACTGTGTGCACGTCTGTGTTCAAATTACTCCTTTTTATAGGAATTCCAGTCATACTGGAGTCAGGGCCCACCTTACTGTAGCATTGACCTCATCTTAATTTGTTTTCTACAACATTATTTCCAAATAAGTTCATATTCTGAAGTACTTAGGATTTCCACATAAGATTTTGGGGGAGACTGAATTTATCCTGAAATAGTGATAATTGTGAATATGAGAAGACACTGGATCTGACTAAAAAGTTGGAAAGAAAGAGGAGCCAGGGATATGCCCAATGCTTTTGACTTGAACAAAAACAATCAAATTTTCATTTACTGAAATGGCAAAGACTGCAGGAGAAAATATTGAGAGGAAAAAAAATCAAGAGTTCAGTTTTGTGTCTAATTCAAATAAAGCATATATTTAAATAAAGACCCACTCCTGTCCTTAACCTCTCACTTAGTTAACAATGCCAGTGAAAAATAGAGGACCCTTTTATTTCTGCAAGAGCAGAACAGAGTCTAGGGGTGTTTTCCTTCCCCAGAAATACATGATACCTGAGAAGTCCTAATTTCTGGTCCACTCTGCATCCATTCCTATCCCCACCTTCCTCATTATCATTGAGGATAGCATCTCCTTATGACACCTCCATTGTACAGCACCTCCTATGACACCTCCACATAAGCATAAATATATTTCAAAAGTTATTGAAAGAACAGATGAAGTCAGAACTAATTATGAGCAGAAGATACATTCTTTTGAACAGTTACACTTTCACTAAGAACATTAGAGTCTAAGTGAGCCTTATTTGAAGAATGTCATTAATAGTTTGGTTGACCTCAAACTAATATTAACCTATGACTCTAATATCCATGGTCCAATTAGCTTACTCATTCTTATTTTCCAATTTGTAAGTTTGATAGCACTAGCTAGAAAGTTATGATTATAACTTTCAATCACTGTCAATTTGATTCTTAAATCCAAGGGGAAAGAACTACTTCTCCAAAATAACTTAAAATGCAAATGTTAGCACACAGCAAAATAGAATTTAAAAAATGAAGCTCAAGATAAAGATGAAGGTCATTTCATGAAATTAAATCTAATTTTAGTCTCTGTTCTAACTGTAATTTAAATCCTATAGTCTATCAAAACTTTTTGTTAAAAGGGAGTTTAATTCTGCTATGTATAGTCCTTCATGAAATTGTACTATTTTAGGGGTAAATGAAATTTTTCAATTTGCTTTTTAAAGGCTTTGGGCCTTCATGTAGATTTGGGGTGTAGCAATTTTCTCCTCTGCATGGTTCAGTAGCCAACATGATTAATAAAGGAAGTTGGAAAAAAATAAAGGAAGTGGATATTGGATCAGAATGAAGTATTCTCTAAGTCTTCTGGAGCCCCAAGAAGTAGTGCTTTCAAGAATATGCATTCCAAGATGATTCCACTTTGTGGCTAATGTTATTGAAATCCTCAGAGTGTCATCTAGAATCTGGATTGATCAACATCACTGGCTGACAGCCTCTCCTCAAGTTGAATTTTGTGATTACATAGATACTTCTTTTTTTCTGTCTTTGCCAGTAGGTCAAAAAAATGTGGATTACAGCACCCTATCCATAACTTCTTTCACATCAAGGTGACCTAGAGAAGCCTTTTGGTCCCTCACTAGACTCGATGTGATTGCAGAACCACCAGGTAAGAACCAGGATGGGGCAACAGGCTATTGATTGGAGGGGAAAGTCAATCTTAAGAAAGGGCAAACAGTGAAAATCTCAGGAGGAACAAATGAGCACTGGCTTTGTGTTTCTGGGACTGAACTGGGGACTTTTATTCTGGCTGAACATTTCCACTCTTTTCCTCACAAGCATCTCTGTCTTGAAGCACGGGACCGAAGCAAAATGCTTAATGAAGCGTGGCAGGGAAAGGGGCATGCAAGTGACTTTGGAAGAAAGGCTGGGGAAAGAGAAGAGAGAAGAATCAGATTACAGGTTTACATATTCTCACAAAACCATCTGAAAATATTAACTAGAGTGGCAAATCCTGGGACCTAAGAGCGGGTGTGCATGGAAGAAGTACATCCAGCTCTCACTTTCAGCCCCACCCCCACCCCTGCTTTGTTCAAATGCCTGCACAAAAGCTGGTCAGGAAGGCCTAGGTTGGGTTTAGTAAAGCTTTGGATCACTCGTGACCAAGCCAGTTATCTTTTGGCTTCCTTAACATATGATTGTTTTCTTCTATGCTGGCCATATGGCCCCTGAGGTTCCTGTGGTGCAATGCTGAAGGTAGTCGCTACCACAAGTTATTGCGCTGTCTCAGGCAGGTGTTTCCCAGAGTAGCTGTGACCTGTCCAGATCCAGCAGATCAGCCGCACCCAAGCTATCTGGGCGCCTGATGAGCCCCCAACCACAACCCCAACCACAGGGGCCCGTCCCCTATTCTCCCTGTAGAGACTAATCCTGGGCACCAAAGTAGGCTCTGTGAGTTTTCCAAAGAGCTTATTCCACCCACCCCCTTGAGCCAGCTGTTGGAGCCTCTCCAGAAGCCTCCTGGGCTTCAAACTCCAACACCTAAAGTAGATGCACTGTGCCTGAAAGCGGGCGGGGGGCGGGGCGGGGGGGGGCTGAGGGAGAAGGGGTCGTTGGGGGTGTGAGGGAGAGGGGGTCGTTGGGGGTTTAAGGGAGAGGAGACATGCCTCTGAAAGGGAGAGTGAAAATACTGGGAGAATGACCCCATTCTCCAGGAAAAGGTAATGAGGGGGAGTGAAACAATGTGAACTTACTTGGAAATGCAAACGGAGCTCCACTCTCTCCCGGAACGCATACAAACGACCGTAAGACAAATCAGCCAACGCTCTCCGTGGCTTCCCAGAAAGGGCCTCATGAATGAGAATGGGTTGCTAGGTTTCCTCCCTCCCTCCCTTCCAACAATCGCTTCCCACAAGACTTTCACTGCAGAAAGAAAACATGATGGGCCTGGCGACTGCTAAGTTGGGGAATTGCGCCAAGCACACGAGGATGCCCGCGGCATCTCCCTCCTTCAGGACCCTGGAGAGCGGTCGCCGCGCCCTGGGGACCCGCGCCCCACCCAGCGCGCCTCGCCCCCTCCTGCGCTTCAACCCGCTGTCACTTTTATTAGCTGCTTCCCGCCTCCACCTCCATTTTTCTTGGCTGCCACCAATCTTGTTTTTCAAAAGCAGGTTAAATTGTCCTTTGGTTTTTCTTGAGGGGCCTGTTTGGATTGGCTGAGTTAGGTTCCGGTTCGTAATTATGCTAAATGTTAAGGGAGCGAGAAGTTTGAGAGTTTCTCAAAATGGTTAAGTTTGAATTTCTCAAGCTCCCTCAGTTTCTCAAACATGAAAGCCTGAACAAGGCATGTAACCCTAAAAGGTCAGTAAGTTTAATCACTTTGCTTTATAATAAAGGAGATACATTCAGAGAATAAAGAGACTTCCAAGGTGAGCCAGCAAGTTAGTTGAAAGGCTGAACATAGAACCCTGGGTTTCTGGTTTCTCAATTAATGTTCCCTTCAACTTTCCAATAAAATAATGATTTACCTCCACGCTGGCTGCTTAGATTTCCTGTGCAACAAGTGGAAAGACTTGCGTTCCGCAGAATCCCATATAATGTGGAAAGGGAGACTGCAGTGTACACGTAAGGATCCGCCCCAGCAATTGTCCCCCACCCCACACCACCCAGCACAAATAAAGTCCCCTCCCTTGCCACCCCCTCCCTGGCATGAGTCTGGAATACATCAATCTTCTACCACAATCCAAGATTCCCATAAGCTGCTAAACACTAAGACCAATCTATGTTCCTCTGGCAGGTAGAGCTCCCAATTTGGGAGGCGGGAGAAGTAAAGATGTCAGGAGGGAGAGGAAGAACAAGAGTTGCAAAAGTAAACTATGAGATTTTTATCCTAATTGTAAAGAACCAAGATATGTGAACACAGATCCTGCTAGACACTCTATCTTAACTTGCAAGCAAGGCCCCTGGAAATGTTAACATTCAGATTCTGATGCTAATAGTCAGGATAGAGTCTGAGATTCTGCATTTCTAACAAGCTCCTGTTGATCCACACTTTGAGGAGGGGATGGCTAGGGCGGACAGGAAGTGAGGGAAAGAGAAAGAAAGGGTGGGAAAAGAGGTGGGAAGGGTTGAGGATCTAACCAAAGGCCTTTCTTTTTGCTCTCGTCAACCTTCTCTGGCACCCCAAAAGTAATGCCTCAAAAAACTGTTGTAAATGGCACTAGATGCAAGTTTTCTTCAAAGTGTAAATGAACCCAATAGTAAGGGTGTGCTGGTTTTGTTTCTCTTCCTCCCTCTTCCTTGGCCCTCCCTCCACAGGCGCTGCACAGCTCCCAGATTCGCCAGCTGCCCTAAAACTGCTCAGCCTTCTTTCTAACACATTCTCTGGCTTCACGCGGTCCTTCTCTCAACTTCTCCACCGACCCCCTCCTGGGTGTTCCCAGCTGTGCCCGGAGTTCTCCCTCCTGCTTCCTGCCCAGCCATCAGTTGGGCTCCTACTAGTAGCAGCTCTGGCACTGCCCAGAGGACCCCAAGGGGGACGCCTGACCAGGGGAGAGGACGCCAGTACAGGGCAGAGATCACCCGCGAACATGCTGGTGAGTACCATTGTTTCGAGTACGCCCCACCCCCTCCACACTTCATCACCCACCACCCTCACCAGCACACTCATCTCCTTCCTAAACCCGACTGACCCTCTCCTCAAGGGACCAGCAGGAACCCCGACAGGTAAGGGTGCGAACGGGTGGCCTGAGACAGAGTTCAGCACGGTCGGTCGCGAGGAAAGGGCATAGGTGACTCTTCTTGACACCCCGATCTCCCCGGGACCCTCGAAGCTGGAATTCCTGGACCATTTCCTTTACGGGGGTCAGTGCAATCTAGAGGTGGGGGAGGGGTGCTATCCCTGGTGGAGACTGCTTCCCAAACTCTAGTTCCCCTCTGCTGGCTCTCCTCCGTGTCTTCCTGCCTCCTCCACAAGCGCCTCCGCCCCCTCCTCGCGCTCCCACGCCTTTGCCCTCTCGGCTTCTGCGGGCTCTGGAGGGAAAAGAGGAAATGACGTGATGTTATTTTTGTCAGGTCAGCTTTCAGCTTCAGTTTAGCCCTGCGAGCTCAACCGCAAGGCCCCGAGGTCCTACCGAGACGCGCCCCGAGGGTGCACCGGGGCTGTAAGGACAGCGGCACGCGGTGCCTGCGGAGCTGGACGGGGGTTTCTCCTCTACCCTTCGGGTCCCCCTTCTTGCCCCCGGATTCGAGAATCCCTTGGGGGCCGGGGGCAGTTGCGGAGGTTCTCAGCGGGGTCCAAAGTAGGGCTTAGCTGCGCTCCAGCATCCCCCCACCCCAACCAGATGGGGCCAGGAGATGGGAAGGAGTCTCTTTCCACTGAGGGTTAACCGCGGGCGGAGGGTGCACCGGGTGAGGAGGGGGCAGAGCGCCCAGAACCACCCTGAAGCGAGGGACAAGGTAGGAGGCTGCCCTCCAGAGGCGGGGCAATTCTTAGATTCTCCAGGGACTAGCACCCTCTGCGCCCACGGCGCAACCGCGGCGCGCACACACACACACACGCGCGCACGCACACACACACACACACACGCACTCACGCGCGCACACTCACACCCCACTCTGCTCCCTTCATTCACAAGGTCCGAGCACGCATTCCCGAAGGGTGGAGTCTCCCTCCACTCCCGCGAGCGGTAGCCAAGCGGTGGCAGAGGGAGGTTTTGCCCACGCCCTCCGCGCTCGCTCGACCTCGCGCCGGCACTCTCCGTACTTCCCCATCCCGGGCGAGAGCAGCCGGCTCTGGTCCGAGCGCAGACCGTGTCCCGCGCGGGGCCTGGAGAGACACCTGCCCCCGGCCCGCGCCGCAGTGGAGAGCCCGGCCGCCAGAGGGAGGCGAGAACTGGGTTTGCCCGGCCCGGAGAGGCAATTGAGGGGGCGGGGAGGAGGCAGAGCAAAGGGTGGGAAAAGGGGAAAGAACGGGGCGAGAAGAAAGGCGGAGAGCCAGAAGAAGGGGAACGCGGGGAGAGCAATCGCAGGCATAGTAAGGACCGCGCTTGGAATTATTACAAAAATAAGGCGCACGGGGACGCATGCGCATGGCTGACGGAGACTAGCTGGCTGGAGCTGCCACCCCGGCTCGCCGGGTGGACCGTGGAATCGTGAGTACCCCGTTTCCTCCATACCCCCTTCTCCCTCTGGGACTCCTCCTGAGACCTCGGGAGGGGCAGTGGCCCTAGACCAGCGGGGCGCCCACGATAGTCAAGAAAGACCTGGGGTTGTCGTAGTCCCTGCTGTGGTGGGAGGGGGTGTGGGTCGGTCGCCCACTCCGCGAGTCCAAACCCGTCAGTTAGCATCTGGGGTACGTTTGGGTTTAGAGTGTGTCTGTGTTGGGGCGGGGGGGGGGGGGGTGCGTCCATCCACCAGGATTGATTTCTACCGGGTGCGCCTTGGCGTCCGCACGATTTCACCTCAGTGGCCGGGGGTCAGTGAGTAGGTGGCAGGCGCAGGAGCCATGTCCTTAAAATCTAAAATACATATTGATACCGAAGTGTATTTGGGAAACTCCAGGCTGGTGGAAACGTCAGCATTCCACTGAATAGGGGGAAGGTGGAAAAAGCTACCAGGCGCCGGAGGCGGGCAGTTTGAGCGCAGGTGGGAAGGAAGAGGAGGCACTCCCTGAATTGCCGAATCTCCCTCTAGGAGAAGCGCAACTGGGAGACACCCCAGGAGCGGGGCCTGGAAAGGGGCTCCCGCTCGCGAATCCTGAAGCGGCTGGCTAGCGTCGGCATTTATGCTCTCGAAAACCGAATGGACAGAACTGCCCCCCACCCTTAGCCGGTGCCAAGGAGTTTAAGATGCGGTTGCAGCGGGGATTTTTCTTGAACAGCTCCGGACGGTTGGCTGACTTTTCCACACTCGCGGAGCTGCGCGCGGGAAGTTGTACCGAGTCTGGGCGCCCGGGCCGCGGAGACTGGAAGGTGGGAGTGGGCGGGCGAGGACCCAGGGAAAGGAGGCGCACCAGGAAGGAGCGGGGGCGGGGAGGGCAGCTTTGCGGGGAGCAGCAAGAGGGGCTTTCTCCTTCCCCCCAACTTTGTGAGAACGGACTGGAGAGCGGCCTTGGGAGAGGCAGCGCGCGGAGATCGCGTGGGCGTGAGCGTGGGAAGTCTGTGTTTCGCCGCGTTTTTGCTTTGCGGGGAGTGGGAAGGAGAGAGAGGGTATTTTGGAGTCTACTCCGCGATAGCCCACCCAGCCTCTGGGAAAACCGGGAGAAGGGAGGACCGTGGGGGAGGAAACGCGTGGAAAACAAGGGTTGCGAACCTTCGGGACTCGCCCGCATCCCAGGAAAACCCAGGCGAGTGTCCAGGGCCCGCCAGCGACCCCAACAGTCGGCTGGATGCTCGCGGCGCCGGCGAGAGGAAGCCCCGGGGAGCAAGTGCTGCTCCCACGCCACACGCGGGGGACGGAGTGAAAGAGTGAACGCGATTGCAGCGCCAGGAGGAGAGTGCTAAAGAGAAAATCTCTGCTCGCCTCACTTTTCTATCCCGGAATCTGGCGGAGGCCAGTCGGTCTGTGTCCACCCTCCCCCATCTAGCCGCGGGCCTGGAAGCTGTGGAGAGAGTTCCCTGGTTCTCCCAGCCGCAGCCTGCACCTTCTGAGGGGACCGGACTCCTGGCCCACTGGCCAGCAGAGGCAGTCACTTGCCCACTGGGGTTCTGGGGTTCTGCGTTGCCTCCGGCCCCCCCCCCCCCCGCCGCCCCGAGTGTGGCGATCAGGGGGAGCTCCTGCCCCAGTCTTCGGTTACCCTCATTGTGTCAGCCCCCCTCCTCCTGGCGCAGGTCCAAGCGTTCCTTTCAGGTTTGGCTTCTTTTTACTTCTAGTGGATCCAAAGTTTGGATTGGCTAAACCCGCTTTGTGTTCATGAAACCGTTTGACTCCCCAGACTTGGCAAGAACATTTGTAATAAAATTACTATCTGCAAATCCTTATGTTTTACTCATTATTTAATTTTCTACTGGACCTCATCCCATTTATTTTCTCTTCATTAAGTGGCATCTTTTGTGGCAGGTATGGGTAACATGTGAGAGGCAACTTTGCCTAATGGATTAGGGTTCTGGGTTCTGTGTCTGGATTCAAATCCCAATCTAACTACATGACCTTAGGTAAATTACTTACCCTCTCAATGCCTTAATTTTAGCATGCGTGAAATGGAGATAATTAAAGTCCTTATTTCATAGAGTAGCTGCCAGCACTCAGTAAATTAGTACAGTAGACCTCTAGCAGGTACCAAAGAGAAGCTATTATTAGTTTTATTATTATATCAATGCCAAATAGGCTAAGTAGACTTCAAAGTAAAAACACTCAGGAACAGAACAGAATGCATATTTTTGTGTGCTATAGGATATACATAATGATATAGGAAATGCCTATCAAAATTAGAAAGACAGTAAATGATATGTCGATATCTAAACTTAAATACATTGCATTTCTACGTCATTTGAACTGTATTTCAAATAATTATGAAATATGTACATGCAAACTTCAAACAGCACCTTAAGAAAACTATCTTTTTTTTTATATAGAGGCATGTCTTATTTATTTATTTTATTTGTTTGTTTTGTTTATACATGCACTGGGTACAGTCAGAAGCACGGGAGGGTGAGAGAATTCACCAGAGCCAGAGCGGGGAGCAGAGCAGGCAGAAGGACCAAAGTACACTGCTGAGGGGAGCAGCGGGCGGCAGGAGAGGTCTGCGCGCCATGTGGGACCCTCCTCTGGTGGCCGGGGAGCAGCCGGGGATCCAGCTGGGGATTCAACCGGGCGCTGCAGAGGCTGCGGGCAGCTGCAGCTTCGCAACCCAGCGCTCAACCGCTGCGCCACCGGGGAGGCCCAAGAAAACGATCTTTATCCTTCAAAATATTTTACTTTCTATAGTAGCTGTGCATGAAAAATATACATTAGGTCAGGGCATATACAGAAAATCCAGTATCTGTATTAAAATATTGCACTGAATCGGTTTTACTTAAGAGAACCTGGAAATTTATCTTAGAAGCTAGAAATGCTAACTTCTCTAAGATCATTGTAAATATTTTAGCTTAAAAACCTTTGATATCAATAATGTAAAATAAAATTCAGATTCCCTATTCTACCTCTCTCAACCTTACAGACGACGAAACATCCAGAGAGGTTACCAGTCCAGCCAGAGATGGCCAACTAAATAGGGGCTAAAATTGGATTAGGTTTAGGTCTCCTGACTCACTCCCCAGGGCTTACACACCACATTGATGATTTCCTGTTTACTACAGATTTATAAACCTTTAGCAAATAGGAAATCAGAAGGTATTATGCAAGCTTATGTTATCTCCAAAACCAGGGAGAACAGGCGATAATGTGACTGCTGTTGTCCCCAAGTTTCATCATGGCTCCTCACAGGAAACATGACCGCATGACCTGCCTATGGTAAAGTAAATTCACAGATGAAGTTAGTGGCAGAGCCAGAATTTGAATTTAGGGTCCCACAGGAGTATGAACTTGATTGTATATTCTGTTAATCCCTTGTGGCAGTTTTACATTAGAAACCATTGCTGAGCTCTTTTTAAATTATTAAAATCTCCTTCCAGCTGACTTTGAAAGTATTTCCTGTGAGAGTTCTTTGGGAAAGACCTTCAAAATTACACATAAGATTTTATTATCCCAGATCTTATAGACAAGCAAGAATGAAAGAGGGGAGAAAGACTTTCTTATTTTAATGCAATATCCTGGTTACCTGTTTTATTCTAGGTCCTTGTTTCTAAAATCCTGCTGTTCTTTCATTTCTGCAAGTGGAGTATAATGGCCTTCACCTTCTATGAACAGATGCAGCGAGTGGCTGAAGGTCCAGCCTTCACATGAGCAGTTTAGGAATTGCAAGGCAGAACCTTTCAAGTGAGCATCTGGCCATGCAAAGTTATTTATAGGAATGTTGTGTCTTTCAGGAAGGCTCTTCTAGGAATTTTGCCTGCACCCTTAAAGAAGGAAACCATAGTTCACTCCCTTGTGTCAAATGGATATCTTAGCTTTGATTTTGCACCTCTGAATATCTACCTGTTCTTAGACAGAAATATAGGGCATTCAGCAGGGAGTGACTTATTAGCATGCTACCAAGCCAGTTCAGCAAAACTGATTTTGAAACCACATGTATAAGGCCAGATCCCAATATGATTACCATGTGAATCACTGTCTAATTGGGAATATTTCAGATTGGTTGTCAGTGCACCACCAGGTGACTCACAATGTGAGCTTCTATTCAAAACATACAGCGTCAGTCAGCAACTAATAGGGTTCACTCTGAGTCAGAGCTGAGCATTTAGTGCAATCAGGGTGAGTCACTGACTACCCGGCATATCTGAGATGGTCCCTGAATGTTACCTTGAGAAGCTCAAGAGTTTAGACAACGCTACATGGGATGAGTCAGTTCATAGTACAATTGAATGGGCTTTTATAACGGCCATTCACAATAAGGTTTGATATGATTGAATGCTCAAGGTAATATTGCATGACTATGAATTCATAGAATAAGTTACCTTGACTCTAATCTAGCTGATTAAGTTCTAGCTATTTTACATGGGAAATCTTTTATGAAATATGACTAACATGTCCTATTCCCAACAGTGATATCTTACTTATTTCAGTGATTATTAAAGCCAGTTGACCGTTCTAGTTTAGGAGTACTTGATTTCTAGTTAATAACTAACTTTATTCTAAATTTGTAAAATCCCTTTATATACATTTTAGTATCTGGATTTCAGACAATCGCCTCATGCAAAGATAAACTGCAGTCTTACTCCCTGAGGTCCTGAGTTGCACTATGTGCATCTTCGCCCAACAGTGGAACAGAGAACACTTTGTTCTCTGGTATGTCTCCCTTTGAGCCTTCGTCACCTTTGATGCTTATTGAACGGTATTTGGTCAAGAGCTAGGTCACCAATTTGTGATGCTGTTCTAGCTATAGCAACACGCAGCACTTCTAACCCACCTAGGGCTGTGTGGCTAAGTCAACACAGATTTATACAGTTGTTCCACTTATGCAAGACAGTGGGAAGAATTATGCAACCTATGCCTACCTCACCCTTGTAAATGACTTTTATATCTTAGGGTGGGGTGATAATGAGATTTAAGGGACTATAGATTTCTTAATCTATGTGAAAATCCTATTCATAATAGTGGCAGGAAGTTTAGTAGCCAAGATTCGACTACTGTTTTAAAAGGACAAGTCTGTTTTTCTCTTTATATTTTGATGCCTCTAAGAAAATCCCAGATGTGTGGTCTTAACCACAAATACCTTTATTGTACTTCCACAAACATCTATTTCTAGAGAAAACTTGGACAATAATTCATATATCTCCTGCCATAAGAAAGATAGAAATTTCTTTGCCTTTAATGGGAACGGTACATAAAAAGTTCAGTTCTTCCTGACCATGTAATTCCTGGCAACTTCAGGTCATTAGGACTCTTCAATAAGTTAGAATATTTATCCAACTGAATCACAGTTTCTACATAGGTTTGCTAAGTTTAGGAGGTATAGGTATTTTTGTAATATTCGTGGTTGTTTTTAGCTTTGAGTTGTAACTTGAAGTGTATACATTTTAATTGTACAGTTTAATCATCTTTACATAAGTATAGCACACGTTAGAAACTTCTAGATCAGGATTTTTTTTTACTTCAGCACTGTTGACACTTTGAGTTGCAAACCTTCTTGTTGGGGGTAGTAACCTGTGCATTGCAGGAGGTTGAGCACAATCCCTGTCCTCTGCCACCAGATACCAGTAGCATCTCCCAAGATGTAACTACCAAAAATGTCTCCAGATATTGCCAAACAAAATCACTCACCACTGCTCTAGATCAAGATAAAGGATTTAGCCCAAGTCCATAAAACTGTTCTTGCTACCTCCCAGGCAATAGTTCTAAAAGTGACCACTCTTCTAATTTCTCAAACCACATATTACTTGTGCCTGGTTTTGAACCTCATAGGGAATTATGCAATAAACATACTTTGCATGTGGTTCTTTAACTCAGCATTATGTTTTTTGAGACTGACTCATTTTTCATGCTGTGCAGTGTTCCTTGGTATGAATATACCATGGTTCATTTATCCATTCCATCACTGAAAAACATTTGAATTGTCTCCTGTGTAGGACTATTAATAAATAATGCTAATGTGAACATTCTTATTCATATCTTTTGATAAACTTAAACCTCTCTTTCCATTGGATACCCAGCAGTAAAATGGCTGGATAATAAACAGATCCAATATATGTTTAGCCATATTATGCAGTTTTTCAAACTATTTTTAACCCCCCAAACCATTTATATCCCTATTGGCAATGTATATTGCTTCACATCCTCACCAGCACTTAGTGTTGTCCACTTATTTAATTTCTGTCATTCTGGTGACAGAACAGTATGTTATTAGTATTTTAATTTGTATTTCACTGATTATTAATAATGTTGAGAACTTAACCTGTCTTCTGCTGTGCCCAGTCTTCTGTCAAACTAGTGATTGTTAACATCATAATAGTTTTGTTCAAAATGGAGAATGTCCAATTGATATTTTTGAATATGTTTAAATTTTCTAATTAAATTCTCCAGGTACTCATCATGTGTCCATCTAATTCTTATCTATTAATTCCAATGTTGAGAATTTTATGAACTTGTATCTGTTATTCGTTTTTTATTATCTCATTTTTCTTTTTTTAATTTGTCAGTTGAGATAATATTGATTTACAGTACTATATATCTTCAGGGGTATAGGTTCACACATATAAAAATGTATGTTCTCACTGTACCCACAACCAAAGAACCAATCATCTTCCACCATTGTCCACTGAGCCCTCTTGCCCCTCCCCATCAACCCTTCTGGAAGCCTCAGTTCTGCTTCAGATTTCAAAGCTTTGTTTTGTTTTTGTCTGCTCCTTTGCTTTGTTTCTTTATATTCCACATAGGAGTGAAATCATCCTATATTTTTCTTCCTCATTCTGACTTATTCCACTTACCATAATCTCCTTCAGTTCCATCAATGTTGTCACAAAAGGCAAGATTTTATCTTTTCTTATAAAATTGATTAGTATCCCATTGTGTGTTCCTACACATCTCGTTAATCCACTCACTTGTCATTGTGCACTTAGGTTGTTTCCATAGCTGCAATGAACATAGAAGTGGATATATCTCTTCCAATTAGTGCTTTTGTATTCTTTGGGTAGATATTTTGGAGTAGAATTGCTGGATCATATGGTGGATCTATTTTTAGTATTTTGACAAGCCTCCATACTATTGACTCTTATCTATTATACATTCCCACCCTCAACATTTGTTTCTAGCCTTATTAATATTGGCTGTGCTCACAGGTATGAGAAGGTATCTCTTTGTGATTTAACTTGTGTTTCCATGATGATGAGCATTTCTTCATGTTCCATTAGCCTCTGTATGTCTTCTTTGAAATTCAGCTCTTCTGCATATTTTTTGATTGAGTTTATTTGCTTTCTTTTTGTTGATTTGGATGAGTTCTTTGCAGATTTGGATAGTGGCCCCTTGTTGGAAGGAAGTACGATGTATAGAAATTATCTTTAATTTGGTAGAATGTATTTTTATTTAATTGATAGCTTCTTTTGATGTGCGGAAACTTTTTAATTTGATGTAATACAGTCTTTTTCTTGTTTCCCATGACACAGTAGTCAATTCCTGAAATAGATCACTGACCTCAGTGTCATGGAGTGTTTTTCCTGTGTGTTCTTCTGTGTATTTTGTTGAATTAATTTTTCTGTATGGTGTGAGATAGTGATCTAATTTCATTATTTTGCATGTGGCTGTCCAAATATCCCAATACCATTTGTTGAAAGACTTTCCTTTATCCATATATGTGGCTCCTTTGCCATAAATTAACTGTCCATGTAAGTGTGGGTTTATTTATGGGCTCTCAATTCTATTTCATTAATCTGGTGTCTATTTTTGTTCTAATACTATTTTTCTTTGATTATACTTGCTTTATAGTATAATTTGAAGTCTAGGGTCATGATATATTTGTTTTTGTTTTTGTTTTTGTTTTTGTTTTCAGAATTGCTCCTATTAGTCAGGGCCTTCTATGGTTTCATGCAAATTTCAGTAATGTTTGGCCTATTTCCTTAAAGAAAACTATTTAAATTTTGTAGGATTTGCATTAAAATCTGTACATTGCTTTGGAAGATGGCCATTTTAACAATGTCATTTCTTCCAATTCATAAGCATGGAATATCTTTGCATTTCCTTATGTCTTCTATTTCTTTAGCAATGTCTTCGAGTTTCTGTTGTACAGGTCTTTCACCTCCTTTGTTAAGTGTATTTCTAGGTTGTTAATCTTTTTGATTTGGTAGTAAATGGGTCTTTTTTTTTTAATTTCTTCCTCTTCTAGTTTGTTGTTTGACTATGGGAATACAACATTTTTTATATTTATTTTTTTAGCCTGCCACTTTACTGATTTATTATTTCTAATGGTTTATTTGAAAGAGTTTCTAAGGTTTCTTTTCTCTCAGTTTTTTGAAAGAATTCAAGCAGGGCAAGTATTAGTACGTCTTTTAAAGTTTGGTGGAATTTACTTTTGAAGCTATCAGGTCCTAGACTTTTGTTTAGGGTAAGAATTTTGATTGCTGTTTCAATTTCCTTGTTTATTGATTGGTTTGTTCAGGTTTTCAATTTCTTCTCTATTCAGTCTCAGATGATTGTGTTATTCTAAGAATGTGACCTTCTAATCTAGGTTAATAAACTTGGAAGCATGTAAATGTTCACAGTACTTTCTTAATACCGTCTAAATTTCTAGGTTCTGTTGTAACTTCTCTTTCGTTTAGTTTTCTCCTTTTCCTTTGCGGACCTAACTGAGGTTTGTCTTGTTCATTTTTCCAAAGAACCAGCTTTTTGTTTCAATGATCTTTTCGAATGCCTTTTTCATTTCTGATTTATTTCTGCTTTGATTTTTATTATTTCTGTTCTACTGACTTTTGGATTTGTTTTGTTCTTTTTCTAGTTAGTCCCTTGAGATAAGAGACAAGGCAGTTTATTTGGGCTCTTTCTTGTTTCTTGATGTGTGCCTTTATTGCTATATGCTTCCATCTCAATACTGCTTTTGCTGTTTCCCATACATCCTGGAAGGCTGTGTCTTCACTGTAATTTGTCTTGATGTATTTTTTATTTCTTCTTTGATTTCCTCATTAACATAGTGATATTTTTAGTAGTTTATTGTTCTGTCTCTATATATTAGAGGATTTCCCTACTTTCTTTTTGTATGTGATTTGTTTTTTGATACCTTTATGATCAGGGTGACATTTAGTATGATTTCACTATTCATGAATTACTGATACTTGTCTGTGGCTCAATATGTGGTCAAACCTGAAGAATATCCCATATGCCCTTGAGAAAAATGTGCATTCTGCTTTTGGAAGGTACAGGGTCTTATAGATATCTATTAGGTCCCTGTGATCTGATTCTTTGTTTAAATCCTATTGTGTCACTGTTCAGTTTTTGTCTTGTTGATCTGTTCATTGGTAAGAGTGGAATTCCTACTATAACTGTGTTTTTTCCAATTTTTTTTTTCTGAGTTGATGGTAATTGCCTAATACATTTTGGTGCTCTTTCATTTGGTGAGTTTACATTGATGGGCGTTATGTCCTACAAATGTATTATTCCCTTAATCATTATATAATGTCCATCCTTGTCTCATTTTACCATTTTTAATTGGAAGTCTATTTTGTTTGATATAAATAGGGTGGTCCCTGACTTCTTTTGGGTCCCAGTTGCTGGATTGTTTTCTAACCCTTTACCTTGAGTCTATGTTTATTTTGGAGTTCAGGTACATTTCCTGGACACAGCAAAAAGTTGGATTTTCTTTCCTAATTCAACCAAATACTGTTTCTTTTAATTGGTATGTTAAGTTCATTAATATTTAGAGTGATTATTGATATATGAAAATCTGTTGCTGTTATTTTGCCCTTAATTTTCTGGTTGTATCACTTTCCTTTTTTAGTTGTTTTAATGTGTTCCTCAATTCAACATAAATACTAATATTCTTTTTTAATATTTCTTGGACAGAGGGTTTAGCTGTTGCAAACTCTTTCAGTTTCTGTTGAGAAGATCTTTCTTCCTCTCTCATATCTAAAGGAGAGCCTTGCAAAGTAGGCTATTCTTGGTTGACATCTTTTCTCTTTAAACCTGCCAATCACATCATTCCATTCTCTGCTAGCCCTCAGTGGTTCTTCAGAGGAGTTTGATGTTATCCTAATCAGGATTCTTTTATAGGTTATCTGCTTCACCCCCCTCACCAACTTCAATATTCTTCCTTTGTCTTGCATTATTGAAAGTTTCACTACAGCATGCCATGATGTAGGTCTCACTTTGCTTAGGTACCTTGGTGTTCTTTTACCTTCCTGGACTTGTATATTTATTCTTCTCCAGGTTTGGGAAATTTTCCCCTATTATTTCTTTAAATATGTTCTCCATTCCTTTCTATCTCTCTTCCCCTGTGGGATACCCATTATTCTTTTCTCATGGAGTAAGATTATTTTCAAGGTGTTTCTTAATTTTTTACCTTGTTTCTCTTTTTCTTCCTCTACCTTGCTATTTTGTGTATTTGCATCTTCAAGCTAACTGACTCTCCCATTTTGTTCATCCTACTTCCATAGCTTTCTACAGTGCTTTACTACTCCCCTATTAACCTTTTTTAACATCCTGCAACTGTTATTTTCTTATATAGATGATCAACATCTATCTTCTGTTCATTGATTTTGTTTCTCGGGATACTCATTAGTTTTTCTGAATTTTCTTTTATATCTTTGATCTGCTTTTTTGTGTCTTCTCTCTTCTTTGAATGTCTTTATGATGACAAGCTTGACTTCTTTATCTGACAGGAAGAACAGCTCTTCCATGTCTTTTTGATTGAGTACTGAGATTTGTTCTCTTCCCTTGGTGTAATATTCCCCTTAGGACTTACGTGGTCATTAATTTTGTTTTTCCAAATTAATGGCTCTCAGGGCCATGCTTCTGTAGGCAGGGTTTCATCTGGGCATAGCTGTGCTCCTGTGGCTGGCCAGGATGGCATTGAGGGGAAGGGGGTGACTGGTGATGAGTTGGGCCTTGTGCAGCCGTGGTTGTGGTATGAGCTGCCTCTTGCTGTGCTTGTGCTGGGCCTGGCCCCAGGTGCTCATCAGCAGGTGGCTGGAGGTTGCTGCTGCTGGGTGCAGCCTTGGGACGCCTTCACTGGAATGTATGTCACCTGCTGCAGCACTGGAGGCAGGACCTGGGGTTAAAGGTTCTCTATTTCTGTGGTTTCTGTCTGGAGCTTTTTTATATTTTCTCTGTCCTTATATTTCCTGCTTTGTTTAATCACTGTTCTCTTAATTTTAGTAAATATTTTTTAAGACAGATGTCCTGAATTCTTCTTCTAGTTTTGGTTTTTGCTATGGCAGTGAAGATTTTTCCCAATGTTTTGACTTTATCCATCAATTGGTATTCATCTCCTTCCTCATTCTGTTTAATGCTCTGTGATTACATCTATGGATTAACCTAGGCTACTTTCCTTTTCACTTCTGCTATGATCCTTGCTTTAGAATTGCAAGACAAGAGTATTTCTCTTGAATGCTGTGCTTTCTTTATTGTATTGGTTGAAATATTGTTACCAATCAGGAAGACTGTAGCTCAAGAACAAGCTACAGGATGGTGGTACAAGAACACAACCTATAGGATGTGCTTCAGATATGTGGGGGATGTGCAGATTTCTGCAGTAGATTATCAAATCAAAATTCTTCAAGATGTTGCAAGCACTTAAACCAAGGGGTGGATCTGCAGTCACACTCTAGTCAAAGTTAATCAAAGTCAACCACCGGTGGTATTCTTCCAGGAGCCCCAAATTTCATCTGGCCCTTCAGCTGCTTCCTTGTTCTTATCTCAGCAGGTTTTGTTGGCAGCGTCTTTCTTCTGAGTCTCCTGGCATAAGCAGGAGTGACCAGGACCCTTCAGGTTGGGGCCAGAGGCAGACACTAAGGAAAGTTGTAGATTGTGTTTTTGTTTAGCTGCCCAAATGCCTGACAACCTCAGACCAGGGAGGGTTTGGTGCTTCTTGGTGTTACCAAGCACATTGCCTGCAGGCCAATGTATATCACTTAACTCCTGCCCTACCATCACTCTTCTTTATAGTAGTTTTCTATGAACCCAGGGTCACTCTGGGAGCCCAGACAGAGGAGGGATGGGTATTTCTTTAGATGTCCAGCTTACTGTCAGGAACCTCAGGTAGGTCAGATCCATACCTGATCAGTTGCCAGTTTCTTTACAGTAAATGGATCTCACCCAACGGTGGTGGAGTATGAGCCAAGGGGAAGCTGGGTGGAGTTTCATAGCTAATAGAGGTATTGGCTTTGTCGCTGGAACAGGCTTTCCAGCTTTTCCTAGGGGTAGTGGCAAAGGCCTCCATACTCACACCAGACTTTGAGAATTGGAAGGACCAGATTCCAATCTGATCACAGCCTCCAGCTTGGAGGAGGGGGTGTTTTCCCCTCCAATGTACAGTAGTTCTGGGGAAAACTGCCCTCCAAGTCCAGACCCTTTTCTGCCTCTTCCCCACTCTAGCCTGGCCACTGACAGCTTTCTGATGTCTTTAGAAATGTGGGTTTGTTACTTATCTGACCCTTTGTGTTTTGGAAACATTGGTCTGCCCTGGCATATTATCATGTTTCTTAAAGACACATTTCTTGATTTTTTTTTTATTCTATCTTTGGATTACAGTTTTTTCTTTCTATTATAGTATTTGTTTCCAATGCAATTCAGAAAATGAACATTGAATTGTTTACTATTTACAAGTATAAAAGGTACTATGTGTTTTGTGAATTTAAACATGTTAGGAAAGAATTATGTTATAATTTCTGCAATATTATGTTTCAGATCACAGTTGTGTGATGTAAAAGGCATGAGCACAGGAATGAAAGAGAAATGATGCTTGAATTTTGACTTTGCTCACTAATTTTGTGAACCTCCAATTCTAAATATGATATAACAAGGACAATTACAATTACTTTTACTTTATAATAAAAAATGTTCTGTAGAGTGTTTATGGGACTACCTACAATGTGGTATCTGTAATCTTTATTCCTCTAATATTTATCCATCTTTTTTTAGGCCCCTAAACATGGCTAATTTGATTTCAAATACTTGTAGTTTGAGATAACTCTATTTGGTATAGAATTTAAATTTTTTACTATCCAAACAAAGTTATAAAAAGTTTTTCAGTATAAAAGGTATATATATATATATATACATGACTTAATATCTATGAAAATATTACAAAATAAATTAATGAATCTATATTTTGCCCAAATCTTTGCCTTGTATCAACCAGTAATAAAAATAGAAGTGGCAGGGCCTCCCCGGTGGCGTAGCGGTTGAGCGCTGGGTTGCGAAGCTGCCCACAGCCTCTGCAGCGCCAGTTCGATCCCCGGCTGCTCCCTGGCCACCAGAGGAGGGTCCCACATGGCGCGCAGACCTCTCCTGCCGCCCGCTGCTCCCCTCAGCAGTGTACTTCGGTCCTTCTGCCTGCTCTGCTCCCCGCTCTGGCTCTGGTGAATTCTCTCACCCTCCCGCGCTTCTGACTGTACCCAGTGCTTGAATAAATAAATAAACAAATAAACAAAAAAAAAAAAATAGAAGTGGCAGAAAGAATTACATCCAATGTAGTCTGCTTTCCATAAAATCTATATCTAGCTGCTTGGTATTATAGCCAGTAAGATTTTTTTATAAGATGGCTGGCAACAAGAAGACAATATTAAAAAATATTAAGAAAAAGCTAACAATATTTTCTAGAAAGGATAGCTGGTTGACCTTTGCATAGGAGAGTCTCTGTAGAAACTGTGAGTAATTTTAGCATTATCTCCATGAATGATTTAAATATAATTAATTTCATATCAAATTTCTTGTTACTAAATTGTTGTTTTATTTTACTTCTGCATTTCTTTCTTTAAAAAAATACTAACTAATATATGGAAACAATTAGATTTTACTCAAAATAAAAAATGAAAACAGTAGTCTTGGAGGCAGTCAGTGCCTCTGGAGTACACAGGCGTCTACTGAGCTGGGCAAGTAGGACAGCCTGTCAGGTCTATGCCTCTGAGACCATAGACAAGTCTTGGTCTCCAGTTCTTTAGTGTGACAAAAGCTGTCTTTGCTGGTCCCCTATCCATATTCAGAGAAGAATGCACTCCTTATAATTTGAGGCAGATCTAGTTATACAAAAATTTGGAATTCATCACCTTCTCATTAGAGCTAAGTCTTTGCTAGAGAAATTAAGTCACTTCTGGCCTTTTAAATGATTTGTTGGACTATGTTGTTCTTTTGGCAAAATTAAGTACCTATTAAATGAAATGTTAGAACATCATATCTAGACTAAGGTCAAATGATTTGGGGTTAAAAGAAGGTGAATTAAAGTGTACAAAGAGATATGAAAGAAGTAAAATTATGCAAAATCTAATAAAGTAAAAAACTCACCTTGGGCATGTTAAATGTCATAAATGAAGCCAATGTCTTTATTTTTTAAAACTTCTAGTGATATCTTAAAAATCATGAAGATTTTAAAACTATAAATACTAATTTAGATATAGCATATATTTGTTAAAATATATGTAATGTGTTCTGAGAATCAAAAGACTGCATATAGATTATAATTTATTAATCAAAGCTGGTCCTCTAGAGCCTTTTTATATAAACCTTACAATGGAGATTTTTTTTTTCCTGGATCTCTATATTTAACTGTCTTATGTTGTCATACAAAAAGATTACCAAATAGCCATGGTTCCCTGCAAGTAGTCCAAAATGCATAGCAATTAAACATTTCAATTCCTTGAGTGTCTTCCATTTTAGATCAGTTTATTATATATATATGTAAAATATATAAATATATATGTGTATATGTGTGTGTGTGTGTGTGTGTGTGTGTGTGTGTGTGTGTATAAACACTTCATGCCAGGGAAGATAGGGACCTAAAATTCAGTAGACATTTTGTTTTTGTTTTAAAGATTTATTTATTTATGCATACTGGGGTACAGGCCAGAGGTGTGGGGGGGTGAGAGTGTTCACTGGAGACAGAGTGGGGAGCAGAACAGGTGGATCGACTGAAATACACTGCTGAGGGGAACAGCAGGTGAGTCAGGAGAGGTCAGTTGAGCCATGTGGGTATGTCCCTGGCCAGGGATCGAACTTGTGCTACATTGGCTGTGGACGGCTCTATAGGTTGTGTCTTAACCCCTTGCACCACCAAGGAGGCCCTCAGTAGACATTTGGCACAAATGTAGAAAACCAAAATCTTGAGGGACAGCAATTCTCCCACACACACACACTGTAGAATAGCAAATGAAAATATTCCATCAGCTCACCCCCTCAGGAAACTGTCCTAAGAGTACACAGCATTGTGGAATGAAGGTAATGCACTAGAGTTTCTATTAGCCCATAATCAGCTGCAAACCTGCTCCAGAGTACTTCAGAGGCTTTCACTGATGGGTGTGCGGAAATAACCCAACCTGTCTAATTGTGGCCCATGAGCAGCTGTGGTATGAACAGAGAAAGACACTGTGGGATGGTGGGATGGGTCCCGCTGACTGGCCTAGATTCCCATCTATTTGGGGCCTTACTCTGAGATGTTGAGCATGTCACACAGCCTCTCTGAGACCGAGTTCCCTGCTGATGAGGATAGGATCTTGAAATCTGCTCCACAGTCATTTCATGAACTAAATATGAGTGAGGTGTGATTACTGCTAATATCAGCAGAGGAAAAATTGTGCATTAATTAAATATTGTTAGTGAAAAAAGCATGTTCTGATAAAGAGTTACGATTTTATTCTAGTGTTATTACTTGCTTTGGAGGTCATAGGAGGGGACTAAGCAAATATGGATTCTAATTTAAAATAGTAAATACTTAAGCTTTGTATGCCCTGTGGTTTTTATTGTGACTACTCAATTAAACCACTGTAGTGGAAAATCTGTGGGAGAAATACAGTCAAAGGGAGTAGATTGCGGTGCTTGTTGTAGTAGTCCATGTCAAAGATGATGGCAACCTGGGCTGAAGGCAGGGCATGCTGTTGGAGAGAAGTGGACATAGTCATTAGAGATCTATAAGCTTGCTGACAATTGAGGTGTAGAGAGAGGAATCAATGTGACTCAGAATGTGGGTGGATGGTGACACTATGTATAGATGTGAAGACCTGAAGAAAAAAGATGGTGCAGGAAAGGAGACACAAAAGTCCATTCCAGACCCTATAGACTAAGATGTCTGTGAGAACTCCAAATATGGAGCCAAGTAGGCAGATGGATCAATGGATCGATGTGTTTTGAACTGAAAGAATTAGGATAGACGCAAAAATGTGAATTTGTTAGATTATGATATGTCGCTTGCTCTGCTATGGCACACTAATTTTTCATGAGGTATGGTGGGAAATTTTTTAGCATAATCACTGAATTTTTACCATCCTAACTTTTGTACTTCCTTTTCTCAAACTATAAACATTCTGCTGAATGTTTTTAAATATTCAATACAGAGGTCAGCCAACTAAGATACATGGGCCAAATGCAGACCACTGCCTATTTTTGTATGGCATGGGAATTAATGGTTTTTACAATAAATTATTTTTGAAATTTCACACACACATATTCATATATGTATATATACATATGTATATGTGTGTATACATATACATGTGTGTATATATACATAGATATACATGAGAGCAAGAGATAGAGGTGGCTTAATCATTGTGGAAACTTGGCAAGTCAAAATCTGGACAGTGTAGGCCTGCAAGTTGGAAACTCAGGGAAGAGTTACAGAACAAACCAAAGCCAGTCTACTGGTAAGATTCCTTTTTGTTGGAAGGTTAGTAACTCAGGAGCAGCCAAATGGAAGAGATGCATAAGGGAAGGGATGGAGGGAGAGGTACCTACATGCGTTCACCAGCACCAAGCTCAGCTTTTACAGTTATAAATTGTTGGTTTGAGAAATCAAAAGAAGAATAATATTTTGTGACATGTGAAATTTTAATTTCAGTGTCCATAACAAGCTTTCTTGGAACACATCCAGGGTGATTCAGTGACATGATCTCTGAGCACTTTTGCAGGAATGGAGGCAGAGTCGAATAGTTGCAGTAACAACCATATTTTCTACAAAGGTTACAACTTTTACTGTCTGGCCCCTTATAGAAGATGTTTGCTGCCTCTTATCTATAAACTAAATGTAAATGTAGAGCATTATTAGTTTCTTGTAGAAAACAGCCTACATGAATGTAAATAGGAAGTTCACAAGAAGTTTAACCAGTAACAATGTTCTTAGAGAAAGAGTGCACTCTCAGGGAAAAAAAAAATTCTGAAAGACAGACCAAAAATTCTAATTAAAGATAATGTTCAGTAGGAAATAAAATCAAAGGATATAACTTAAGATTCCTTTTGGTATCCACCATTTCAACAGTCAGCATTCTCATATGAACAGGAAAACTTAATGACAGTTAACAAGCCCCAAAAGTACAGATGAAGAAGGGCCGGAGGGAAATAATTATGCACAAAGGTTTTGTGTATTAAAGTTCAGATGCTGGAGGCTTTTAGGGATTCACATTACCCACAGCCTAAAACCTTTAAATGAGATGGGGGCTGGTTATAACATTTATAGTAGGGTCATCGTCTCAGGGTGAGAAATTCTAACTAATAATGAACATAAGGCAAAATTTGAGGAGCTGATGGTACTCTCCTCTAAGAAATAGAGGAGAATTTTCTGTGAGGAAAAGTAGAAGTCGTGAATAGAGACATAGAGGAAAAATTTACCCAAACAGACCTTAAGGAATAGAGAAGGCTAGTTAATTATGAATATATCTTCTGGAAAATTTTTACTATCATTAAGTTACATGTAAATTAACCTGTTCTATAAACCATCTCCTGTAATTGGTAGAGAATTCCAACCAGCAAATAGTTCTACAATGAACAATCTTCATCCAGCCTTAGTATCTCTCAGAATTTTGCCCAGCATAAACAGAATGGGTTAGAAGAGTGTCAGCAGCCGGACCAGAGTGGATGGGAGCTTCCTGCCTCAATCAATAAGTTTCAGCTCTTACTTGTGATCAAAAGAGGATGCCTTGGGCCTCCCTGGTGGCGCAAGGGGTTAAGACTCAACTTATGAAGCTATTCGCAGCCTCTGCAGCACAAGTTCCATCCCCGACCAGGGAACTACCCACATGGTGCAGCAGACCTCTCCTAACTCACCTGCTGCTCCCCTCAGCAGTGTATTTCAGTACATCTGCCTGTTCTGCTCCCCACTCTGTCTCTGGTGAATCCTCTCACACATACCCCACCTCTGGCCTGTACCCCAGTTCTTGTATGCATAAATAAATGAATCTTAAAAAAAAAAACAAAAGAGGATACATTGTTTATAAAATTTTTTATAGTTCCAGCTAATAATTTAGGGGCAACAATAGCAAGCTTCAACCAAATGTCTTTCATAAGAGACAGTTTAAATAAAAGTGAATGTTTTAATAATATAATCACCTTATAATAAGCATGCTTAAAAATAATATTCATATACTAAATAATAGCATTACCTTTATCATATCCAATAAAATTGATAATATTTTAGCATGGTTTAATGCTTAATTATGTTAGTTTCCTAAAGCTTCCACAGAATGGGTGGTAAAATCAAACAGAAATTTATTTTCTCACAGTCTGAAGGCTAGAAGTTGAAAAGTCAGGTCTCAGCAAGTTTCGTTTCTCCTGGGATTTTTCTCTTTGGTTATCTTCTCTCTGCATCTTTGTATGGTTTTACTTTTGTGCACACACATCTGAGGAGTCTCTTTGCATGTCCAAATTTCCTGGGCTCATGAGAACACCAGTCAGATTAGACGAGGTCCCAACCTAATGACCTCGTTTCAACTCAATCAGATCCAGTCATATTCTGTATTGGGGGCTAGGACATCAAAATTCAGTCCTCAATACTAATCATGCCACATTTTTTATTCTTTGTCTGCTTAGTCTCATAACTAGGACCACTTCCTCCACCTTCATCTTTTTCATATGCTAACTTGTGTGCAGAAAGTGAAGACTTTGCCCATTGCTTTGACCCACATTCTGAATTTTTATTCTTCATCATGATGTTAATTTGTTCCTAAATTATTTCCTAAATTCCTGCAAACTAGATGTTATATCCAAAGGCTTGAATGAACTTGCTCAGTGACTTCACCAGACACCTTCATAGTGATTGTACTGCAGATGGTGCCAGCTTGGGTGACCCACTTTTAGTTATGCTAAGAACATTTCTTCTAGGGACTTTTTTTGTATTTTGAGATTTCAGGATTTTTTTGTTTGCTTTCCAATAGAATTGTTTTGGTAAAATCAGTACCAAAATAATTTGCTTTTTTTGAGGTAACATTGGTTTATAACACTGTCTGTGTTTCAGGAGTACAGTTTCATGCCTCTACAAATGTATGATACCACACCACACTTAACACCAAAGTTTTAAAACCATCTACCACCATCCAATCAATCTCCTTCTACCCTTTCTTCCCACTCCCACTCCCACCTAGTAACCACTGTTATATTGTCAGAGTCCAAAGGGGATAATTTTGTTTTCTTTTGTTTGTTCATTTGTTTTGTTTCTATATATTCTACATATGAGTGGAATCACAATGGTATCTTTCTTTCTCCATCTAACGTATTTCACTTAGCGTAATAACCTCTAGTTCCACTCAGGCTGTCACGAATGGCAGGATTTCATCTTTTTTTATTGTTAAAGATTTATTTATTTATACATGCAAGAACTGGGCTATATGCAAGAACTGGTGCAGGGGCAGGGGGTGAGAGGATTCACCAGAGACAGAGTGGGGAAAAGAACAGGCAGACTGACTAAGATATACTGCTGAGGGGAGCAGCAGGTGAGACAGTAGAGGCCTGCTGTGCCTGTGGGTACCTCCCTGGTCAGCTGGGGATTGAACTTGTGCTTCAGAGGTTGCTGATAGCTTCACAGTACTGTGCTTAACCCCTTGTGCCACCAGGGAGGCCCTGAAAGTACATTTTAAAACTTTTGTTATTGAGATGTAATTTATATATCATACCATTCATCCATTTAAAGTATATAGTTCAACAGCTTTTAGCATATTCATAGAAATGTATCACCATCACCATAATCTCTTAGTAAATATTCATCATTTCAAGATGAAACCCAACACTCCTTAGTTGTCACCCACCTTTTTCTCCTGCAGCCCCTCACAAACCACTGATTTATTTTCTATTTCTACAGATATGGAAACAGAGCAAGATGACTTTCGAAATTCCTGATCAGTTGCTCATTATTTTCCCTTTTATTGAGTTATGATTGATATGTCACATTTTAGTTTAAGGTATACAACACAATTTGTTATTTGTTTGTGTTGTGAAATATTCACCACAATAGGTCTAGTTAACAATTTTCACCATACGATTGTCACAAATATTTTCTTCTCATGTTGAGTATTTTTTAAGATTTACTCTCCTAGCCACTTTGAAGTATGTAGTATAGTATTATTAACTATAGTCATAATGTGGTATATCCCACCCCCATGATTTATATGCTTTATAATGTAATACTCATATTGATGGCTCACTATTTTTCAACAAGTCTTCTGGAAGTACCAGTTATGGACTGGAAGGCCAACCTAAGACCTGCAGGATTCCTGATCTTCCCAGTAGGTTTCTCATCCTAATCATCTTATGATCTAACGTTATCAGACATCCCTCTAGCTCCAAACCACTGTGATCTCTGGAACCCTGTCTGTTATCTGCAAAACCCTTTGTTTTCCACAACTGTCTCTTAATGTCCTTTCTGCTTAAGTTCCCATTGAAATCTGATTACCCTCTGTCCCATGTACTTCCCCTGCGGTCCTGGAGTCTTTTTTTCCCACTGGATCCCGCTATTTAGAAGTAAAGGTAGGTGTCACTTTGTTCTCTGTTGTCATTTGCAAAACATTTTTTCCCTATCTTCCCTCAACACCCCTACCTCTTAAGGTCTGACACATGCTACAATGTGGATGAACCTTGAGAACATTTTACTAAGTGAAATAAGTCAGTTGCAAAAGGACAAATGCTATACTGTTCTACTTATATGAAGCGTCTAGAGGCGGAGGTAAAAGGAGTAGGGCATTTGTATTTAATAGGAACAATTTCATTTTGGGACGATAAAATCGTTCTGGAGAAGGATGGTGGGGATAGTTGCCCCACAATATGAACAAACGCAATGCTGCTGAACTGTACATTTAAAAATGGTTCGAGGGGTAACTTTTATGTGTGAGTAATTTATCATAATTAAGCAAAAACACCTCTTTTGATTGCATGTCCCTAGCCAGAGCCCATTACTATTCTTCTTAGATACGTGTTCCCCTCTAGTCCTTGGCCCTCGCATAGAGAAGACTGGCATAGGGTCCTCCATTTCTTCTCTAACTTGGTTCTTCCCACTTGCTATTTTCATCATTTTTGTCAATGATCTATACTACACTCTGGCCTCTTAGTTTGATTCTTCAGCTCCAGAAATCTGTTCCTCTACCACACCTCTGCCCTCACTTACGTGACCAGTCCTACTGTTGGCCATTACCAAGTGCACGCTCAGAAATCTCAGCTTCAAACTGCCCTTCTCCCATGCTTGTTCCCTGGCGTTGTCTGCTCTGTATTTCCCCCGCCTCTAGTCCTCTAGCCCATTGTCACCCCCTGACTCTCGTGTGTCCTCAGCACTCTCCCTCTCCCCCTTCTTCACTAACTTCCTGCACTTTTAGAAACATGTCAATCTTCTACACCTGAAGGAGTGGGGGGAAGCAACTATTGCTTAAAAATGAGCAATGATGTAAAAAATTTTAAAAATTTAATTAATTAAAAAAATAAAGGTGACTTAGCGATCCAACACCCCTCCCCCCAAAAATAGAAATATGTCAGTCTTATTTGTATTTGTCATTAAAAACCTCACTCCCCACATTTTTGTATACCCACCTCCATATCACTAGTCCCCCTCAGGTGACCTTCCCTAGAGACCTTCCTCCTCAGAGACCTGCCCTTGCCACTGCCTGAACAATGAATCATTTTACTATCTCTGTAGCACTTTGCAGGCACAAGGTTTTCTTACCAAGTTGTTTTCATGATATTTGTCAGTTTCTCTCACTAGACACCCTTAGCACAGTGTCTAGGATCGACACCTGCCTGCAGCACTGACCAGTACAGATGGTGCTCAACAAACATTTATGACCAAAGGAACAGGAAATCCATTTGAAAACAGACAATGGCCACATTTTTAACCTTTTTACCCTATATTTATAAGCAGGTCATTCTTTACCTGATCCTCCTGATAAGTCATCAAACAAAGGCCTGACATATTTTCAATATTTGAGGAACTACAAAACAAAGCAGCCAGCAGGGAATTTAAGAACTATTACCTCTGGGCCTCCCTTGGTGGCGCAGGCGATTGAGCACAGCTATGTGAAGCTGTTCACAACCTCTGCAGCTCCGGTTAGATCCCAGTCGACCGCGAGGGTCCCACCTGGCTCAGCAGACCTCTCCTGTCTCGCCTGCTGCTCCCCTCAGCAGTGTATTTCAGTCTGTCTGTTCTGTTCCCCGCTCTGTCTCTGGTGAATCCTCTCACCCTCCTGCGAATCTGGCCTGTACCCGGTTCTTGTATAAATAAATAACTAAATCTTTAAAAAGAAAAAAAAAAGGTATGAGGCCCCCCTTTCTGGGAAGTTCATCATCATCTTGAATTGGAAAAAAAAAAAAGAACATATTGCCTCTACTGTTTCTCACATTATCTTGTTGACAAGACAAGATGGGATGCTGGAGCGTATCAGTCTATCGTAAGGCCATGATTGTGCTAATGAGACTCCAGATTTATATGGAAAAGAGTCGGGTTTTTCTGCATGCAACAGTTGCCAGCTCGGTCACTAGCACACTTTTTACAAAGGTTCTTCCTCTATCCCACTTTCCAGTTCTTGACTCAGGGTCAAAAACTTTGAAAGGACAAGGAAAACACTTTACAGTAAGAATAAAACTTAAATATGAGAGGCAGCAAGCAAACTTCCACTCATGCTGTGAGAGCTGGGGAGACTTCCCAGCAAACTGTTCATCAGTCTCACATTCTCTGTGAGGCTCACAGAAGTCAAATGCCCTCACATTTTAATAACTAAAATAAAAATCTCTATTCCACACTTACTCCATTATTATATCTCTTAGTCTTTCCTGTTTTCATATCTTTAAAATTATTACATGCAAATAGAAAAATGCACATGTGGTTTGACCATTTTTCACAAACTGAACACACCCATTTTACCAGCACCTAACTGTACAACAGCAATTACACACTCAGAAGGTCCTCATCAAGGGTAAGCACTATTCTCACTCCTAACAGCATAGAACAGTTTTGCCAGCGTTTGTATTATCTTCAAATAGAATCACACAATATGTGTATTATTTTATTTGGCTTCTTTCACCCAACATAGTTGGTGAACTTCATCCACATGTTGAGGTAGTTGTAAATCATTCATTCCAACTATTGATGAATATTTGAGTAGATTTAGATTATGTGCAGTATTTCCAAGAACACCCTGGGGCATGATTTTGGTGCAAGCTTTCTGCATAGGATATACTGTTGACTGAAATGGCTGGGCCAGAGGCTGTCCATATGGTTAGCTTAGTAGGTCCTATGAGTGTTCCAAAGTGGTTGTACCAATTTGTACTCCCATGTGGTTGGCCCATATTGTTACTATCCCTTGGCATCTTCTTCATTATTTTAGTCATTCTGGGATATGTGCGCGCATACACATACATGTGCATGCCATTCCCTATGTTTTAATAGTTGCAATATTTGCATTGGATCATTAGGTGATATTACTGCTATAAGGGTGAAGAAAAAGAAAGCAACAGTAACTGTAAGGGATGGTGGTGGCTGCAGCAGGATCTGAAACATCCTAGAGGTTCCTTTAGAGCTTCTCAGATACAGTGATTGATGAGCACCCCTAGGTAGCTGTGGAACAGAAACTAGATGGTGTACAATATTATTGTCAAAGAGCTTTCTGTCACGTTTTTCTTGGGAATTACTGTGATGTTGTTGCTTATATAAAGAAATCCCTAGAACTTAATCCAAATAATTGCTGTGCTGAAAAAAGGCATATGTGAATACCATGAAAAAAAAAAAAAACCTCCTTCTGCTCTAGAAACTTTTACAGGACAAAAATTAGACCATGCAGATGATGATTTCATTGTCTGGATTAAAAGTTGTCAAGAAGCTCAGAATGGATCACAATATGTGTGTCTGTATCAGTCAGAAGTCAAGAATGACTGGTATCAGACTCTCAAATAACTATTACACTTATGATCAAGAATGTTCAGAAGAATGATATAAATGTGGAATTTCCAGAAAAAGTTATATGCTTTGGTGAAACTTCATTCTGGAAAGGATTACAATTTGAAGCTGAGAATTTTTCCTCCTATTGTACCAAAACAGAGCACACTTAAGCTACTTTCAACAACAACAAAAATGCAATTAAAAAAAAAAAAGTTGGGAGATGGGGAAAGCTAGAGGATCAAGGAGATGTTTCTAAAACAAAAAGTTCATAGCAGATGTAAAGAACATACATTCATCATCATCTCATTATACAAGAAATCATGATAAATTGTTCAGTGAGATCAAAGAAGAAAAAATTAGAAGTTGGAGGGAGATGCAGCTTTAAAATTATTTCAGAATAATTTTAGATTTAGAATAATCAGATGGTTCTGATGAAATGAAACATGCCACAAACAAATAATTATGGAGTCTGGAGGTACAGTTTTGAGTATCAACTGGTCTGATATAGATAGGTAAAAGGAAAGTTGAAATCAATACTCCTGATGATAAAATGGAAAACGAACTAAATAAATTTGCTATCACTGTATTGCAAAAACAAAAGATGAAAAAAGATAAATTTTTAAATATAAAATAAACTGGCTTTTATATTTTTTATAGAGATGAGGAGGATCAGTTCATATAACACCAATAAGTTCTGTTTCCTCTAAATCAAAATGGTAGTTTAATTTAGTAAGCAATATTGTGTAAGCAATATTGTGCATGTGTGTAGTTTTATAGGTGTGTATATGCATATATATAAATATATTCATCTTATGCAACACTTACAATATTTCTAGTGCTTACTATATGCTTTCCTACCATTATGAAAAAAATCACTGCATTTATGTTTTAATGTAAGTTTATTTTTAAAATATTTTGGTTATGGTGAAGAAATAACGATGCAGCCAACAATTATTATGGGAAAAGAAATGTCAGTTTAAGAAAATATGCTAATTTTAACTAGTCTGAAAAGTATCATAGACTCAGAATTAATTTTAGCTTTATCTTGGCTACATCTGCCCTCCAGCTAAACACCATCCACAGAGGCTTAGTCCCCGAGAGATAACACACAAGAAATCATGAGACAAAATTTTGTTCCTTGCTGATTTCAAGCACAAACTTTGTCAGCTCAAACCTTGATAACCTAAATTGGACAATATAAAACCAGAGCCAAGTGGCATGACCAGCTTTGCTGCCACAGGTGACAGGCTCCTGGAGGCTGATTGGCAGCAGTGTTTTCCTGCCCCACTGCCCTAGCGTGTGCAGGCAGCAGCAGATAAGCTCTGCTCTAAAAAATGCCTCCAGGGGTGAGAGTTCCCAGCCCCCATAGCAGCAAGTTACCAAAGGGCGGCCTCTTCCCTTGTGCAAGCCAGGTTGGATGCCAGAGCCCCTAAGCCTCCTGCAGCAGCAGGAATTTCCTGTCAGCTGCCCAGAAGTACTGACTCTGGGTAGCACCCAGGTGCACTGCAGCAGGAGGCTGCCAGACAGCTACACAGAGGCCCCCCTCGGTGGGCCAGGTCTGATAGCCCGCCAGTGCTACCCAGGTTTGAGTGTCAGCGTCCCTCCCCCCCAAGGCTTCTCTTCTGGCCCCAGAATTGGGCTTATTGTGGGTAGTCCAAGTGGCAGTAGGTAGAAGGCATTTTTACCTCCTGCCACCAGTGGCCCTACTGGGGCTCTGGTTACTAGCAGAGGCTGGCAGTAACAGCAGAAGGTAGTGATTCCCTTGCCACACCACCCCAGGCCATGAAGTCCCACTGGGCTAGCAGTGGCATGGTTGCCCTGAACCAGATCAAGCTCCAGCAGAGAAGGCAATAGCAAGGGAGGAGCATGGGGCCCCACCAGGAAAGCTTCGTCACTGCGGCTCTCTGGAGCACAGGCAGCAGAGTAGCCCATGGAATCTCAGAACAACATAACAGGCTCTCAGCAAAGCCCACTCTGCAGCAACTGAAACCCCATGTCCCAGTACTGCTGCAGCTCTTCCCCTCTCCCCTTTTATTCACATTGTTAGATCCAGCCCGCCTGAAGGGGTCCCAGGTGCAGAGTGCCCCTGGCCCTTCTGAGGCTCACTTTGGCTGTGGTTCCCCAGAGTTCACCAGCGCATGAATCTTCCCTAAGGTCAGAGCAGGTTGGGTCTATGCAGGCACCAAGTTTTCTCTTTTATATTTGGTGCCTCGATTGTAGAATGGACCGATCGGTGCAAGCTAAATGATCTAAGCCCAGCTCATTAGTTAATTATTTGGATAAAAAAATAAGAATGAGCTGATTAGTGCTAAATGGTCCAATAGTCACTTAGGATTGAAAATGTCCAGTCAGGCTTGTAAGGTAGGGGACTCTGAAAGAGGATATAAGGCAGGACAGGAGCCAGCTTAGAAATTCTGTTTCTGATCTCCAAAGAAAGAAGCATCCAGCAGGCGACCTCCAAAAAAAGAAGAGAAATTGAAAACCACAGAGACCTGGCTGCTGCACCTGCCTCTGGCCCTTCCACTGGCATTGCCTGAATAGAGCACCATAGTTCTCGGCCTGGTGTCTCAGGGCTATTTGTTGTTGGTGTAGGCTAACAACTCACAAAGAGCTGTTAACACTGGTGTCTCTGACACCACCTCCTAGAGACTGGCACTACTGGCCAGTGCTGCCCTGCACTGCATCACTCCTGACAGCCAGCCACCACTTCTGATTGTTGAGCACCACTTCCTGGTGCTGTTGTCTCCATTGCTGTCTGGTTCAGAGTCTGGTGCTGTCTAGCCTGACCTTCAGACTGTTGCTGTGGGCTGCTGAGGTATAATCTTAGTGGCCCCACCTGTGAGCACTTCCAGCTGCCACCATGAGTTGGATCCTGATCCACTGCTTTCCAGCTGCCATGAACTCCAGGCCCTCATTGATGGGACAGCATCATCTTGTACAAGTAGCTTTTGTTTGGGACTTCTGGACACTGTGGACCACTTGTGGCCTTAGAAACCCTGTGTTTCACCTGTTTATTTTTTTATTTTTTTAAAGATTTATTTATTTATACAAGAACCAGGGTACAAGCCAGATGTGTGGGAGGGTGAAAGAATTCACCAGAGACAGAGCAGGGAACAGAACAGGCAGACTGACGAAATACACTGCTGAGGGGAGCAGCGGGCAAGTCAGGAGAAGTCTGCAGCACCATGTGGGACCCTCACTGGCCAGCCGGGATCAAACCTGGGATGCAGAGACTGCGGATAGCTTCACAGCGCTGTGCTCAACTGCCTGCGGCACCAGGGGAGGCCCTCACCTGTTTATTAAGTAAACCCCATTGTTATTGTTAACTGAGCCTGCGTGGTCTTACAGTTTGTGCATGAGTGAGAACCCATAGACAGCGACCTGTCCTCTACCTGCAGCACTGCAATAGCGCTGTTTTAAAGCAAATACTCCCAATTCAGCTTCTCTCCAATTCTTTAGCACCTAAGCCAGCATTAGGCAGCCTGTTCTTCTGTCCCTTGGCCTTACCTTCTTTACTCTATAGAGTAGATGAAGATTGCTCAGGCTTTGAAGTCTGTTGCTATCATCTGTGGCCATGAATACAGGAGGCGCTTGGGAGCATGGGCTCCAGGTGGACACATGGAGTATGGTGTGGGCATGCGTAAGTGGGCACACCTGAAGAGACTGACCATCTAAGGGTGGCTTCACAGAGGACGATGGGCAGTAGAGGCCTGTGAGGCAGAATGCGGTGGAGAGGGTTGGAGAGACCACAAAAGAACGTCAGAGAAGCCCAGAGGAAGATTTGCCAGGGGTTGTGAGGCCCCAAAGCTCCCGGTACCCCTGCCTGCCCTGCACCTAATTGCTTTACTACAAGTGGTGTAAAAAGATCATTAAAATAAGCATTTCTGATAATAAAATATATGTCAATCAAAGCCTGGAAAATAAAATTGTTTGGAGAATCAAAAAAAAAAAAATCATTAAAAGCCTGAAAAAGTCACTGAGGGCTCTGGGACTCTCCTTTACCCATCTGCCTGGATTATAGAGAACCTGCCCTTTGCCTCCCTGCCACTACACTGGTGTCAGTTGGCAGCATGATTTGACACAGATGGGTATGGAGACCCCAGAAGACCTCGGGAGGGACTGAGGCATGGCAGGCTGCAAGCATGTAGTGCTCGGTGGCCGGCCTCCTCTTTGGGTGGGCACCTCCCCATAAGGGGCTTGTAGGGTAAATGATTGTCAGGCTTTTCTGCCCTCCCACCATTAGGATTGATGATGGATCCCTGCAGTCCTGAATGTATGCCTAATGGCGGGCACCTGGAGTAGGGTGTGGGCATATGTAGGTGGGTACATCTAGGCTGAGACTGGGCCCATAAGAGTGGCGTCATGGAACAGAACAAGAAGGAGAACAAGTGAGAGAGCAGCACTAGCAGAGAAGTGGAGGCCATAAGAGAATGCTGGAGAGCCTAGAGTGTAGATTCACTGGAGAACTAGGAGGCCTGCCAGTCTCCTGGCCCCCTGGAACCCCTGCCGGCCCTGTACCTGGTAAATCCCAATAAAAGCCTGCATAAGCCACCAAGGGCTCCTTCACCCTTCTTTACCCCATCTGCTTGAATCGTAGAGATCCTGCCCTGTGCCTTCCTGCTTCTACAGCCCCCAACCCATGTGCATGTGCAGAGGGTTGGCCTTAATGCAGGGGTCTGCTTGTCACAGTAGTGGCTATGAAGGTGGAGTGTTGGGAGTGACAGCAATCGATGCCCCTGGGGATTGCATGATTATCCTCAAAAGAGTATAGTGTGTCACCATTCTCAAGAGTTAGCACATCCTGGGGGCAGATGTAGTGTCTAACTTGTGGCTGAGACCACACAGCTGGAGAAGGCCAGGATGCCTGGTGGCTGCTGGCATGTGACAGGAGATGCTGTAAGTGATAATGTTTCCCCTCTTGCATGAGCTGTGCCTTCAGCAGCAGATTTGGTGGGTCATCTGGTGGCGCCAATAACCATCTTGTCTTTATTGGTCCCTAGGTTTGTGCCCTGCCTGGGCTTAGTTGTATTCTGTCATATTTTTGTTTTATTCAGTTATATTCAGTTTACTTTTGTGGGTCATACAGTGTTCATATCCTCCAAGGGAAACTTATGTGTAGATTGTATGGCAAAAACCCTAAGGGGATGGATTCAATGAAGATGCTCAGGCTTTTGTGCCATTGGCCTCTGTGGCTATCGCCTGCAGCCTTGAATGCAGGAGGCACTTGCAAGCTTGGCTCGAGGTTCGCATGCCTGATGGTGGACACCTGGAGTATGGTGTGGGCATGTATAAGTGGGCACACCTGAGCCAAGTTACTGAGCACGTAAGGGCAGGGTCAGAGGACAATTGGCGGCAGAGGACAGTGGGGTGGAGTGCAGTGGAGAAAGGCTGAGAGGAAAGAGCTTATAGAGATTCACAGGGGGGCCCAAGATGCTGTCTCCCTGCTGGCATGTTTTCCCCTAACCCATGGGGTGATGCCAAAGGCCTCCAAGATTCTCTTAAGCTGCCTAAACAATGATGAACCTATGGGGCCTGGGATGGTTGCAGAACACTCTCCAAAATGAAAGGTGAGGCACACTCACATCAAGTCAGCACCCTCCCTACCAAGTCTCACCACCTAACATGCTGCTTCAGAAGGAAGAGTAGGCAAAAAAATCACAGGGAGGTAGGGTGTTTATAATCCCTCATAGCTCCTTTTCTAGTTATCCAAGGCAAGAAAGAAGACAGAGTGTTTCAAATGGAAATTTCCTACATAAACCAGCACCATGATACCCACTAGCCAGTGGTACATGTGGAAATAACGGGATAGACACAGAAAATATACTGAACTCTTCCTACTTTATCTCTCAATCTCTCAGGATAACTTCAAGCTTTATTAGATAAGTGGACAGTAACATTGCTTACCAAAATGGAAAAAAGAATTAGTAGATTGTCATTTCAATTTTATACGTTAATTTTTTCATATATATAAATATATATATATTTAATATTCTTTTCAGTTACTTTTTTTTTAAGATTTATTTATTTATTTATTTATACAAGCACTGGGTACAGTCAGAAGCGTGGGAGGGTGAGAGAATTCACCAGAGCCAGAGCGGGGAGCAGAGCAAGCAGAAGGACCAAAGTACACTGCTGAGGGGAGCAGCGGGCAGCAGGAGAGGTCTGCGCGCCATGTGGGACCCTCCTCTGGTGGCCGGGGAGCAGCTGGGGATCGAACCGGCGCTGCAGAGGCTGCGGGCAGCTTCGCAACCCAGCGCTCAACTGCTGCACCACCGGGGAGGCCCTGAAAATATTTTTGTTCTGTAATTTTAGTGTTCAGATCCTTAGCAAGCCTATTCTTTACCAAAAAACATAGAAGTTATTCAAATTGTTAATGACTGACACATTGTTTAGTGTCTGTGATGATTCTCTAAAGTAGTCCACAAAGATCTTAACAGCGCGTAATACTTTTGGGTCTGCCCCAAGCTAAGTTATCGCTAAGAATGCACCCATCTTCAATTTCTTTGGGACATCCCCGTGATAAAGACTGTACTTTGCAAAATGTTCTTTAGTTGTTGATTTGTATTAAGAAAAAACAAATAAATGCATTTTTTTTTTAATTTCCTTCAGGTCATAGTTTCTTATTTCTAATATTTCCCAAAGGCCCTTGTGAAAGTTGATTTATACAATATATTCAGTTAGTAACAGTGGAAAAGAGAAAGAAATTACTACTATAGTCTTAAAAACCTTTGGTGATTTAAATTATACACTTAGCAACAGCTATAGAAACAAAGAGTAAAGATTTCCATTTGAAGTCACTAAAAAACAGATGGTAACCTGCTTAAGTAGTTTTTTGAAAGGTGAGGGCATGTGTAAGCATCCATCTGGAAGTAATTATAATTCTAAAAAGTCTTATTATTAAGCCTCAGATGACTTCCCCTACTAGGACAATGAACTAACTTCATCTTAAAATGGCCCCCAAATTTTTCAGACAGTAAAGACAAAATGCAGAAAAATTTCAAAAACTCATAGCTTTGCAAAGGAAGAGTTAAAACCCACTAGCTACTAAAGCCCACTAGTTTTCAATTAAAATCCATTAGCTAATTAGTTGTTAACTTTCTGAGTCAGATTAAGTGGAAGATACAGCTTTAATTTGATTTTTGGTCTGTTTAAAAGTACTGAAGTCAGTGCAAGTAATTCCAGCTGTTCATGAATATTTCATGAGCTTGAGCAAGCTGGACTTTTTTCTGGCGATGAATATACCACAGGATAACATGCCAGTGTTCTCTCAAACTAAAAATTGGCTTATTTCAGGATCCTAAACAAAGCAGAAACATAACTACTGACTGACTGGGATTCAGCTTGTTTCCCAGCAGTTAACAATAACAGGTGGAAGCTCTTTGGGCAGGCGGAGAACCTGTTTGTGACTTAATTAGCATCAGGTGATTGGGTGTTTATGCTTCGACTATGGGATTCAGAGAATGCTATATTCACCTGTTGCTATTTTCAGAGCAGGTAGCTAAACCCAGAGAGAATTGCGCAGTTCAACAGGCGCTGCTGGATTCAGTTGGTTTGATTTTCAGACTTCAGTGTAGAGATTCATGAATGAGAGAGGATGAGAAGCCAAAAAAGACTGGGCGGATTAATCAGGTTGAAGCCAACATCCTCAGAAATAGCTCCTTTCAGGTACTTGATGCCAAGTGTTCATCACACCAAATGTGCCTCTCCCTTCAAAACCCTAAAGATTTTTAATAGTTCCCTTTCCCATCCCATTCATTTGATTTCTTCCAGTTCTGCCAGAAATGAGATGGTATGGAAAGGGTCCTGGAGCAAAGCTTCCTCTACCCCACCACTATTGAGGACCCAAATTCACAAATGTTTGCAGAAGCACCTGTAAGAGGCTCACACTCAATCTCTATCTACCCTGTCAATATTGAGAACACCCCGGATGTGCTTGCCCTGTAGCAGAGTCATGGAGCAGAATACACTGTACACTAAATATGGGATCATCCTGCGTCCAAGAAAGAAAATGTTAGAAAAAACCTTCCTAGGCTGGGGAAACTGAGAGGGCAGGAAGACCAAAAGGAAGTAAATTCAGGAGCCGACTTGCTAACATTCAAGGAAATGAGAGTCTCTTGAGGTTGCAATATAGAGCCTGTGGGAGTTCTGAAAGCTGTGTGAGGAAAATGAACAGAGAGGGGCCCTAGAGAAAAGGAGTTTTGTTCCCTATACAGACAGCAGCAAAGACCTAATCATTTGAACAGGCTCAAAAAATATTGGAAGAGATATTTATAGGGTATAACTGAGGAAATAAGGTAAAATCCAAGTGTCATAAAAAAATGGAAATGGCATCTTATACTTATGGTCTATAAGGGACACCCTCCTTATTTGTAGTCAGTCGAGTGTAGTCATTAACTTGGAAATTACTAGCATTATAAAATACCCAGAAATCATTCTCATTATTTCCCTCCCAGCCCATTTTCTTTTTTTTTTTTTTTTTAAGATTTATTTATTTCTGCATACAAGAACTGGGCTATAGGCCAGAGATGCGGGGGGTGAGAGGATTCACCAGAGACAGAGTGGGGAACAGAACAGGCAGACTGACTGAAATACACTGCTGAGGGGAGCAGCGGGCAAGACAGTAGAGGTCTGCTGAGCCGTGTGGGTTGCTCCCTGGCTGGCCAGGGATGGAACTCGTGCTGCAGAGGCTTCAGACAGCTTCACAGTGCAGTGCTGTGCTTAACCCCTGGCACCACCAGGGAGGCTCCATTTTCATTTCTTTAGTAACTTTTTTAATGTGAAAGTAGAAAAGGGGGCAGATCTCAAATTAGTTACTTTTGCAACATGGAGTAACAAAGTTTGTAGGAGTGAGTGAGTTGATTGGTAGTGTGGATGTGTAATGGGTGTAGGGTAGATTAAGTTATCAGGTATTTTTCCACCCTCCCACCACTAGCATGGATGCCCAGGGCTAAGGGGCTTGGGCATGCACACCTGGAATTATGGACATCTAGGCCCAGAGAGCACCCATGTATGCACATGTAAGTGCTCACACCTGTGCCGAGAAGCCAGGGATAAAAGGGCAGCATCACTATGAGACCGGACTTCTGACGTTCACTCTGGGGTGAGACGGCAAGAGAATATGAGACTGAGAATGCCAGAGAGAGGCCAGAGAGGAACACAGAGATTCACCAGGGCTGCCTTCTTCCAAGCCCCTCTGCCCGGGGCCTGAGCCTGCCTCCTTGCATGCCAGCCTCCCTGCCTGGTATGCCTGTGTACCTTGTTCCCTGAGAGAGCATTAAAGGATTGTAAAATCTATTGGCTCCAGGACTCTCCTTTCCATTTGCACGAAGTGACAGTGAACCTGTCCTGTGTTTCCTTATACTAGACTAGGTAATCCCCAGGGCAAAGGCAGGTTCCAGGTTCCCAAGGAAGGGTGGGGCTGAGCAGGGAGGAGATGAGAGAGGAAGCTGGGAGAAGGAAGGAAGGGGATAAAGGAGACCTAGAGGAGGCACATGGAGCAGAGAAACATGTAAAGAAGCTGCAATTGCTTCTTGGCCGAGGACTTGTACCAGGACTTGGGGAACTTGAAAGCAGACACTTGAAAAACAGAGACCCGTGGGGAGGCTGACAGTGACAGTCTTTATCTTGACTTCGGTTTTGATTTTGCTCTTTTCCTTCCAGACTTGTCTGGCCCCTTCTGCCCCTTTCCTCTGGTTCCCCACCAAAAGGTGCCTTAGACTTGTGGCAATCTTTTGGCCCTCAGCATTTCTGCTTTGAGCCAACCCTGTTTAGCTGAGCATTACCCACAAGGGGGTGGGTAAATGCACTTTTGGGAAACTATTTTGAAGTATATTCTTTTTCTTCTCTTTATCACACTAATTGTATTAAAGTTTCTTTCCATGGAAGGTCATATGCACTAGAGTATATTTTATCTTGGTGCACCTGGTGGCAGAACCCATTTACAGCAGGCAGGTTTGGGGTTTCCAGGGTTCCCCTCACACTACCCTAGCAGATTAACAGCTTTTATTGTAATCCTCTGTTCCTACCTACTCTATTATTTCAGGGAAAGGAGCAACATTACAATTTCTTGTATTTATAAATCATGTTTCTTGAAACATTTTATGTTTTCTGTGTTGTCAACCTTCTTAGATATATCTATTAAGATTTAAAGACGCTTTCCAAAATACTCGAGGAGTCAGACACCATCAGTTTGGAAGGTAATGATGCTACTGTGAGGCAAGTGGTTAGGCTTTGCATCCAATGATATTATGATGCCAGAAAATGAACTGAATATTCTAGAGGTGGAGACAGTGAGAAACCCAAAGATTTGCCCAAGATATAGATTGTACTTAAAAGTAGTTATTTAGCAATACTGTAATGTCTTATCCCCATATTGGAGGAAAAATATGCTCAAATCAGGGAATCATGTCAGGCATTAAAATTTAATATGAACCTTTAAAAAAACATTGTTAGTTTTTACCCACTCTGAAGGAATCCTAAAATACTCAGAGGGTATCTAAAGTTTATTACAGATCATTTGAAATCCCCGGGATTGTCTAAAACTACTACCATCGAAACTACCGATGGCCAAAAGCAGAGGAGCACATCTCAGCTTGCCCAGCCCTGTTCCCTGGGGATTTCCTAGAGCAGCAATGGTTCCAGGAGGCAGATGGTTCCAACACCACCATCCAGATTCTCTCTGGAAAATCTACATCACATTTTGGAAAAGGCAAAACTATAGGTGCCTATAGCTATGTTTCTATACATGTTGAATCATTTTCCAAAAATTTCAACATATTAAAAAATGTATAAAATTGTACAGACCACATTTTCTAATCACATAGAAATATATGCACACATATATATATGCTAATGACCTTCTAGTCAAGAAATTTAAAATAACTCCTGAAATACTTGCAATAAAAAGACATCTGAGATTAGAATTGAGCTTTCTGGAGTTGAGCTATTAGATCTGAACTATTTGGAATTAAACAACAATGCTACATATCAAACAAGACTCATAGAGTATGATCAAAGCAGTAATTACATCAAAATATAAAGCCCTACATAGCATTAATTAGAAAATAGTGATGATCAAAAGTAAATGAATTAAGAATTTAATGAAGCAAAAGAGGTTAGAAAAAAAGCTAATAAAGTAGATTTTTCATAAGTTTTTATTGAGCTAATAATGGTTTACATCCATACTAGAAGTATAGGATACCCCTCTAGGCATTACCAAAGTCATTTTCAAGAAAGTAGATAATTTTTTTAAGTACAAATGAGAGCAAAAATTAATGAAATTTACAATTAACAAAAAGTAAAAATGATCCAGGAAGACTAAAGTCAGTTCTTTGGAAAACTGAACACAAATTAAACTTTAGAAAATCTGACTAAGATAGGGTAGTTTTATGGGTTCGTTTTATTATTTTTTAAAGATTTATTTATTTATGCATACAAGAGCTAGGATGTAGGCCAGAGGTGCAGGGGTGGGGGGGTGGTGAGAGGATTGACTAGAGACAGAGTGGGAAGCAAAACAGGCAGATCTACTGAAACACACTGCTGAGGGGAGCTGCAGGTGAATCAGGAGAGGTCTGCTATGACATATAGGTCACCTCTCTGGCTGGGGATTAACTCATGCTGCAGTGGCTGGTAGAGAGTTTCATAGTGCTGAGACTTAACCCCTTGCACCACCAGGAAGGCTCTATGGGTTCATTTTAAAATCAGGGGTTCCAGTGTTCCAATACAGAAAACTGATGGAAATCTGTCCAGCTTAATTTTAAAAGAGAGTAGAATAAGAAGACTAAATTGGGGCCTCCTTGGTGGTGCAAGGGGTTAAGATGCAACCTGTGAAGCTGTTCACAGCCTCTGAAACATGAGTTTGATCCTCCAGCTGCCCAGGGAGCAACCCAGGTGGTGCAGCAGACCTCTCCTGACTCAGGCACAGCTCCCCTCAGCAGTGTACTTTGGTCAATCTGCCTATTCTGTTTCCTGCTCTGTCTCTGGTGATTCCTCTCACCCACCCACCCACACCTCTGGCCTGTACCCCAGTTCTTGTATGCATAAATAAATAAATCTTAAAAAAAAAAAGACTTTGGGCCTCCCCTGGTGGTGCAGCGGTTGAGCACTGGACTATGAAGCTGCCCGCAGCCTCTGCAGTGCTGGTTCGATCCCTGGCCACCAGCGAGTGTCCCACATGGTGCGCAGACCTCTCCTGCCTTGCCCGCTGCTCCTCTCAGCAGTGTGTTTCATCAGTCTGCCTGTTCTGTTCCCTGCTCTGGCTCTGGTGAATTCTCTCACCCTCCTGCACTTCTGACTGTACCCAGTACTTGTATAAATAAATAAATAAACCTTTAAAAAAAAAAAAAGACTAAATTGAACAAGGAAGGCCAAAAAAAAAATCTCATTCTTAATCAATCTCATGAAGTGAATTATAGCTGGTTTTTTCTTAACAACACAAAGTAAATGGGGCAAACCCAGAAGAAGGGGATGACCCCAGTGGTGGATCCTCCCCCATATGCTTAAGAACATAGGACATGATCCGAAAGCGTACACATGGAGAGTAACGCTAAAGGTTTATTCACAAAGGGAGTGGGGAAAAGAGAGAATGAAGAGAAAAAGAGGGAAGAAAAATTGTTGGCCAGCATGTGGCAGTCTGTCCTATCCCACAAAGGATCCACTGAGCAGACACTTGGTTCCAAACTGAAGCTGCATGTAGCAAAATGGTGGCTGCCCAAGACATGAGTTCAAGAGGGAGCCACCCTACTTTAACAGACATATGAGGGCAAGTAAGAGCCTGCATCACACAGGAGAAGGCCAGAGAGGTGCCTAGGCTGGAGGGCAAGTAGTTAGGCTTTGCATCCAATGATATTATGATGCCAGAAAATGCCTGTCCCTCTGCCAAGCAGAACTGAAGCCTGGAGCTGTAAGAGGACGTCATCCATTGTCATGCAATAGGAAGTCAGTAGGAAAGAGAGAAACCGCTGCCAGTGCTCCCTTTTAACATTTGTTTCACCACTCAGTCCTGCCCCTTGGTTCCAGTAGCCCCTGTTCAGAATGTTCAGTCCACTGAACAAAAGCTTCCTGCTGTCCACCAGCACTGATGGGGTTCCAGCTTGATGTATTGGCAGTGAAGGTCTCTGGACCCCACAGTAGCAATGCATTTGTGGCTCAGCCAGGCGAGGGTACATCTATGAGCCAGAACAGGAATCCCCAGAGTATGGTGGCACCAGCAAGGGGCACTATCCCAGTTCTATGGGTGAGGAGATACAGAAAGATAGCTGACTTCTCCCAGGTCAAATTGCTAATCAATGCCAGAGCTGGGATTTAAAGCAATTTCACTAAGTCCTCAATTATAATAGATATGGTTAATCTTGAATTTTTTCTGCCAATCTGATAAGTAAAAAGTGGAACCTGATTTTAATTTGCATCTCTTTTCCTTCCATGATTTTCTGACGTGTAAATCTTGATCTTTATTCCTGAATCACATTTAATATATATGGCATTTTCCTTTTGTTATTTCTTCTTTTATTAGCTAATAAACTTTTATAAAGAAGAACTTCATATCTAAGACAGGGAGCTCTGCTCCGGACCTCACCAAATCTGTGTGGAACTGAGAAAGGGCCAACCCCACAGTCAGTGGTGAGCTGAAATCCCTCACAAGCCAGGCCCCACTCGGGCTGCTGGTTGGAGCCCAGACAGAGATCCAGCTGCCTCTGGGTAAGACTGAGAGCACAGGGAAGTGCCTCCAGATGTGCCATATTTAAGACAAGGATCTCTGCCTTTAGACCTCACCAAAGCTGTGTGGAACTGAGAAAGGGCTGACCTCACAGTAAGAGATGAGGATGAGCTGAAATCATGCAAAAACCAATTTTTGCACTGGCTGCCAGTTAGAACTGAGAGGGGGATCCAGCCACCACCAGCACAGTCTGAGGGAGCAGGGAAGTGCCTCCCAGATGAGCCATCCTTAAGACTGGGAGCTTTGAGTCTGGACCTCACCAAAACTGTGTGGAACTGAGAAAGGGCTATCCCCACAATCAATGGTGAGCCAAAAAGCATGCACAAGCCAGGCCCCATGTCTGGCCTTGAGTCGTTTGGCCTTGAGAAAGAACCCAGAAGGGTATCCAGGGATTAGGTTCCCAAGGGTGATCCAGCCACCACAAGGGCAGTCTGAGGGACCTCAAGACCTCCCTCTGATATTAAATAAATACAGAGGGGGTGGATTTCCAGGGACAGTGCCCATCAACATATCCTTAGTACCACGCCCTACTGGAATTCTGGCATAACAGTATTGGACTTGATTGGGCCACCAGTCTCTGACATCCCAGAAGGAGCACACCAAAGAGATGCCAACCAATACCAACAACACAGTGTCCCAACAAATAGGACAAATTAGAAGACAAGCAGCAGGGAGAATAAAAACTACAAACAACCAAGCAAGTCCTAAGGGAAAAGACACACCACAAAAAAGAAAATCACCTACCAGAAAGCAATAACAGTGACTTGGAAGAACTTCTGAGCCTTCCAAATAGAGAATTTAAAATTGCCATGATTGAAAAACTAAAAGAAGTCATAAAGGTAAACAATGATAAGGGATCAGAAGAATGAAATTAAGTCCCTAAAGAGGGAAGTGAAAGAAATGCAGGAGATCAAAGGATTAATGGAAGAGCTAAAGAACTTTGGGAAAAGCAGTGAAAGCAGAATAGATGAAATGGAAGAATGAATAAATACTCTTGAAGACATAGAAATAAAAAGAACCAAAACAGAAAAGGAAAGAGAAGTACAAAGGAAAAAAAATGAAGAAAGATTTTGGGAACTATTGGACTCCATGAGGAAAGGAAATATAAGAGTTATAGGAATCCCAGAAGGAGAGGAGAGAGACATAGGAACAGAGAAAATATTCAAGGAAATAATCAAAGCGAACTTCCCAAATATGAAGAAGGAGCTGAAAATAGATATACAAGAAGCAGGAAGAACACCAAACTTCCATGATGAAAGGAAAAATACAGCAAGACACGTAATAGTAAAGCTCCCAAGAATCCAAGAGAAGGAAACAATAATGAAGCTGACAAGAGGGAAGAAACAGATAACATACAAAGGAAAACCAATCAGGCTGACATCAGACTTATCTGAAGAAACACTACGGGCAAGGAGAATGGAGGGACATAGTCAACAAACTCCAAGACAACAAATGCCAGCCAAGAATACTTTATCCTGCAAAGCTTTCCTTCCTCTATGAAGAAAGAATAAGGACCTTCCCAGACAAACAGAAACTCCAGAATTTCATTACAACTAAACCCCCACTCCAAAAAGTACTACAAGGAGTCCTAAAGCTGCAACCAACAAAGAGATGAATAAGAATGAAACAAGACAAAAAATAAAACCACAGAAAAGACAAACAAAATGGCAAATACAGTCACTGTCGTATCAATATTAACTCTAAATATGAATGGACTAAACTCTTCAATAAAAAGACACAGAGTTGCAGGCTGGATTAAGAAACAAAACCCAACCTTTTGCTGCCTCCAGGAAACACATATAAATACAAAAAGATAAAAATAGACTGAAAGCAAAAGGATGGGAAACAATCGTACACACAAATGGATAAAATTAAAAAATAAATAAATTTTAAAAAATAAAAATAAAAATAAATAAATAAAAATAAAAAAATAATAAAATGTAACCTTTTATAAAATGTGACCCAAAAAGCTCTGTTAATTTTAAACTCTGGGAAGAAATTTTATTAGTCTAATATACACTTAGATTTAAATCTTCTTGGCTTATTTATAGATATTTGAGGTAATTGTGAAATCACATAAATAATTGGATTTTGATTCGATAATCAGGAAGACACAGAGACTTTTTACAAATTTTGAATTTGTTTTTTTGACAATATGTTGTAAAAAAATTTGAATTTTTTTTGACAATATGTTGTAAAAAAATTCCCAGTGCAATATTTGTTGGAGAATATTATTCTACTCATCATTTGTATAGTTCACTTTTAATGATATTAAATCTAAAAATCATAAAAAAAAGAAAGATTGGAAAGATGATTGAGGGCATTCCAATGTGAAGGTCATGAAGGTTTCAAAGATTAAAATGCAGTCTCACTAGTACTGTAAGAGTAGGTGGAGTCACATTGCTGAAACATTTAAAAGTGATTAACAAAGTGATGTGTGAAAAACAAGTGGTCCAGCTGGCTATAATTTCAGCTGATTTGGAAACCATTCGTAATATAGAATAAATCTCAATAAACCATTAAAAAAAAAAAAGACAGGAGACTTTGCTATGGGACACAGCAAAAGCAGTAATAAGAGGAAAATATACATCTATACAGGAGGCTTATATCAAGAAACAAAAAAGAATTCAAAGAAATAACCTAATCTCGCAACAAAAGAACTAGAAAAAGAACAATAAAAAAAACCTAAAACCAGTAGACTAAAGGAAATAATAAAAATCAAAACAGAAGTAAATGAAATTGAAATTAAAAAACAATCCAAAAGATCAATGAAACCAAAAGTTGGTTCTTCAAAAAAATACATAAAAGAGACAAATTCCTAGCCAGGCTCACAAAGGAAAAATGGAAGAAAGCACAAATAATAGGATCACAAATGAAAAAGGAGAAATTACAACAGACACAGAAGAAATCAAAAGAATAATCAGAAACTATTATGAACAGTTATATGCAAACAAGTTCAACAATCTAGAAGAGATGGACAAATTCCTACAACTCTACAATCACCCAAAGCTAGATAAAGAAGAGACAGAATACCTAAACAGACTAATTACAAGCAGTGGAATTGAAATGGTAATCAAAACCCTCCCCAAAAACAAAAGCCCAGGACCAGATGGATTTACAAATGAATTCTACCAAACATTCAGAAACAAACTAGTTCTTATCCTTCACAAACTCTTTCAAAAAATTGAGAAAGAAGGATAATACCAAACATGTTCTATGAAGCCAACATTACACTAATACCAAAAACAAACAAGGACAACACGCAAAAAAGAAAACTACAGGCCAATCTCGCTAATGAACACTGATGCAAAAATCCTCAATAAAATTTTAGCTAACAGAATCCAACAATGTATCCATCAGATAATTGACCATGACCAAGTAGGATTTATTCCTGGGACACAAGGATGGTTCAGCATCTGAAAATCAATCAATGTAATCCAACACATCAACAAAAAGAAATATAAAAACCATATGATAATATCAATAGGTGCTGAGAAAGCTTTTGACTAAGTACAACACCCATTTATGATAAAGGCCCTTGAAACTCTTGGGATACAAGGAACATACCTCAACTTCATATATGCCATATATGACAAGCCTATAGCCAATATCATTCTCAGTGGTGAAAAGTTGAAAGCGTTTCCATTAAGATCTGGAGCAAGACAAGGATGTCCTCTCTTACCACTGCTTTTCAATGTAATACTGGAAGTCCTAGCCAGAGCAATAAGACAAGAGAAAGACATACATGGAATCCAAATAGTGAAGGAAGAAGTCAAACTATCACTATTCACAGATGATATGATAATATACATAGAACCCTAAAAACTCCACAGAAAAACTAATCAAAATAATCAACCAGTTCAGTAAAGTAGCAGGACACAAAATCAACACACAAATATCAGTAGCCTTCCTATACACAAACAATAAATCTGAAGAAGAAGACATCAAGAAAACCATCCCTATTATTAATGAAACAAAAAAAAAATCAAATACGTGGGAATAAAACTAACAAAAGAGGTAAAGGACCCACTATACAAAGAAAACTATAAAACACTGTTAAAAGAAATAGAAGACACAAAGAAATGGAAAGACTTCCCCTGCTCATGGATTGGAAAAATTAACATGATCAAAATGGCTATCCCACCAAAAGCAATTTACAGATTCAATGCTATTCCAATAAAACTTTCAATGACATTCTTCAAAGAAATAGAACAAATATTGATGAAATTCATATGGAGTGCCCCAAAACCCCGAATAACCAAAGCTCTCCTGAAAAAAAGGAATGGTGGTATCACACTCCCAGACTTCAAGCTATACTACAAAACCATAATAAACAAAACTGCATGGTATTGGAACAAGAACAGACATATGGACCAATGGAACCAAATAGAAAATCCAGAAATAAAGCCACATACTTACGGTCAACTAATCTTTGACAAAGGAGCAAAGAATATGCAATGGAGCAAAGAAAGTTTGTTTAATAAATGGTGCTGGGAAAACTGTGTTGCTACAAGCAAAAGAATGAAGCTTAATTACTACTTCACACCATGCACAAAAACCAATTCAAAATGGATTAAAGAAGTAGACATAAGACCTGAAACCATAAAATATATAGAAGGTAATACAGGCAAAACACTACATGACATACACTTCAGTAATATCTTTAAAGACACATCACCCAAAGCAGTGATAGTGAAGGCAAAGATAAACAGCTGGGACTACATCAAATTAAAGAGCTTCTGCACAGCAAAAGACACAATAACAAAAACAAAGAGAAACCCCACCGACTGGAAGAACATTTTTGCACACAACACTAATGATAAAAGACTGATCACAAAAATCTACAAAGAGCTGATGAGGCTCAGCAAAAACAAAGAAAATAATCCATTCAAAAAATGGGCAGAAGAGCTAAAAAGAAACTTCTCCAAAGAGGAAATACAAATAGCCAACAGGCATATGAAAAAATGTTTAACATCACTTGTAATCAGAGAAATGCAAATCAAAACTACAATGAGATACCATCTCACACCAGTGAGAATGACACATATTAAAAAAACTAGCAACAACAAATGTTGCCATGGATGTGGAGAAAAAGGAACTCTCCTCCACTGTTGGTGGGAGTGCAAACTGGTCCAACCATTATGGAGAGCTGTGTGGAGATTTCTTGACCTACTAAAGATAGAGCTTCCATATGATCCAGCAATTCCACTCTTAGGTATTTACCCAAAGGACACAGAAACAGTAATTCCAAAGAGCACCTGCACCCCTATGTTTATAGCAGCACTATTTACAATAGCTAAGCCATGGAAGCAACCCAAATGCCCAAAAATAGATGACTGAATCAAAAAGATGTGGTACATATACACAATGGAATATTACTCAGCAATCAAAAAAGATAAACACATGCAATTTGCAGCAACATGGATGGAGCTGGAAGGGATCATGCTCAGCGAAATAAGCCAGAAAGAAAAAGAAAAATACTGAATGGTCTCACTCATAGCAGGAATTTAGAAAACCTAAATAAGGGACCAGGAAAAAGACTAATTATAATAAAGTAAAAATCAAAATCAACAAGCAACTATACACCAGAGACACACTACGGGGGGGTGGCGGGGGCTGGGGAGAAGGGAGTAGGATCAAAACAAGGGGGATGGGAGTTGTATGGGGACTATAACCAAGATGAAAATGCATACATTGTGCAAAAATGAAAAATGATGTAAAAAATACATAAAATAAAAAATTTAAATAATAAAGGAAGAAAGAAGACATCAACTATTAGGTTACCCTGAACTAATATTTGTATATGAAAGGCAGGGTAAAAACTTGTTCCTATGCCCTTATTTACCAGTTTCAAAATCAATTGATTCCTTAACATCTTCTAAAAGTAAGCAGTGGGTGTTTGATGAATTATGAATTCATGGATTTGCACATATCTGACTGTAAGGGCAGGACGGGCCACTGAGCAGGTTATCTATGATTCCCCCAGATGGGTAAAGGAGAGTCCGGAAGCCCTCGATGGCTTTCTCTGGCTTTTATTGAGCCATACATGCATTGCAGCAACCAGGTACATAGCACGCAGGGGTCCCTGGGGGCCAGGAGGCCAGGAGTCCTCCAGGTCCCAGGTAAGTCTTCACTCTGGGCTTCTCTGGCCTCTTTCTCCTGCCTCTTCTGCTTCTTCTGCTTCTGCTTCTCTTGATGACTAGCTCAATACTCCTCCCATGGCCCACAGAAGTCAGTCAGTTAGCAACAATGTAACAACTGCAGGTACCCCATCAGGCAGGGCAAACCTAATGGTGGGAGGGTAGAAAAGCCTGAAAAACCATTTACCCTACACTGACATATAACAATTCATTGCAGTTATGATTCTTATTGACAAACTTCTCACAGTTGACTGGCGCAACCTTGTTTATATTATCCTTTGTGGATCAGAAGTTTAGCAGTTTTATATAACAAATGTGCCAATCTTTTATGGTTGGGGAGTGAGATGGGGAATAGTAAATAACATTATTATTTAAGCATCTAAACCATGATATACTATGCAACTATTAACATGAATAACAGAATTTTACATATGGTCTAAAGATTTCTGAGACATTTTCAAAGTGAAAAATATAAGGCACAGAAACTTACAGATCATCTAATGTCATACACATAATCTTAAAAAAAATAAAAATAAAATAACTCTAAAAATTAGTAAATTTTCACATTGTTTTATCAACTCAACTCCAGATGACAGTGCAGATGATGACCCTGAATAGAAGCATAATAATAGCGTCCCAGGAGCTCCTCATCCCATAGCAGACATTGTTGTGGATTAACTTGTGTCCCTCCTCTCAAAAATATATTGAAGCCTTTTGTGGTCTGAATGTCTGTATCCCTCCCACCAAAAAATTCATGTGTTGAAATATTAACTCCCAAAGATGATGGTATTTGAAGGTGGGGACTTGGGAGGTGCCTAAGTCTGAGTGTGGAGCCCTCAAGAATGGGAGGCTGGCATCCCTAGCCTCTTCTACCCTTTGAGGCCACAGTGAAAAGGTGCTGGCTTTGAACTAGAAACAGGGACCTCACCAGAAAATGACCATGCTGGTGGGCCTCCTCGGTGGCACAGCAGGTTAAACACAGTGCTGTGAAGCTCTCCGCAGCCTCTGCAGTGCGGGTTCGATCCTGGCAGGCCAGGGAGATACCCACATGGTGCGGCAGACCTCTCCTGTCTCGCCTGCTGCTCCCCTCAGCAGTGTATTGCATTCATTCTGCCTGTTCTGTTCCCCGCTCTGTCTCTGGTGAATCCTCTCACCCCCCACACCTCTGGCCTGTACTCCAGTTCTTATATAAATAAATAAATAAAATCTTCATTAAAAAAAAAAGACCATGCTGGTGCCTTAATCTTGGACTTCCAGTCTTCAGAGCTGTGATAAATAAATTTCTGTTCTTTATAAGTCATTCAGTTTGTGGTATTTTATTAGAACAACCTTTGGGTACTAAGATAAAGTCCTAATTCTGGTACTTTTCAATGTGACCTTGTTTAGAATTAGGCCTTTGCAGATGTAATTGAGTTAAGATGAGGTCATGCCAGATTAGGGTGGACCCTAAATCCAATGACTCTCTTATAAAGAGAGAGCGCTTGGGACACAGATGCATAGGTAATGCTGGAGGCAGAGTACAGTTAGGTAGTCACAAATCAAGGAAAGCTAAAGATTGCTTGCAACTGCCAGACACCAAAAGGTGCCAGGAGGGATTCCTCCTAGAAGCTTCACAGGGGTCTTGTGTCTGCCAACACCTCAACTTGGAACTTCTATTCTCAAGAACTGTGAGACAATAAATGTCTGTTGTTTAAAATCACCCAGTTTGGTGGTAATTTCTTGGGACAGCCTAACGAAAATAATATAGACATTAAGGTTTATTCTGATATGGAAATTGGGGCCATCCTGGTTTCTACTAAAAAACTGTGTAGACATAGCTACTTACATCACTAACTGAGCTGTGGTCTTTTGAGCTACTGGATCCTATTGTCTCACTGCTAGGTTCTTTGATAGTAACCCAATTTTAGTCTTAGCCCTTGAATTCACTTTAGTCTGTCCTTCCTATTTTTGTTCTCGCCCATTTTAATTTCTCTTAATGTCCCTGCTCCAGAATAATTGAATAATTTGTGACATTTACTGACTGATGCCTCTCACCCATACTAGATATTCTCAAATCTCTTTTCAAACTTCACTGCTTAAACAAGTTGGACTCAAGACAGTACAAATAAACAACTAGTTTTTCCTGCCACCACCACCACCCTTACGCAATATATTAGATCTTCCTTATTTTCCAACTGAATCTGTTTGGGGAAGATTCCATAGCTATGCAGGTCAATATCAGTATTTTAAAAATCTTATTGAATAAATGGACTCAGTCCTGTCTAAAAACTTTAGTGTCATCCAATTCAGTTTTTCCTCACCCAGCTCAGCTCTCTCCAGAAATTTCTTGGCAAAGCAGAGAAAGTTACCATCTCTCTGTTTCCTCTTCATCTTCTCTCCATTATTTCCTCAACCACAATGAAGTCCAATGCAGAGGTAGTGTTTGTTATAGGATTTCAAAAACAACTGCTCCCCCAGATAGATCTCCCTACTTCCTTCTGGTCTCTTCAAACTTCCAAAAGTACACCCTTGTGATCTCTGCTTCAGTCCTGCTCTTAGAATCTTTCGAAGAACATTCAAGCCTGGCTATCTTCTGTGTTGTACACTTTCACATGGAAAAACTCATCTATCTGTGAAGCTTGATTGGTTTCCTTTCTGCTAAAATAATCTGTTCCAACCAACCTCCTTCATTCTGTCTTTTCCAGACAATGATGAGGCTCCAGTCTTTATAATCCTCAGCCTGCCATGTTCTCCATGAAACTGTCTTTTTTCATCTGAGGACCAGGATAGGGCTGGCATCTTAGTTTCTAACTCAGCAATATATACCATAGGACTACATCCCCTAACATCTGCTCTGCAGAGCCTCCCTGGTAGCCTAGGGGTTAAGTCTCAGCACTATCACTGCTATAGACTGAGTTGGATCCCTGGCCAGGGAGCTAACCCACATATGGCGCAGCAGACCTCTGCTCTCTCGCCCCTTGCTCCACTTAGCAGTATTTTGGTAAATCCACCTGTTCTGCTCCCCACTTTATCTCTAGTGAATCCTCTCACTCCACCCCACCCCCACATCTTGCCTATACCCCAATTCTTCGACATGAAAGAAATAATTAAAATTAAATACACACACACACACACACACACACACACACTGCCCCAGTATTTATCTAGAGGGAAAGGAGAAGAAACGTCACTGACCTCTCTTTCAAACTTTGTTCAGTGGAATCTCTTTTTCTCTAAAAATAATCTCAAGAGTATATGAGCTATTCTTGGTATTTTTGTTGTGATTTATCAGTTCATTTTCTTTGTTTATATATCCACATTTTCACGAAACCATCCAGTATTTTTCTTTCACTTGCTGACTCCACATAGCATAACCACCTCAAATTCCATCCATCTTGTCATATAATACAAGTTATCTTTTCTAATAGCTGAGTAGTATTCTGTTGAGTATACATATCACTTAGGTTGTTTCCATGTCTTAGCTATTTGGAATAGTGCTGCAATGAACATAGGGGTGCACATATCTTTTTGATTTAGTGTTTTTATACTTCAGATAAATTCCAAAAAGTGGAATTCCTGGATTGTATGGTATTTCTATTTTTAGTTGTTTAAGGAATCGCCATACCTTTTGAAATGTTCCTTTTCTATCCCCCCAAAATAAGTTATTATGTTTTTAAAAAGGCTTTAGGGGCTCTCTCTGAAGCCTATAGGACTTGATTTTTTTAATCCATTCAGTCTATGAAATTTAGTCCATTTACATTTAAAGTAATTATTGATAGATAGGGAGTTGTTTTGTTAGTTGTTTTCTCATTTTGTAATCCCTTTCTTTCCTTTTTCCTCTCCTGCTGTCTTACTTTGTGATTTGATGATTTTCTGTACTGGTCATTTTGATTCCTTTCTCTGGCTGTAGGCTTTTGTTTTGTGGTTATCATGAGGCTTACATAAAACACCTTATATTTATAGCAGTCTAAACTGATAGAACTTAACTTCAAATGCATATAAAAGCTCCCTTCCCCCATATTTTATGTTTTTGATATCACAATTTGTGCATTTTTAGATGTATATCCACTAGCAAATTATTATAATTATGGTAATTTTAAATACTTTTCTTTTTGTCTTCATAGTAGTATTCTAAATTATTTGCTTAGCACCATTATATTAGAGTTGTCTGGATTTAATGACCTATATACTTTATCAGTGAGTTTTAGACTTTATGTTTTCCTGTTGAAATTAGTGTCGGTTCATTTCAGTTTGAAAGCTCCCTTTAACATTTTTTATAAAGCTGGCCTAGAGATGATAAAATCCTCTGACTTTTCTTTTTTTTTTTTTTTTTTGGTCTGGAAATCTTATTTCTCCAATTCTGAAGGAAAACTTTTCAGGATAGGGTATTCTTGCTTGGCAAAGGATTCTTTTGTTTAGCACTTTGAATCCAGTAATTTTTGTGTGCTATGTTACAATACAATTTTGTAGATGTTGTTTTATGCAACTGTCTTTTAAATCAGTTAAAAGAAATAAAACAGCTTTTTTTTTTTTTTTCAGAAAAAGGAAATAAAACAAATATTTTATCATTACCTACATAATTAACTTTATGGGAACTTGTGTTTGTGTGTGAGAGACAGAGAGAAAATGAATTACTATGTGTTGTCATTCAACTTGAATGCTAAACTTCCTTTAGCATTCCTAGTAAGGCAATCTGCTTGCAACAAACTGTTTGTATTTGGAAATTTATTTATTTTGCCTTCACCCTTTTAAAGATAGCTTTGCTGGATATGTGATTCTTTGTTGACAGTTTTTATCTTTTTAGCACTTTAAGCATGTTGTCCTGCTGCTTCCTGGCCTCTGCTGTTTGTGAGGAGAAGTCAGCTATTAATCATACTGTGATTTATTTGTTCTTAATGAGTCATTTTTCTCTTCCTACTTTAAGATTTTATTTTCGGCTTTCAACATTTGACTATATGATATGTCTGAGTGTAGATCTCTGAATTTATCCTACTTGAAGTTGGTTGTTATGTAAATTAATGCTTTCATCAAATTTGGGTAGTTTAGCCATTATGTCCTCAAATACTTTTTCTGTCTCTATGCAAAAAAGTATTAGTATAGCAAGCCTCAGATTGCTATCCTTGGGATCTAAGTCCTGCTAGAATACTGGCCCTTGTTTGGTGACTATGCAATTGACTCTCACAAGTGTTTTCAACCAGCAGTTAATTGATAACAGTGGTTCACTCTTCCTTAAGTGTTTGTACAAACAGTGCTGTGTGATGAATAGCTGCTTTCCTTCTGGAAGTCTAGTTTTGATATATGCCAGTCAGAAGATGCCTACATGACCCAGCTCTTTAACAAAAATCTGGATGTTGATTCTCTACTGGGCCTCCTAGGCAGGATAACATCACACACACATTGGTGCATTTTGTTTTCTGGGGAGGTTTGTACTCTGATTTTTCATGAGAGGGAGAAAGTTGAAGGAAGCCTACACACAGATTTCCCTAGTCCCGTCTTATGTCTTTTTTCCTTGCAGTTTGTTATATGTGAACTGACGCCTCTGTACTTGTTGCTGCTAGTATCATAGAGATACTAGCTCTCTTTTAAATGTTTAAATCTCCAGAGTTTTTAAGAATTCCCTTGAACTTGAACCCTTCCAATCCGAATAAAGTTAGTCCCCTGTGGAATTCTTTGTCCTGAAGACCTGCTCTTGCCTTAGGAAGAAACTTAGCACCTCTACATCAGAGGCAGGGGCAGAAACAGCAGCTTGCCCCTCCCCATATTTATACCCCAATTCTAAAAAAGCAAGCATGGGTATTTGTTTTCTCAGCTTATTTCTTCCTGAGTGGAATCTTTTCCTTACCAGAAGCAACAACTTCCATCCTACAAATGAAGACTATGTAGGAGTAGGGAGACCATGCTTACCCAGAATAGAAGTTCTGCAACACAGAACTTGGAAACAATGTGGGTTTCCTTTAACCCTCCTGTGAATAAAACCAGAGCTCTGCATTGGAAATAGGAAGCAAAAACATCCCACCTTCTTGGCTATACCAGAGAACAGCTCCAAGGATGCAGAGTTGGGGTGGGAAGGTTAGGAGTTCTTCATGGATCAAATGTCAGACTCTTACTGACACATAGTAGATTTTCCAAAATAAATGTTTGTCCACTAGCTACCTGAATTTCAGTATGTTTGCTCCATTTCTTTGAAAAATGCTATCCAATGGGAAAGTTCAATAATTCTTTCTTAGCCTTGTATTTCTTAGTGTATTTTAGAATTTTGGTTTGCATATTCATTTTGAAGGAATTGTTCATTTCTCTTTTTTGGTTTGAATATTTTTCTGTCTTCATTATTTTTTAACTAGTGAAGTGTTTCAACTGCATGAAACAATGAAATATTCTCCACTGGACTTCTGAGCATCTTTTGAAAGCCAGACTTTATGATGACAAGAGCTCTAGAATTTGAATTCAAACACTTTTGTCTTTAATATCTCTGTAATATTCTCATAAACGTCTGGATATTACTGTCTTGAAAGTGATAGGTGGAATGGATGAAAAAACACAGAAGGCAGAAATAAAAAAATATATAAATCAGAGTTCAGATAGGGTAATGGTGAAGCCCATGGCAAGGTTCACAGTAGGAAAAGAAAATGAACCATAAGCAAAATTCTATGCATGATCGCAAAATAAGTAAATTAATACTAAATAAGTTGTTTAAGGTTAATGTCTAAAGCAGGTAACAGAGTTAGTACTAAGGAGATCTTGTTATCGGAAGCAATCATGAGCTATCCAACAGTGTTCCATAAAGACAAAACACTTCAACAGCCATATTTGTTAAAGTAAAAGCAACCCAAAGACTATAAATAGATTTGGAATGAGTTGCCTTTAAGGGAATCTGGCTTATCCAACTTCCTTATTTGCAGGTTTATCTTTTTTTTTAGCCTTAAACTGTCCCCTGATGGTAGGATCATGTTTCTAGGGGACACTAGAGATGGCTTTATATTTACTGCTTTAAGGTTTTCTTAGTTTTTCTTCATGAATATCTTGTCTGATTCTAACCCTTATGGAACAGGGACTCAGGTCTTCAGGATTAAGAGATCAGATTCCCCCCCCACACACACACACAATAAAATACATAGAAGAGAACATAGGCAAAACACTTCACATTATAAGCTTCTATGATATTTTTCTGGATTTGTCACCAACAGTAAGGAAAACAAAAGAATATAAATAATTGGGACTACATCAAACTAAAAAACTGCTATACAGCAAAAGAAACTGTAGCTAAGATATATAGACACTCAACTGAATGTGAAAAAATATTTGTACAGGGCCTCCCCAGGTGGCGCAGCAGTTGAGCGCTGGGCTGTGAGGCTGCCCACAGCTCTGCAGCGCCGGTTCATTCCCCAGCCGCCAGCAAGGGTCCCACAAAAAAAAAAAAAAAAATTATACACCACACAAATGCAGATTTCAAAGATATATAAAGAGGGCCTCACTGGTAGCGCAAGGGGTTAAGACGCAACCTATGAAGCTATCCACAGCCACTGAAGCACGTGTTCAATCCTGTCTGGGGAGCTACCCACATGGCACAGCAGACCTCTCCTGACTCACTCGCTGCTCCCCTCAACAGTATTTCAGTCAATCTGCCTGTTTTGTTCCCCACTCTGTCTATAGTGAATCTTCTCACCACCATCTGCCCCCAGCACTTCTGCCCTGCACCCCAGTTCTTCTATGCATAAATAAATAAATCTTTTTTTAAAAAAACACAAAGATGTACAAAGAACTCATACTCCTGAATATAAAGGAAACAAACAATCCAATAACAAACAACCTGATCAATAACTAAGGAGAAGAACAAAATGGGAAATTCTCAAGAGAATACATGTTACAGAGGAGGTTGAGGGGCACCCCAGAACCCCCAAATCTGCCTTTGCTAAGTAGGTTCTGCCATCTACCACATCAAGACAAAACATACTCTAGTGCATAAGACTTTTTTTTTTTTTTTTTTGTGGGACCCTCGCCGGTGGCTGGGGATAGAACTGGCGCTGCAGAGGCTGTGGGCAAGCCTCGCAACCCAACGCTCAACCACTGCACCACCAGGGGAGGCTCTAGGCATAAGATTTTAATGGAAAGGAACTTTTAATACAATTAGTGTGCAACAAAGACAAGACAAGAAAGAATAAAGTTTCCAAATCAAGTACCCAAAGTTACCCATCCCATCATGGGTAAATGCTCAGACTAATGGGGTTGGCCCAAAGCAGGGCCACTGAGGCCCAAAAGCCTGCCACAAATATAAAGCACATGCTGGTGGGTACCCATGGAAAAGAGTCAGAAACCGCAGACATGTCAGGGAGGAAAAGAGCAAAATCAAGATAAAAGCTGCTATTGTTAACTTCCCCGGGTCTCTCACCCACATCTGTTTCAACAAGTCCAGGACCAAAATGCAAGTGCAAGTTTCTTCACAGGTCTCTCTGCTCCATGTGCCTCCTCCAGGTCTTCTTCTTGCTCCCCACCTTTCTTCCTTTTTTCTCCAGGCTCCTCTCCACCTTTTTCTCCTCCTCTCTGCTCAGCGCCACCCTCCCTTGGGTGGGGCAGGGAACCTGGAACTTCCCCTTTCCCTGGGGACCACTCCTTTACACATACAGATGACCAATAGGCCCATAAAAAATGTTCATCATCACTTATCGTTAGGGAAAAGCAAGTCAAAACCACAATGAGATTCTTCCTCGTGCCTGTCAGAATGGCCCATATCAGAAAAACCAAAAACAATAAGTGCTGGCAAGGATGTGGGGAATAAAGAGCCTTTTTTACACTGTTGGTGGGAGTGTAAACAGGTCTAGCCAAGATGGAAAACAGTAATGGTTCTTTTCAAAGGATTAAAATCAATCTACCATAGGACCCCACAACTCCACTTCTAAGAATCTACCTAAAGAACCCAAATACACTAATTCACAGGGAAACCTGCACTCCCATGTTCACCACAGGATTGTTTACAACTGCCAAACTATGAAAACAACCAAAATAGACAACTGGATGAAGAAGATATGGTATATATATATGCAATAGGCTACTACTCAGAAACCAAAAAATGATAAACTCATGCCATTTACAATAACATGGATGGAGCTGGAGGAGTGTATACTAAGCAAAATAAGTCAGAAAGAAAAAGACAAATATACTGGACTATATGGTTTATATGTGGAAGACAGAGAAACAAGTGGTCAGACAGAGACAAATTCAAAAACCAAACCTTGAAAACAGACTATTGACCTGAGATAGTCAGAGCGTAAAGGGAAGGGGTGGTGGTTGGTGGTGGTAAGCACAAGGTAGAGAGGGAGCACAATGGACTGTGGTGGTTGACTATGGATAAGGGGACCATTTGTGGTGGGAACCTAGGGTAACAGTACCAGAGAGTACAGGGAGAGGATCCTGTGCTTCCAAAATACAAACAACAATGTAAAATCAATGTTACCTCCCCCCCAAAAAATTCTGCACAATACTTAATGTTCATCATATTCCCAATGTCTGTTTCAAGAATGGTTATTTTCATTGTGTGATGAAGGACAGAAATGGACTTGAGTGGTGAACTTTATGTAACATACTCATACTGATCTGTAAAATATTCAGAAATAAAGCTATCAAAACTATTCGAGGCTTGTTTGAAAAAAACTAACTATTGATAAGATTTATTATTTATTATTATTTATTTTTAATTGAGGTAATATTTGGATACCTTAATCAGGTATTACCACCTAGTGCACCCACCATCAACACACCCATATTGCTCAAAGCATCTTTGATGCTTCTGATGACTGGTCCTCTTACCCCTCAGTGTAAGATTGAAGTAAAACCATTGTCTTTGTGCATCTCCATTGAAATATCACAAGTGCTGTGAGAAAGTGATCCTCAGACAAGCCCAGAGCTTCTCCTCCAGGCAACATAAAAGGAATCTGTCTCTGATAAAATGTGGCTGTGAGTTGAGAAAATATCTCTGCCTCTACCCTTAGACCAATTAAGCCATCTGGCTCAGAAGTCCTGGTTGCTCAAGCGGGCCCTGTGCATTCATGTGAACTCTTTGTTTGATTGTGGATGATGGGACAACAAAATCTTTTCACAGTTCTCTCTTGCTGTCCTGGAAATTACATCCTAGTATAATTTAAAGAAAAAGGATTTAGACAAGGAGTCATCATGTGCTAAAATAGATATCATTTCTCACATTTCCAAAAATTCAATGTGGTCCTGACTAAAATCCTCAAGTATAATGGTATTTTATACCTGACAAGCCGGTTCCAAAATTCAACTGGGAGAAAAATACAAACAAGAGCAATCTCCAATAATTCTTTTTTAATTAATGAATTGAATTTGACCTATTCAATATAAAAACATGTAATTATTAAGCATTTAAATAAATGAATTATTAAATTAAACAATGTCCAAATAGTATGTAGCAATAATTGTAGGACGAGATCAATCTAATTTTGGAATAGAATATCAAATCCATAATTTAACTTCAAAGTTTTATTTAAGATTCTTTAATATGGCCTTGACTTTTTTTTTGTTTTGTTTTACTCCACCATGTCAATCATTATATCAAAAATTAAAATGAACTCAACAATGTCTTACTTTTTACACCACTTTCGTGCTTTTTCTCCTTCGACCATTCCTGTTATCCTCTGAAAAAGTGGCAAAATTGAAGGATGTAGGCCTTGTTCCTGATGCCTTAATTTCCACTGAGATATAACAGGATGGCTATACTATAGAAGGCAGGGAAGGTCTGGGCCATTCACAGTCCTGCCTCACTTTGTAGGAATGTTGTGCACAGGACTGGGTTCTAAGGGCTTGGCAGTTTTCAGAGTTGGTTAACTTCTTCAAGGATTCATAGCTGGTGAAGACTGGAGTCGGCCAATTATATGGGGTAAGTTTCCTAATTCATAACCACTTCGAAAAGAGTGGCCTTCCAGAATTCCATCCTCTCTTCTGATGGTTCCTCATTCTGCTATGTTAGTGTGCCTCACCTTTTGACTTGCCTTCCTTCCATGTCTGTGACTGGCCTCGTAGGCAATCATAAATCAGCTGTCACCTATAAGTGTTGATTCATCCCAGAGGGAAATGTCCCTCTTGTGGCCCTTTCTGCGATGTATTCAATAAATGTGATGTCAGTGTTTGTCTCCTTTACTAAACTATGAGAAATTTTAGGGTGGGAGCCCTCCCCCCCATTCGTCATTTTATCCTTAGAATTTATCACAGTGCTTGGTAGAGACTAGATATTAAATTAAATGTTTCATAAGTTAATGGAGTCTAAGATTCCAACTTTTATCAGAATTCACAGAAATGACCTGGATATAGTCAAACTGCATCTTCTCAATGATAAAGCAACAGAATATCTGGGCCTCTGAGGCAGTAACTGCACCCCGCCCTGATCCTCCTTTTACTTTCACTGTTGTTGCAGCCAATGGGATCAGAACACATGGAGATGCAGAAGCCCCAGATGTCTGCAGCTCAGGAGACATCAGGCTCCACACCCGGGCAGCAAGGAGTAGGGAACCGAGGATCCAATGCATGCTGCTTCTGCTGGTGTTGCTGCTGTAGCTGCTCTTGGTAAGATTTGGTTTGGAGTTTCTTTACTAATGTGCTAATGTATGTTAAATTACTAAAAAACAATCTAAGTCAAATGATGGTCAAATATTAATATCAGGGCAGAAGCAATGCCTCGATATTTACAAAGGAGTAAACTCAATATAATCTAGATGGTAATAAAGTGTTTGTGGAGGACTGAGAATTTAAGATGGGTCTTAAAGATAAAGGCTATCAAGTGGAGAGAGTCTGGGTCTTACCTTGTGCTTCTGCTTTATTAATTTTGTTTTTTAACAAAGGAAATATAAAAATACATTCTTAACAGAGAGAAAAATCTGAAAATACAGACTAACATGTAGGTAGAGGAATATATACAATCATTGCTTAGAAAAAGAAAAAAAAACTGATATTAGAACTAATCAAGACCATGAACAAAGAAACATTAAAATTGAGGGGATGGTGTGAGTTAGAGATTGAAACTGAAATGTCTCTAGGAAAGTTAGATGTGCTGTTGCTTGATTGAACTAGCGTTAATTTCCAAGATGTTGAAATCTGGTCTCTGGGACCCAGCAAGGAGACTGCAAAGACTGATGGAATCATGATACTACAAGGTCTATCCAATGGAGACAGAGCCTAGATATCAGTTGGGAATTTGGGGGAGCTAAGAAGTCTGGCACTCAAGGCAAGATTCAACCCTAGGTGGGAATCTAGAAGACTTGGCAGGAAACTGAGGAGAGGGATGTATTGGTACAGCCTAAACACAATGGGATCTAGGACCTACCTAGACAGTAAGGATACCTACCAATAGCAAAGAAACCACTTTCCAGTCCCCTCCTCCACTTTTTTATTTTGTTAATCTTGCTCAATGAGATGATTAGAGAAGATTTTCTGAGCGATGTGGAAGGATGCCCCTATGTGAGTGAGAGTCATAGGTGATATTTATCCTGTCCACATTCCCTTTTCTGCTGCCTTGGGAGACACACAAGGCTGAAAATGTGGCCTAAACCACATGGGACTAATGGTATAAGGGTAGCAAGTGGCAACAGGCCCCCGAGCAGGTCTTCCTATTTGTACCAACTTGGGTGAATAAAATATAAATATATAATTAGACATCATCATCATAGCCAATACTTATGTGGTATTATCTGTGTATATAAAAGACAATAGAATATGTCTTCAAAGTACCAAAGAAAAATGAATGAACACTTAGTCAAACTATAATTCAATAGCATGGTTAAAATAAGACATTTTCTTTTTTTTTTTAAGATTTTTTTTTTTTATACAAGAGCTGGGGTACAGGCCAGAGGCGCAGGAGGGTGAGAGGATTCACCAGAGACAGAGTGGGGAGCAGAACAGGCAGACGACCGAAATACACTGCTTAGGGGAGCAGCAGGCGCAACAGAAGAGGTCTGCTGCGCCATGCGGGATCCTCCTCAGCTGGCTGGGATCGAACCCTCACTGCAGAGGCTGCAGACAGCTCCACAGTGCGGTGCTCAACCCACTGCAACACTGGGGAGGCCCAAAATAAGACATTTTCAGACATACAACAGTCAAGAGAATTAACTGCCTTCAGACTCTCCCTATGAAACTAAGAAAAACTTTATTCAGGGGCAAAAAAGTGAACCCAGAAGGCATTATGGGAAATAAATAACAATAATGAATGATAATAGATAGAAGAAGGCTCAAAAATAGCTAGAAAACACTATATTTACTTTTGTGTTAAAAAGTGTATCTCTAAAGTCTTTAACAAAAAATCCCATGTTAATGATAGACAAATCAAATAACTTCAGACTTTCTTTGAAAAAAATTATAAGAACATTTTATTTTAAAATTAATGGTATTCAGGATGAGTCTGGAAATACAATGAATAATTTCCATATCAGCAGAACACAATAAAAGAAATTCAGAAAACTTTACAAGTATATGCCAAGATGTCATCAGCAAAAGAGAAAATGAACTAGTCTCTAAATACCAGGATATTTGGTATTAGAGTGAAAAACTTATTCAAGTTTCCTGGGACTTTCTTTGACTTTCACATTGGCTCATTAACCCTACCTGGTATCCAAATCCACAAAAATAGATTTCCCACATGTAAAAATCAATTCCTAAATATAAGATCAGTTTCAAATGACCAAAAGAAAAGAAAGCAAATGAAATGAAACATAAAGTATAATCCACTTGTGTGTCTACAAACAAGGATCTAAATATAATACCTCATCCTAGGAAAACATCTCACATATATGAAAAAGGAAACATGTATGAGAGAATACAATGCAATATTCATCTGATTGAGAAATATGGAAAATGTTCCTGAAGTTCATGAACAGGAGACTGGATAAATACATTGTGATACAGTTATGCAATGCAATACCATACAACATTTGAACATGTACTGAGGGTGGGAGGAGAAAAGTGTAAAACAATGCATATAATACCTATCATTTGAAAATGTGTTTGTGTAGTTGTGTGTGTACACAGATAAACATACATACCTACATACATGCATATATGAGAAGAGAGAGAAACCTATGAATAGTAATAATAAATAAAAAATTAAGAATGGTGATTATCTCTGGAGTAGAGAGAGAAGAAAATAGGATGGGGGAAAAGTACACAGAAAACCTCAGTTATTTTAGTATAAAATTTCCTTGATTTTTTTCCCATTCTCAATATGAACTCAAATGTTAAACATACTTTTGAGATTTATCCGTGTTAATACTTAGACACTTTTAAAGAAAGGTAAATAGTAATATGTATTCTAAACAATTGTATTACCTTTCTAAAAATTCTGCCTCAGGTTCTTATGACCAGATGTCATAAAGTTTCTTGGTCTTTTAAAAATAAATTGGTTTTCTTTCTAGAATATTGAAGAATTTTTTCCTCTTTATAACTCATAAGTTTACCAAAATATATCTAACCATGGGTCTTTGTTTTCTTTCACTAAAAAGTTATATAACATGCTGACCAAGCATTTTAGTTTATATTAAGATTTTCTTGTTGGACCATAATGATAACAGTAAATTCAGGTTAAAATTTTGATACAAAATATATTCTTCTCTTTTTAAAGAACACATTATCTCTTTAAGAAATATCTCTACTTTAAAAAAAAAGGAGACTTGGGAAAAATATCAAGGCTTAAATGAATTTGGCATAATTTAGTTTGCAATATAACTTCCAGTTCTCTCAGGAATTGTGTCAGAGTCATCCTTTTTTTTTCTCTTTGCTTTCATACCCACTGTGTAGGAATGTATTATTGCTTACAAAAGAAGCCTAGGAAGTCAGGCAGTGTTAATGCTCCTGCAGAGAGGCCTCTCACATTTGTTTTTGATTTTGTTTGTGTTTCTATTTTAAGAAAACAGTATTTACTGAAACTTTTTAGCCTTGGCATCATGGAAGTACAAAGTCAAAAGACTTCCTGCATTTCTAATGACTTTGCATTTAAAGAAAAATAGAGCTACACACACAGAGAGAAAATTACTGGAGATTCATAAAGCAGATGTACTCAAAATAAAATGAAAGAGTTTTATAAAATGAAGTAAAAGATCTTAAGGAAAGATAATAAAAGGAGTAGAAAAGACAATATTGTGGCAATAGTAAGAGAAAGCATACTCAAATGAACAATAAGATCATAATTTTGATATTAATGGGAAGCTGATAGCATTCCTGCTAAAACCAAGAACAAGGCAAGGATGCCCACTACTATTTAACCTTGTATTTTAGGTATCAAATAATACAATTAAACATGAGAAGACAATTTCAGGGCAAGAATTAGAAAAGAGGTAAAATCTTCTTTGCTGGCAGATTTTATGAGCATTTACTTGGAAGCCCCAAGAAAACTTTTGCTAAAATTGGTAAAGACAAAAAAATTCAGTGACGAGACAGGATAAAATTAGCATAAAAATAATAGCCTTCAGTATGCAAATAACTCTTACAATTAACAAATAAAGGACAAACCATTTTTAAAATGGGCAAAGTATCAGAATATACATGTCTACAAAGAAAATATACAAATAACTAATAATTACATGAAAAGATGCTCAACATCATTAGCAAAATTCAAATCCAAAACTACAACAAGATAGCACTTTTACCTGCTTAAATGTCTAGAATAGAGAAGATAAACAATAATAAATGCTGGCAAGTATGTACAGAAATTAGGCCTCTCAAACTTTGTAGGTGGAAATGCAAAGTGATACAAGTTGCTTTGAAATTTCTTCAAAATGTCAAAAACAGTTACCAAGCAAAAGAAAACCAAGAAAAATAAAAACAGATATCTACACAAAAACTTGTATATGAGTTTTCAGAGTCAAATTGTTCATAAAAGTCAAAAGTGCAAATAACCTAAATGTTCATCAGTTGATGATGAATTAATAACAAATTATGGTATAGCCATAGAAGAAAATATCACTTAGCCACATAAAAGAATGAAGTACAGAAAGATGCCATTATAAAAGCCAAAAGTGCAAATAACCTAAATATTCATCATTGATTGTGAATTAATAACAAATTGTGGTATAGCCTTAGAAGAAAATATTATTCAGCCACATAAAAGAATGAAGTATGTCACAATATGGATGACCCTTAAAAAACATTATATTCAATCAAAACCAAGATGACATAAGAAGTAGTTCCTTGCTTTGCTCAGGAGAGAATTATCTAAAAATTAACTAGAGGAACACTACACCCAGAGAATACCATGGCTTGGGGTAAAGCTGGAACACTTCTTGGTTATCAGTGACCAGCACATACTGTACCAGAAGGCACATGGAGGTTATTCATGCTTCACTGAAAAAGAGGTGGGTGGGGAGAAATGCCTGGAGGTTGTAGTCCAGGATGGGAGGCTATGGTACACACTGCTGTTGCTCAGTCAGGGATCATAGGGAAGGGAAACCCAAATAGTGTGGGAGGCACACCCCCTTGACTGAGGGGCAATGTGCAGAGGAGCTGATTTGCTCCTCGAAGGCTGGATTGCTAGAGAAAAGAACAAGAACAGTGAGCTCAACAGTATTTCTCCTCTCCAACCCCTCTAATGACCTCATGAGGCACTCTGATAACATGCAAACTGGAGAGTCTTGATCTGAAACATCAGAAAGGAGGGAAATTGATGGTGCCACAAATAGATGCCAGCCTCCCCGGACACCAGCACATTAACACCAGTAGCTGGATTCCCTCCCCACCCTCTGTTTAGCAGCTACAAGATAAGATATCCTGCTACAAGTTAAGTTATCTAGACCTACAGAATCTAGTAAGGTCTAAAAAAAACCTTAAATATAAAACCATGTACCTGCTGGAAAAGTGGAAGTACTTCAAATTTCTAAGTTACTGCTATGGAGACTTTACATATATAAAGAGAAAGCTGAAGCAGTAAAATGGGCAGACAAAAGGAAAAAAATACAACACATAGGCCCTTGAAACCTGAAGGGAATTTGATATCACAAGGGAAGAATGACTCTCCAGATTCCAACTAACCACAAATATATGGAAGATCCTATCTTTCCATCAAAGAGTTAAAATTACCATAGTAGGGGAGGAGGCGGAGCAACATGGCGGTGAGGAGACGCTGCGAGTAAGATCTCCCATTAAAAAAAGTTAATAGGGAGGAAAAGCGGCAGGTCCCAGTGAGAACCGGGACACGGAAGATAAACGGGTGACGCCAGCAAACTGCCCGAAGAAGAAAGTTGCCATAAAAGAGGACCAGAAGGGAGGGAAGCGCAGAACCCTGCTTCCCTCCCCCGCCCACAGAGGCGGCACTCTCCGACCGGCAGAGAGGAGGAAAACAACAAACCAAAACGGCCAACAAGAACAAACGACGCAGCAAGCGGGATTGTGAGTGGAAAGGAACTATTGCAGCCACCACACCCCGTGAACGGGAGCTGAGGAGAATTCTGCAGGATTCGCCGCGGAGGTGAGCTCCGGGCGCCATTGAAGAGAGACCCCGCCCCCGGGGAGGAGGCCAGCACCAGCACACAGCCCCGGGCCGCCCAGTAAGCTTGCTCAAAGCGGCGCTGGAAAAGCAGACGCGGATCGGGATCGGGATCGGGATCGGGATTGCGCGGAGAGGCGGCGCAGAGCGGAAACGGGATTGCGCGGAAAAGCAGAGCGGTTGAAAAAGCAGTGCGGTTGAAAAGCAAACGCGGATCCGGATCGGATCGCAACTGCCCAGGTCCCCGCGCCTGCGACCTAGGCTTGCGGGGAGACAGCGGAGGCCCTCACCGTGTGAGCAGGAACCAGGCACCCAGGCACGGGAGCGGGATTCAAAAGGCGCCATTCCCGCGCCACTGAACTGGGCTACAGCCCGCGTCCTGGAACTGAGGGCTTTGGAACTGAGACTCGGGGCATGAAATTAGGGGTGTGCGTTCCCCACGACGGTGGGGCATAAGGCAGACACAGCACCCCAAAGCCGTTGAGGTGTACCCTACCATCCCCGCTCTGTTCCCTGTCCCACGGGGTGGATAATCAGCTCCCCAAGGGCTCTAGGAGAGATCTCTGGCACCACCTAGCGACTTGAAGCCAGCACAGGCTCCTGAAGGAGCTAGTGGCAAGCTGGGGAGTTAGCCCACGCGGGGCCCCTTCCTACCAGTAGTCTGAGTCCACAGGGGGAGCGAGCACCCACAGCCGGGGCAGACCAGGCGCGCAGAAGAGTGTGCCTGAGACTGGACGCGCAGGGAGTGTGTCCCACATCACCATTTTAGAACAGGGACATTTCTTCAGTAAAGACTACCTACAGAAGGCTTCCTCAGGAGCCAGAGGTGAGCGGGGGAAGTTCGCCCACGCCAGACCCCCTCTGGCCTGCAGTCCAAGCCCAGAGGGGGAGCAGGAACCCACCGCCGGGGCAGACCAGGCGCACAGGGGAGTGTGTCCCCACATCGGCATTTTAGAACAGGGACCTTTCTCCAGTAAAAACTGCTTGAAACTGACAGATGACTCCTGGAGAAACCAGAGGGGAGCAGAGAAGCTCACCTAAGATGCCGGCCAGTCCCAACTACACAGTGTCCCAATGCATACAGCAAATTAGAAAACAGACAGTAGGGAGGAGAAGAACCACACGCAACCTAGCTACTCCCCAGGGAAAAAGCACACCACAAAAAGAAAACCAGCCCCCAGATTGCAACGACAGTAACTTAGAAGAACTTCTGAGCCTTCCAGAAAGAGAATTTAAAATTGCCGTGATTAAAAAACTGACAGAAGTCATAAAGGAAAACAATGATAAGGGAAAAATAATCAACGATCAGAAGAATGCAATTGAGTCCCTAAAGAGGGAAAACAATGGTCAGAAGAATGAAATTGAGTCCCTAAAGAGGGAAGTAAAAGAAATGCAGGAGATCAAAGAATTAATGGAAGAACTAAAGAACTCTGGGAAAAGCAATGAAAGCAGAATAGATGAAATGGAAGAACGAATAAGTTCTCTTGAAGACACAGAAATAAAAAGAACCAAAACAAAAGGAAAGAGAAGTATGAAGGAAAAAGAACGAAGAAAGACTACGGGAACTATCTGACTCCATGAGGAAAGGAAATATAAGAGTTATAGGAATACCAGAAGGAGAGGAGAGAGAAGTAGGAACAGAGAAAATTTTCAAAGAGATAATTGAAGAGAACTTCCCAAATGTGAAGAAGGAGCTGAAAATTGATATACAAGAAGCAAGAAGAACACCAAACTTCCACGACAAAAGGAAAAATACAGCAAGACACATAATAGTAAAGCTCCCAAGAATCCAGGACAAGGAAAAAATAATGAAGCTGGCAAGAGGGAAGAAACAGATAACATTCAAAGGAAAGCCAATCAGGCTGACATCAGACTTCTCCGAAGAAACACTACGGGCAAGGAGAGAGTGGAGGGACATAGTCAACAGACTCCAAGAAAACAGATGCCAACCAAGAATACTCTATCCCGCAAAGCTCTCCTTCCTCTTTGAAGAAAGAATATGGACCTTCTCAGACAAACAGAAACTCCGGAATTTCATTACAACTAAACCCCCACTCCAAAAAATACTACAAGGAGTCCTAAAGCCAGAACCTCAGAGGGATGAATAACAATGAAAGAAGGCCAAAAAAAAAAAAAAAGGTTATTAAAAGAATAAATAAATAAAAACAAAGGAAAGACAAAACAATGGCAAATACAGATGTTAACATATCAATATTAACTCTAAATGTAAATGGACTAAACTCTTCAATAAAAAGACACAGAGTTGCAGCCTGGATTAAGAAACAAAATCCAACCTTTTGCTGTCTCCAGGAAACACATTTAGCTACAAAAGATAAAAATAGGCTCAAGTTAAAGGATGGAAAACAATCCTACAAGCAAATGGACCAAAAAAGAAAGCAGGAACAGCTATACTTATATCAGATAAAACAGATTTCAAACTCAAAAAGATAAAAAGAGACCCCAATGGTCACTACATTATGATCAAGGGGACAATATTTCAAGAAGAAATAACACTCATTAACATATACTCACCAAACGAAGGAGCACCAAAATATATCAGACAACTGTTGTCCTCTCTGAAAACAGACATCAGAGAAAACACATATGTAGTGGGAGACTTCAACACACCACTATCAACAATGGATAGATCAACAAGACAAAAAATAAGTAAAGAAACCAAAGCTCTAAATAAGGACCTAGAGCAATTGGGCTTAACAGACATCTATAGAACACTAAACCCCAAAAAAACGGAGTACACATTTTTCTCAAGTGCACATGGATCATTCTCCAGGATCGATCACATACTGGGGCACAAGACAAACATCAACAGATACACCAAGATTGAAATCATATCAACCATCTTTTCTGACCATGAAGGCATCAAACTAGAAATAAACCATAAAAAGAAGGCAAGGAACTTTCCTACCTCATGGAGATTAAAAACCACACTACTGGAAGACCACTGGACTAATGAGGAGATCAAAGAAGAAATTAAAAAATTTTTTGAATTGAACGACAAGGAGGACACCAATATCCTAAATGTATGGGATGCAGCAAAAGCAGTAATAAGAGGAAAATATATAGCAATAGAAGCTCACATCAAGAAACAAGAAAGAACTCAAAGAAACAACCTAATCTCGAAGCTCAAAGATCTAGAAAAAGAACAACAAAAAAACCCCAAAACCAGTAGAAGAAAAGAAATAATAAAAACCAAAGCAGAAATAAATGAAATTGAAACTAAAAAAACAATCCAAAAGATCAATGAAACCAAGAGCTGGTTCTTTGAAAAAATCAATAAAATAGACAAACCCCTAGCCAGGCTCACAAAGGAAAAAAGGGAGAAAGCACAAATACACAGGATCATCAATAAAAGAGGAGAAATTACAACGGACACAGCAGAAATCAAAAGAATAATCAGTAACTACTATGAACAGTTATATGGAAACAAGTTTAACAATCTAGAGGAGATGGACAAATTCCTACAACTCTACAATCACCCAAAGCTAGATAAAGAAGAAATAGAACACCTAAACAGACCAATTACAAGCAGCGAAATTGAAATGGTAATCAAAAACCTCCCCAAAAACAAAAGCCCAGGACCTGATGGATTTACAAATGAATTCTACCAAACATTCAGAGACGAATTAGTGCCTATCCTTCACAAACTCTTCCAAAAAATTGAGAAGGAAGGGACAATACCAAACACGTTCTATGAAGCCAACATTACACTAATACCAAAACCGAACAAGGACAACACAAAAAAGGAAAACTACAGGCCAATCTCCCTAATGAACACTGATGCAAAAATCCTCAATAAAATTTTAGCTATCAGAATCCAACAATGTATCCATAAGATAATTCACCACGACCAAGTAGGATTCATTCCTGGAACACAAGTATGGTTTAACATCTGAAAATCAATCAACGTTATCCAACACATCAACAAAAAGAAATATAAAAACCATATGATAATATCAATAGATGCTGAGAAAGCTTTCGACAAAGTGCAACACCCATTCATGATAAAAGCCCTTGAAATTCTTGGGATACAAGGAACATACCTCAACATCATAAAGGCCATCTATGACAAGCCAACAGCCAGTATCATTCTCAATGGTGAAAAGCTGAAAGCAATTCCATTAAGATCTGGAACAAGACAAGGATGCCCACTCTCATCACTGCTTTTCAATATAATACTGGAAGTCCTGGCCAGAGCAATAAGACAAGAGAAAGACATCCAAGGAATCCAAATAGGAAAAGAAGAAGTCAAACTATCACTATTTGCAGATGATATGATATTATACATAGAGAACCCCCAAAACTCCACAGAAAAACTAATTCAACTCATCAGTCAGTTCAGTAAAGTGGCAGGATACAAAATCAACACGCAAAAGTCAGTAGCCTTCGTATACACAAACAATAAATCTGAAGAAGAAGAAATCAAAAAAACCATCCCTTTTGTTATTGAAACAAAAAAAATCAAATATTTGGGAATAAATCTAACAAAAGAGGTAAAGGACCTATACAAAGAAAACTATAAAACACTGTTAAAAGAAATAGAAGAAGACACAAAGAAATGGAAAGACATCCCCTGCTCATGGATTGGAAGAATAAACATTATTAAAATGGCCATCCTTCCAAAAGCAATATACAGATTCAATGCTATTCCAATCAAAATTTCAATGTCATTCTTCAAAGAAATAGAACAATTATTGATGAAATTCATATGGAATCAAAAAAAACCCCGAATAGCCAAAGCTCTCCTGAAAAAAAAAGAAGGGAATGGAGGCATCACACTCCCAGACTTCAAACTCTACTACAGAGCCATAATCATCAAAACTGCATGGTATTGGAACAAGAACAGACATACAGACCAATGGAATCGAATAGAAAATCCAGAAATAAACCCACAGATTTATGGTCAACTAATCTTTGACAAAGGAGCAAAGACTATGCATTGGAGCAAAGAAAGTTTGTTCAATAAATGGTGCTGGGAAAACTGGGTCGCTACATGCAAAAGAATGAAGCTTGACCACTACCTCACACCATACATAAAAATCAACTCAAAATGGATTAAAGAACTAGACATAAGACCTGAAACCATAAAATATATAGAAGGAAATATAGGCGAAACACTACGTGATTTGCACATCAAAGACATCTTTACAGACACATCACCCAAAGCAGTGATAGTGAAGGCAAAGATAAACAGCTGGGACTACATCAAATTAAAGAGCTTCTGCACAGCAAAAGAGACAATAACAAAAACAAAGAGAAACCCCACCAACTGGGAGAACATTTTTGCACCCAACACTAATGATAAAGGACTGATCACAAAAATCTGCAATGAGCTGACGAGACTCAACAACAACAAAGAAAATAATCCAGTCAAAAAATGGGCAGAAGAGCTAAAAAGAAACTTCTCTGAAGAGGAAATGCAAATGGCCAACAGGCATATGAAAAAATGTTCAACATCACTTGTCATCAGGGAAATGCAAATTAAAACTACCATGAGATACCATCTTACACCAGTGAGAATGGCACATATTAAAAAAACTAGCAACAACAAATGTTGGCGAGGGTGTGGAGAAAAAGGAACTCTTCTGCACTGTTGGTGGGAGTGCAAACTGGTCCAACCACTATGGGAAGCTGTGTGGAGATTTCTGGACCTACTAAACATAGAACTTCCATATGATCCAGCAATTCCACTCCTAGGTATTTACCCAAAAGACACAGAAACATCAATTCCAAAGAGCACCTGCACCCCTATGTTTACAGCAGCACTGTTTACAATAGCTAAGCTTTGGAAACAACCCAAATGCCCAAAAATAGATGACTGGATCAAGAAGATGTGGTACATATATACCATGGAATATTACTCAGCATTCAAAAAAGATAAACACATGCAATTTGCAGCAACATGGATGGCGCTGGAAGGGATCATGCTCAGCGAAATAAGCCAAAAAGAAAAAGAAAAATACCGGATGGTCTCACTCATAGCAGGAATCTAGAAAACTTAAATAAGGGACCAGGAAAATGAATAACTATAAGAAAGTGAAAATCAAAATCAACAAAAAACTATGAACCAGAGACACTTTTAGGGGCGGGGGCGGGAGGGGAGGGATTGGGGTCAGAATGGGGGGCTGCAATTGTATGGGGAATATAACAATAAAATTTATTATTTAAAAAAAAATGAGCCCTAATGAATAGGATTAGTCCCTTTGTAAAAATAAAATAACACAGAAGGAAAAAGACAAATAGCAAATGATTTATCTCACATGTGGAATATAGACAAACAAAACAAAGGAACAGACAAAACTAAACTAAAACTATCCCTAAAAATCTGAGTGCAGAATGAAATCCTCCAGAAGGTTTGGGTTGTGGGTTAAGGAACAGACCCAATAGATTAGCAGAGGATTATGGGGTCCTTGGCAGTGAGTCATATACTGTGTTGTAAACCAATGTTATCTCAATAAAAAAATACAATGTACAATAATAATAATTATATTAAAAACAGAAAAAAAAAAAGAAAATACTTGGTATCCTATTTATTTTGCAGAACCTGTATGTGTGTTGTGTTATTGCTTTACCACAGTAACTAAAGCCAGGAGGAGACTGTAAAAAAAAGAATGAGCTTCGGCATGTGATATTCTTGATTTCAGATACCTACTCCCCTCTCAGACTCCACAGCCCTTGCTGGCAGGGGAGAGTGGGACCACACGTCTTATGCTGACCGAAGGCAAAAGCCCAAATTCAAAGACAGGGTGAGGAAGATATGTATGCAAAGTCACAGCCTGGGGAAGCTGCCAGTGACTTCACATTTGGGAACCTGTATTTGGAGATGACAGAGCTGGTGTGGAGAACAGACAGAGAAGGCATTGGGGCTGATGGAGGAGTGAGGAGCACCACCCTGTCTTGGGTGAATGCAGAGACTGAAGCTTACAATGCCTCCAACCATTTGTTGTGTTATTTTTTGGTTTGGTTTTGTTTTTCATAGAAACCAAAAAGTAGTCCCTACATATTTACTGAGTGCTGAATTCTGAGAGAAACAAGCAAAAATAATCAGTACATATTTTTTGCTTCTAATTTTTTGTTTTAAAAGCTACTGTAAAGCTGACTTATTGCTGTATAAAGCAAGGCCATTGTCTCTGCAGAACCTCCACGGGGAGTAGCCTGGGGCATTGACAAAAGTCTTAGCATTTCAACATACAGGGAAAAAAAATAAATAAATAAAATAAAATTACCATAGTACAGAAAGTCAGAAATGGAAGAAGAGACAGAAAAACAAGTGAGAGTAATATAAGAATACTCAGAAAAGATACTTAAAGAAATATGACAAAATTCAGAAAAGCAAATTAATAATGAAATCCAAATTAATGTACAGAAAATAGAAATTGAAGCTGAAAATAAAAGATTTTTCAGGATGTAAAAAGCTCAACAGACAAGATTTTTAAAAACTCTAGAGAATGCTATGGAAGACCAAATGGAGAATCAAATTATTGACCTAGAAGGTAATGCACAGACAACCCAGGTAGAAGAAGAAAGAGAAATAGGAAAGAGGGGTGGGAAGAGATGAAACACTTCAAGAACAATCTGACTCCATTAAGAAAGCCAACATAAGGATAATGGGCATCCCAGAAGAAGAAGATAGAGAAGAGCGAACAGAAGGTGTATTTAAAAAAAAAAAAAATAGTGGAAAACTTCCCAAACCTGGGGAAAGAATTGAATATATAATTGAAACTAAAAGAACACCTGTTTATCTAAATGTGATGAGACCTACACCAAGACGCATTTTAGTAAAACTACCAAGATTTCAAGACAAAGAAAGAATATTAAAGGTGACTAGGGGCTTCCCTGGTGGTGCAGGGGGTTAAGATGCAACCTATGAAGCTATCTGCAACCATGGCAGAATGAGTTCAATCCCTGGCCAGGGAGCTACTTACATGGCACAGCAGACCTCTCCTGACTTGCCCGTTGCTCCCCTCAGCAGTGTATTTCAGTCAATCTGCCTGTTCTGTTCCCCACTCTCTCTCTGGTGAATCCTCTCATCCCCCCCACCTCTGGCCTGTACCCCAGTTCTTGTATGCATACATAAATAAATCTTTAAAAAAATTAAAAAACAAAGGTGACAAGGGTGGAAAAGGCAATCTATTAAAGTTTTCTAGTCTCATCCATCAGGCTTCCAAACCTACAGACAAGGAGAAAATAGAATGACTATTCAAAATACTTAAAGATAGAAACTGTCAGCCAAGACTACTATATTATGCATGAATCTCTTGCAAAATGAGGGAAAAATAAAGACCTTCCCAGACAAATAAAAGCATAAGGAGTTTGCAAACACTAAGCTTCCCCTATAAGAAATGTTGAAAGTTCTCCTATCTAAATGAAGTATGTAGAGACCAAAAAAATACTACTGAATGACTATTGGATGAATAAGGAAATCAAAGGAGAAATTAAAAATATGTGGAGACAAATAAAAATGAAGACATAAGCTACTAGACCCAGAGGAGGCAGCAAAAACAGGACTAAGAGGGAAATATACAGTAATACAGGCTCACATCAAGAAACAAGAAAAATTTCAAATAAATAATCTAATCTTAGCCTCAACTAGAAAACAACAAACAAAATGAAACCAAACAGAAGGATGGAATAATAAAAAATCACAGCAGAAATAAATGAAATACAAATCAAAACAAGGGCTCAAAAGACCAATGAAACCAAAAGCTTCTTTGAAAAATAAAGAAAATAGACAAAACTCTAGCTGGCTCACAAAGAAAAAGAGGGAGCCAACACTAATAAACAGAAATAAAAATGAAAGAGAAGTTACAACAGACATCTCAGGAAAAAAACAGAGATCAAAGAGATACCATAGGTCAAAAAACAAATTCTTAGAAGCATCCAACCTTCCAAGACTGAATCAGGTAGAATTAAAAATCTGAACAGACCAATTATAAAAAAGGAAACTGAAACAATAATCAAAAGTTTCCCAAAAATCAAAGCCTAGGACCAGATTCTTCCACTAGTTAGTCCTACCAATCCTTCAAAAATGTACAAATACTTACCTTTCTCAAACTTTTCCAAAAACTGAGAAAGAAGGAATGCTTCCAAGCATGATTTGTAAAGCCAGCAAAAACTGGTATAAAAAGCAGAAAAGGACATCTCAAAAATGAGAAAAAATACAAACCAATATCCCCAATGAACACACATGCAAAAATCTTCAATAAAATCTTAGCAAACTGAGTTCAACAAAACATTAAAAGGATCATACATGATGATCATAATGATCATAAAACCCTGGGATTTATTCCAGAGACATAATGATGGTTCAATATCCACAAACCAATCAATGTAATTTCTACATCAGTAAAAGGAAAGACAAACGTCATTATTAATAGATGGAGAGAAAGTTTTAGGTTAAGATTCAACATCCATTTATGACAAAAAGCTCTCAATATATGGAACTAGAAGGAAAATGCCTCAACATAGTAAAGGCCATTTATGGGGAGGAGGGGGAATCACAGCTAACATATCATACTCAATGATGAGAAATGGAAAGCTTTTCCTGTAAGATTAAGTATAAGACAAGGATGGTCACTTTCACCACTAGTATTCAAGATAATCTTACCTAAAGTGATTAGTCAAGAAAAAGATATGAAAGGAATCCAAATTGGGAAAGCAGTGAAACTAGCATTGTTAGCAGATGGCATAAAATATACATAGAAGACCCTAAAGACTGCACACACAAAAAAAAATGATTAGAAACAATAAGTCAGTACAGTGAAATCATAGGCTACAAAATCAATATACAAAAATCAGTTTTGTTCCCAAAATTAAATAACTAGAAGAAGACTTAACAAAAGAAGTGAATGATCTGTAAAATGAAAACTGTAACTCTTAATTAAAAGAAATACAAGACACATGGAAATGAAAAGATATCCCCTCCTCAGGGATTGGAAGAATTAAAATTGTTAAAGAGACAATCTTACCCCCCAAAATATGCAGTCAATGCAATCTTTTTCAAAGTTTATTACAATCTTCACACAGAAATAGAACAAACATTACTGAAATTTATATGAAACCATAAACAATGCTAAAGAGCTAAAACAATCCTGATGAAAAAGAAGTATTATCATACTTACAGGCTTCAGACTAAACTACAAAACAATATGGTATTGGAATAAAAAATAAACATAAACCAATGGATGTAATTGAGCGCCCAGAAATAAACCCACACTTACATGGACAGTTAATCTATGACAAAAGCTCCAAGAGAAAGGGAAGTCTCTTCAACAAATGATGTTGGGAAAACTGGACAGGCCTATGCAAAAGAATGAAACTAGACCATTATTCTCACACCATATACAAAAATTGATTCAAATTGAATGTAAGACATGGATGTAAGACCAGAACCATAGAATACATAGAAACATATGTAAAACATTCCCTGACATTGGTTTCAGGACTGTTTGGGGGGACTAGACTTCAACAGCAAAGGAAACAAAAGCAAAAATAAATGGGATTACATCAAACTAAAAACCTTCTGCACAGTGAAAGAAATTATCACTAAAATGAAAAAACCCTACCCCGATGGGAGAAAATATTTGAACATCATATATCTTCCCAATCAAAATATGAGCAGAAGCGCTAAATAGATATTTCTCCAAAGAAGACATACAGATGGCCAACAGACACATGAAAAAATGTCCATCATCACTCATCATAGAATCAGAGAAATGCAAATCAAAATCACAATGAGATAATCACCTCACTGCTTTGCAAAGAACCCATATCAAAAAGACCAGAAACAACAAGTGTTGTCCAGAGTGTGGGAAAAAACAAATCCTCATTTACTGTTGATGGGAATGTAGATTGTTCCAGTCCCTATGAAAACAGTTTGGAAATTTCTAAAAACATTAAAAATATATCTGCCCGATGATCCAGGAATTCCACTCCTAGGTATCTTCCCAAAGAACAGAAAAAACATGGTATCAAAGGGATATATGTACTCCAGTGTTCAGTCTCTCTATTTACAATGGCTAAGCTATGGCAACAAGTTGAGTACGCAACAACATATGAGTGGATAAAGAAGATGTGGTGGATACAGAATAGAATACTATTATTCAGCCATAAAATAATAAAATGTTGCCATTTGTGACAACTTGGATGGAACTGGAGCATATTATGCTAAGCAAAATAAGTCAGAGAGAGAAAGACAAATACCTGATGATTTCAGTCATGCATGGAATATAGAGAAACAAAACAAAGAAACCGACGAAACTAAACAACACAAAACCTAGAAATTGACTATAGATTTGAGGCTATGAGAGGGCATGGTCAAGGTAGGTCCAAAAGCAGAAGTGGACCAAATGGACTATGGCCGAGGATTATGGGTGGTGGGTGAGATGTGGTGACACACATCTGAAGAGTTGTGAGCCTATACCTCTGACTCAAATACAGCATTGTAAACCAATGGTTCCTTAATGAAAATAAATAACATTTTTTAAAATGCACACTACACCACATGAAAACTAAATATCGTATGATTCAGAACAAGCAAATATATAGAGATAGGAAGTAAATTAGTGTATGTCTAGGACTGGTGGAAGTAGAGATAGGAGGATGAGGAGTGTCTGCTGACAGATATAGGGCATATGTGCAGGGTGTGATGAAAATACTCTGAAATAGAAGTGACAGTCGTATAATCTTGTGATTATGCCAAAGACCTCTGAAATGTATACTTTAACTTTATAGTAGATAAATAATAGTTCAGAGTTGTTAAGAAAGTAATAGCATTCATATGTACAAACAGTAACTAGTTAGAAGTGAGATGGAAATGAAAACTCCATTTACAATCAAAACAATATTTGGCATACATTGGCAAAACCTAAAACTGTCTTCAAAGATACAGTTGTGAATCTGGATTTAGCTGGTTTTCTTTAATAGATTTTTATGTGTGCCTCTCAATATAGAAAGCCTCCATTTTGACTGGAAATAAAGTCTGGAAAACATATAATTTTTTTTCAAGATGCGGGAAATGGATACCCAAAACATTCCTAATAATCTACTTTATTACTACTGTCTAATAAATGTATTTTATGGAAATGTAATTTTTATTAAAACATGATTGAATAATAAGTTTAACTCTCCATCAAAAAGTATAGACCTCAATGTTAAAATTATTTTGCAAATATTTTATTGTCATGTTTGTTTTTTAATTTTTGGTTTTCTTAAGAAACTAATTGGGATCATTTATCTTCAACAAGAGAGAAAAAATTCTATTTGGTGATCTGAAGTCCTTCTAAAATATTTGTGAAAAAAATTTTGCTTGATACAGAATGATCTTAACTGATGAATTACTGTCTTGTTTTGAAAGCCTCACTGTTAGAAACCAAGAACAGATACCCAGGAGAGCATCCCAAGAGCTCAGAAGGGAAGACCTTCCGACCTGTGAAGAAAGGTGAAATCTCACATTAATTTATTTAATAAATTGACAGAAATACATGTCTTATTAAATTTTTGTTGCATTATATGTTTCAGCAAAACAACTCCTCAAATGCAGTTTAATATTATCAAATCAAAATATGACACCACATCTTTACTCTGCAATTCTTTCATTGTATGGCAGAAAAATCAGTTCCTTTATTAATGTAACCACTGCTGATCACAAATATAAATTGCTGTTCCTTGAAAAATATATGAATTTATTTTATATTTATATGACATACTTTTAAAAATAAAAGTTCATAATGAAACATTAGTTTACAGGAGTATTTTAAAAGTCCATTTTTTCTTAAGTGTATATTTATACTTTAGTTAATGTATTATTTTTTAAGTATGTCAGGGAAAAAAACCCAATTACTTTTCATATTACCAAATTATAAAACTTTTTCCTTATCAATTAATTTACTTTCATTCAACTATTCCTTTACCTTTTCTTGGCATTATGACTATGTAATTGCATATATTAGACAATGTCCAAAAAGCATTGATAAAATAGGTCTTGTATTAGAATTCCTTACTGTTGAGGAGAAAATAACAAGTGGCCCATAAGTTTATTTAAATATTTTTCTTTATTCTCTATCTTAATAGCTTTATCAAGATTTTTCAGAATTTTTGCAATTTATGAGTTTGTTAAAAACAGCTTTAATTACATATCCCAGTATACTGTAATACAAAACTTGAAGATGACTATATCTAGAACCAGGGTGCCTACATGTAGTCCTGGTTCTTCCCATTGAGTAAGGAAAGCACTGAGAATAGAATTGGGCAAAAGGCAAGCATCCAGCACATGTTAAACATTATTTTCTCTCAATCATATTTAAATAATAATATAAAACTTTATTTTGATGACATTGGTTTCCAATTTTAATTAGATATTGATATATTATTAGCACTAGCCTCCTATATCTTTGCATATTTGTCTTTAATTTTTATTAATATTTTATTTACCTCCCCCAATTCATATTATATTGTATTTTGCTCATTTGGTTCCATTTGAATCTTTATCATGAATTAGAATCTAATTATATTGGGTCATGAATTAGAATCTAATTATATTGGGTCAGTTGTTTTGATGATTAGCAATATATCTAATTTTATAGCATATTCTTTGATTGTTTGTAATACCCCCTAATTATTATTTCCTTTCTTCCTGTATTAATTGTGCTTTCTTCATTTTTATATTATTCAGTATTATGGAAAGTATATACTCATTTTTTCAAAAAATACACTACTGATTAATTTTTTCAAAATAATTTGCTCATAAGAATTTCTTAAATTGACAGGAGTGAAATGATATCTTTTGAATCCTTATATTTGAGAGATTAATTTAACATACCTTAAATAAGCCTCATCAATTTAAGTAACCTTTCTAAAAATAGCCCAAGACTTTTACATGGTGGCTTTATTGTTTTTAGATTATCTTTTAAATAGTTTTTTAAACCTGTTTTCTTTCAAAACCAAATTTCCAAATTATGGTAGATACTTTGTTTTCATATGGGATACTATTTTGATGATGAAAAGTTCAGATGCCAACTATTATAAATAAAAGTCAACCAACACACAAATTTATAGTAAAAGCTTAGTCCTTCTCTTATTCCAGACTTTGTTTCAATCTCCAGTTAGAACTGCCACCAAAAATTTCTAAATATATTCTCAAAGAAATTTCCCGTGTGTTACATATTCTGGTCTGTATAAACACACTGAGATAAGCTCTATGTACATACACTGAATCTCATTTTGAAGCTAAACTTAAAACTATTACTTAGACATCTGTGTTTATTTTCTTGGCTGACTACTCTCTTCCTATAACCTACTTTCTCTGGTCTTGAGCTTTTTATTTATGTTTCATTGCTGGGTCAACTGTAACTCTTCTTCAAGTTACGATTTCAAAAATAGAATTTACATTTTGGACCTTTGTAGGTGAAAGAGTATTCTCCTATGACCTGCATAATTAGGATATTAATAGCATATAAAATTCTGTACATCAAAACTAAGTAGGGGGGTCTCCCCTGGTGGCGCAGTGGTTGAGCACTGGGTTGCGAGGCTGCCCGCAGCCTCTGCAGCGCCGGTTCAATCCCCGGCCGCCGGCGAGGGTCCCACATGGCGCGCAGACCTCTCCTGCTGCGCCCGCTGTTCCCCTCAGCAGTGTATTTAGGTCCTTCTGCCTGTTCTTCTCCCCGCTCTGGCTCTGGTGAATTCTCTTGCCCTCCCACGCTTCTGATTGTACCCAGTGCTTGTATAAATAAATAAATAAATCTTAAAAAAAAAATTAAAAAAAAAAAAAAAACTAAGTAGGGGGGGTTTGGCAGTGTGAGAATAGAAACTCTGAGGTCCTTCCTAAGACTGAACAACAGATTTTGCATAAATCTGAAATTTTTGTATTTCTGGGCTTACAGAAAGTAAGGAAAATGACAAAGCACATTACAAATACAGCCATATAAAAATAAGCAAAACTTCAAAGAGTGACTGCTAAGTACAGGAAAGAAAGGTCTTTCTCTTCTCATGGCATCATTGCTGGAGGCTGACAGGAGGTGAGGGCAGGAGTGTTGAAACTGAGATTCCAAGATTAAGCCCTGATTCCTGAGAGCAGCAGAAGTGGTCCTGGTACCTATCAGATCTCAGAAGAAGAAAATACACATATTTTCTTGAGAAAAGAAAACATTGCCAAGGATTAAGACCAACTAAAATTATGAAACTAAAAAGAATCAGTCCACCACAAATGAGATCCAGTAGAAACAACATTCAGATTTAGATCCCAAAGGACTTCAAATAATAGAATTATCTATCATAATAAGTATTGGGTCCTGAAATATTTAAAACAATTAAAAAGATGAACTCACAAAAGTCAGTATGCAGAGTTTAACTATCGAAAATGTCCAGGAGGATAGTGACAAATTGTACTATAGTTTTAAAACTTGTCATTGTGGGAGAAAATTTGGGCAAATGTACATGCGTTGTTTAACATAAAGAGCAACTTTTGCCTCATTCTGAAAGAGGAACCAGGAAAATAGTCTGTATTCTTTTTTCTTAACATTTTTTTTTTTTATTTATACAATAGCTGGGGTTTAGGCGAGAGGCTCAGGAGGGTGAGAGGATTCACCAGAGACAGAGTGGGGAACAGAACAGGCAGACAGACCGAAAGCACTGCTGAGGAGAGCAGCAGTTGGGACAGGAGAAGTCTACCACGCCATGTGGGTATCTCCCTGACCAGCCGGGAATCAAACCCGTGCCTCAGAGGCTGCAGACAGCCTCACAGCGCTGCGCTCAACACACTGTGCTACTGTGGCAGCCCAACTTTTTAATATTCTTGGAGGCCAAAAATCAACACCTTTATTGAGACTAGAAGTCCAAAGCATGGTGTTATCATGGTCATGCTCTCTGACAACTCTGGGGAGAATCCTTTCTTGCCTCCCCTTCTTTCTGATAGTTGTCAGCAATAAATGAAAATATATACTGTACTCAAGGACTGAAGAATTAATATTGTGGAAATACCCATACTACCCAAAGCAATCTTTAGATTCAATTCAATCCTTATCAAAATCCCAATGGTGTTTTCCAAAGAAATAGAGCAATCCTAAAATTTATGTGGAACCACAAAAGACCCCCAAATAGCTGAACCAATCATAAGAAAGACCAAAGCTGGAGGTATCATACTTCCTGCTTTCAAACTATGTTACAATGCTATAGTAGTCAAAACAGTATTGTACTGGCATAAAAACAGGCACAGATCAACAGAACGGAATAGAGACTCTAAAGGAAACCCCATAAAAGATAGCCTTTTCCATAAATGGTGTGGGGAAAACTGGACTTTCATAAGCAAAAGAAGGAAGTTAACATTGTCTTACACCATACACAAAAATAACTTAATATGGATTAAAGAAGTGAATGCAAGACCTGACACCATAAAACTCCTAGAAGAAAATATATGTGGTAAACTCCTTGACATGGTCTTGGTAGTAATTTTTTGGATCTGATTCCAAAAGCAAATGTAACAAAAGCAAAAATAAACAAGCGGGACAATCTCAAACTAAAAGGCAAAGAAAACCAGCAAAGAAAACCATCAACAAAATGAAAAAGCAACCTACTGAATAGGAAAAAATATTTAGAAATCTTTTAAGGGGTTTATATCCAAAATATGTAAAGAACTCATACAATTCAATAACAAATGAACAAAAAATCTGATTAAAATGGGCAGAGTATATGAAAAGACATTTTTCCAAAGAAGACAAATGAAAAACAGATGTTTTTATGTGAAAAGATGTTTAACATCACTAGTCATCAGGAAAATGCAAATCACAACTATGATGCCAGCTCACACCTGTTAAATGACAGTTATCAGAAAGGTAAGAAATAACAAGTGTTGGTAAAGATATGAAGAAAAGGGAACCCTGTGCACATTTGATAGGAATATAAGTTGGTACAGTCACTACAGAAAACAGTATGGCATTTTCTCAAAAAATTAAAAGTAAAATAATTTTGATCTAGCAATTCCACTTCTGAGTTTTTACCCAAAGAAAACAAAAACACTAATTTAAAAAGATATATGAGTCCCTATGTTTATCAAAACATTACTTACAATAGTTGTATCATGAAAACAACCAAAGTTTTCCTCAATGGTATATATGGTAAAAAAAAAAGGTGATATGATTGATACACACACACACACACACACACACACAGGATACTATTCAGCCATAAAAAATTATAAAGTCTTGCCAATTTTAACAAGGTAGATGGACCTTGAGTCATGGAGATGTACTGTACAATATGGTTACAATAGTCAACAACAGCATTATAAATTTGAAAATTGCTAAGAGAGTATCTCTTAAAGTTCTCATCTTAAAAAAAGAATCCCATAACTGTGCATGGTAATGGGGGAAAAAAGGAAAAATAATATTGTATTGAATATTTGAAAGTACCTAAGAGAGTAAATTTTAAAAGTCCTCATCACAACAAAAATAAAGAAAAAAAATGTAACATGAGGTGAGAGATGTTAACTAGATTGTGTGGTGATCACTTTATCATGTATACAAATATTGAATCATGTCATGTACCTGAAAGTAATATATGTTATATGACAATTATGCATCAATTTCTTAAAAATTTATTTATTTATACAAGCACTGGGTACAGGCAGAAGCACAGGAGGGTGAGAGAATTCACCAGAGCCAGAGCAGGGAACAGAACAGGCAGACTGATGAAACACACTGCTGAGGGGAACAGCGGGCGCAGCAGGAGAGGTCTGTCGCACCATGTGGGACCCTCGCCAGCACCCGCGCCCAGCGCTCAACCGCCACGCCACCAGGGCAGGCCCTGCATCAATTTTTTTAAAAAAAGAAAATTCTCCAAACTAAATAAAATTCTCCAAACTAAATTCTCCAAACCAAATAAAGCATAGAGTTTCCTAGGAGTGGTGAACATGGAAGTGGCACGCAGGGTATGTTCCTGGCTGGTATGGTAAAGGGTGAATTCCTAAGTGTTTATTTCATTGTTACCTTTTATAATTTGCATTTACATAACATCTTTTTTTCCCTCTAAAATTTTAGCAGAATTTTCTAAAATACTAAATAGATACTGGCTATTGCTGTCATATTCCACTATTGTGGGAAGTTAGTATGGTCAACTCTGATTAGCTCTGTCGCAGGTGATGGGGAGTTTTTTAGTTATAGGATTTTTCTTTACATTTATAATTTAAGTGATGCCAAGAGGTGGCTAGATGTAAACAAGTATGTTCTTAGCAGTTGTTCTAGCAAATTGGTCTGTAAGAATTTCTCTAGTAGCTATGCATTCTAGCTAAAGAATTTGAAAATAACACACTCAGGTATTTGTGCCAAAGGCTTAGGAAATGAGACACTCTTTCCATTTCCTAAAGAGCTTAAGGGCATACTTTCATTCTCAGAGGGAAAAAGATATGTTTCAAGTGATGAAATTCAAATTAATTATCAATAACAGAATTCCCTTTGCTTCTTTTCTTTGGTTTCTGCTAAGCCCAAGTCCTACTCTGGAAGAAGTCCACTCCTGGGCTCTGTCATTCGACAAGTTAATGCTCACCCCAGCAGGAAGGAATACTTTCCGTGAATTCCTCAGAACAGAATTCAGTGAAGAAAATATGCTTTTCTGGATGGCATGTGAAGAACTGAAAAAAGAGGCTAATAAAAACATTATTGAAGAGAAAGCAAGGATAATATACGAAGACTACATTTCTATTCTTTCTCCTAAAGAGGTGTGTATATACTCACCAAAAGATTTTCTCCCAAGGCCATTGGTAAAATTACCCCTTCAGTGTTTGGTCATGACTCCACCCACTATTCATAGTAGATAAATCCCTTTGACCAGGGTCCTACAAATGGGTTCCAATGCCTCTGAAAATCTAAAGATTTTTGTGCACCTTCCTGGAATAAAAAGTGTCCATACCTCTCATCAGTTTCTTCAGAAGGGTCGTCTATGCACTTCTATGTTAACACTGTTTAAAATTATTACACCCTATAAACATTTCTTATTAAAAAATATATTCTTTCATTCTATACAAAGCCTTTCATATGGGTATTTTTATTTTATATAATTATGGCACCACTAATATGATATTGATGTTACAGAGGTTTTCCCAGGGCATCCTTTTTTCATATTAAAGAGATACCAGGTGAGTCAAATCAAGCAAGTTTTTGTTCCTTCAAATCTAAAATCTAGAATATTAGGTTGGTCTCAAAATTAGGTGCCTTATAGTTCTCATTATAAAATCATGCATTCATTTGTACATGTGCCACTAAGAATGTAAAATGAATAAAACAGACCTCTCCCAACAGGGACCTCACACACCAGGGTAAGACAGACATGGAGCCCCTGGTGAGCTGATGGGGTGTCCTAACAGGGGCAGGTGGAGTGAGCTATCAATAGTAGGAGAGTTGGGAATAAAGAAGAGGTCCTGGAAGAGGCTGTAGATGGACCAAGGATAATAAAAAGGAAATTACAAAAACACAATAGGATGAAGACCTAGACCTTGTAATAGATGGGCCAAGAATAAAAGCACACAGATTAAAAAAAAAAAAAAAGACAGAACAATCTATGGGAGCTTGGGATGGATTTCTAAAGAGAAGTGAATCTAATAGAACTCATTTCTTTGTGTTGACAGGTCAGCTTAGACTCCCGAGTAAGAGAAGTCATCAACAAGAACATGGTGGAACCTTCCCAACACATATTCGATGATGCACAACTTCAGATTTACACCTTAATGCACAGAGACTCATACCCCCGATTCATGAACTCTTCTCTCTATAAGGATTTGCTTCAGTCCTTATCTGAGAAATCAGTTGAAGCATAGGATGTTATCAAATATATTTATTATTAATAAAATAATAAAAGAACTCAAGGACCACATCTAGTACAGGGAATTTAGAGATAGTGGGACCTCCTGCTGGAGTAATACTGGGGCTATTTTAATAACAGATGCTTCCTTCTATAGATGGCTAGATATTCACAATGTAAATTGCAGCAGCCTTTAGTGATACTCTTTTTTTATTTTAATGGGGTATGACTATTTTAAAAAGATAGTGTTTCCATTTACAACACCAATAGCATGTTCTCAACGACAAAGGACACACTAGAAGCTCCATACTGCCTAGAGCATGTCTGGCTACTGGAGCAAACAGGACCCCTTCACCATTTTGCATGAGTTCAGTACCTGATTACTCTTCCCCCAAAGCAAAGATAGTCAAGTGTCTCTCAGCTACTCCTCCCTTCCATCAAGCTCAGTTTTGAACATTTCACTTTTTGATGCCATTATGCATCAAACCCAAATACTCATTTTATAAAGATGTGACTACTACTTTAAAAATATACCAGTGTCTAAAAATATACATATGTAGACACATATGTTTGTATCTATATATGGTTAGTGTAAAGTACTGTTCTCTTATGTGGATCAGTCTTAAATGTTTGGTAAAAGAAGTAGTGCTTAGAAAATTCTTTTGTTGAAAAGTTACTGTTATCAGAATCTGCCAACCTAAAGAATGGAATTTATAACTTCACAACTTAGTCATGTTCATAACTTTCAAATAAGCGTATTTCCATTTTTATTATTGAAAGAAATATGGGCATTTTCCCTCTAAAAAATAAAGCACAAGAATTTTATCTCAATCTTTTTTTTTCAGATGTAAATATTTGGGAAATATAAGATTAAGTAAGTAGGAAGACATACAAGGTATCTTTTAGCTCCCTGACTAGGATCTTGTTTAATCCCACTATTTTATCATTGGCAAATTGTTAACTTTATGACTTATAGGTAAAAATGTTGGCTTGTACCCTACACCATCCAAAGAAATCCATCACTACAATGAATGGGAAAGACATTCACAGTTTGGACTGATTTCAGCAGTGGGTTAGCAATTAATTTGAGGGCAATTAATAAGAGGGCAAATTAATTGGCCTCTTAAGCCCTATGTAGGACAGGCTCCTCTTGGTCATTCCCTAACCCAGACCTCAGCTTGATGATTTCATTACTCTCCTTAGGCCCCTCACCTGAAACCCTCACCCTCATTCTTGGCAAACCAGTTTACCGCCTACATGAAAACTTCCCCCAATACCTTCTTCTTCCCATGTAACCTATAAATATGTATAGATCAACATCTGTTCTCACCTTCTTCCATCCAGTCCCCAAAAAAGTGTTCCTTCTCCCTTTCAAAGCATCACTCCTTTGCTATAACTTAGTCTCACTTTTTCCTTTAACATAAAGGATATAGTTATGGTGAAGGCATAAAGCCTGCCATTCAGTCAGTAGTTTACATTCAAGGAAGGGCAGCGGATGTAACCATGTCAGCTATAGTCAGGACCACTGACTGGAACAGGAGCATACTGAACTATGAAATCTTGAAGGGCTATAGAAAGATTTCGGTGAAGCTCCAAAATTAAAACCTACAGAACAAGAACAGTATGTGTGTTAAGGGGCGAGGTTGTAGGGAAGATATTCTTAATTGAAGCAAACCCAAATAGGTCCAGCTGTGGACATGCAGAGTACAAGATAACATAGGAAAAATGTCGAGAAACCAATTGAATGGAGGGTCCAGTGTGGTCCAGTCTGGGTTGACGTGCTGATTTGCTATTTTTAAGCACACAGATGAATGAGATTATCAAGAGAGTTGTAGTCTTAAAAAGGGCTGAGGGTAAATCCTTGTAAGGATGGACAAACAAGGGCTCCCAAGGGAGAGTTAGGATTCACCTCTCAATACAGCTAGGAAGCAAGCCAGGGATGTGGGGAACACAGTAGCAAATAAATGGGTGTGTAATCAGAGGACAAAGGTCCACAGTGGTAAGTGAAATACTCTTACTTAGAATTTTGCTCCACTGATTTTCCCACACCATATCGTCAGGTTCACCTTGACTTTCTCCTACCAAACACATCCTTAGATTCCCCAATTTCAAACAAACCTGACTTATGTAACTGCTGATGTTTCTCTTTCCTTTTTCATCAGACTTCCCACAATAGTCCACTCTTGCTGTTTCTTGTCATTCCTCCCACACAATGCACCATCTTGCTTTTACTGAGGTCTCTCCCTGCCACATCCAACATACACTATTTTCCAGATCTTCCCAGTGATCTGCTAAGTTTACTGACATCACTGCTGCTGCCTTGCTTGAAATACTACTTCCTTGTTCATGAGGTGTGCTCGTCGTTCATTTTCTCTCTCATCTTTCTCCTTTCTCTCCCCAGGCAGAAGGGCACAGCAGCTGGGCTCTGGAGGCACTTCCTGACTCCACTTACTGCAGATTGTGATGCTTAGCCTTTCTGAGTCAACTTCTTTATCTATAGAAATGGGGGTAATAACAGTTCCTCACCCCTAGCATTGCTGTAAAAATTGAAAGATCCATATAAAATACACATTAGTTATTGCTATTACTCTGTACCCATCCCTGTCAAGACCCAGCCCCCTGACCACCTAGTGAGTCACCTAAGGTCTTGACTCCTTTTTTAGTCTCCCAAATATCACCATATCCTACTGTGATTACCTTCTAAATATTTCTCATGTGTCTCTGCTATTTCTTCTGATCCCATTTATCTCTCATCTGTTTGCATCATTGCCAAAAGTCTCCTAACTAACCTCCCTGCACCCATCTGGGCCATTCATATACATCTTTCAAGATGCCCTAGGTGTGAGGTATGTAATGCACATTTGAAGAGGTGCAAACCGATATTCCTAAAATGTATAGTAACCAAGGTTACTGAAGTTAAGAAATAAAATATCCTAAGGTAATCTTTCCCACATATAAATCTGCTTGATTGTACCTTCACTCCCTAAAAATTTTAGTAGTTCCTGACTGCCTGGAGTACAATAGTAAGTTCTTGTAATAGTGTATAAGCAAAGGCTTCTACAATCAGGCTACAGGTTCTGAAGCCAACCCTATGTATGCTTTAGACTCTAGAATATATATATATATATATATATATATATATATATATATAAAAGGCACATATCCCACTTCATACTTTCATAACTGAGAGCAGTTATGGAATGGTTATGTTACCTACTTTCTGCTACCCTTTAAATTCTCACAAAAATGTTACCCTTCACTCAGCTAACTCCCGTCATTCTTTCAAGATTTACCCTACATATTACCTCCTCCAAGAAGCCTTACTTGATCTCCTAAGTCCATTTTAGTGGGTGCCATTTTTAGTGTTCCAAGAATATCCTGTACAATACATACCACCTGAGTTGAACAAATTATCCATTTATTTACACATATGTCATCTCCATTAGACTGTAAGCACAGGAGTTCAATTTATATACATCTAGCTTAGAAGGACTCAATAAATATTTGAAGTAGAGTGTTAAAGCATGAAAACTGAACTTTCCATAACTATAAAATAAAAACTCCATTTCAAATGTGTTTCACACATGTCCTATCTCAGAAAGATATCACAGTTCATGTGACTAGGAAACTCTTCTACTACAGACAAATTCAGTAGGTAAAATTATAGTACCATCAATGTATGTGAATGAATCCAGAAGCCACCCCCAAATTCCCCACAAATTCAATGCAATTCCAAGGTTTTTAGTAAAATTTGACAAGCTGATTTGGTTGGAATGATTGACTCTCCATTTAGAAAAAGTGTAAGTACACATTATTATAATTTCAAAATGGTTTAAAGAGTTAGAAGCTTTTCTAAAAAAGAACATAGCTTACTGGAAGAAAACATATTTATAATGAAAAAATCAATAGTTTTATCTCAGATGAAAAAGGTCTTCCTCAGCAAAACATAACATCCAGAAATCAATGAAAATAGATTAAATTACACTTAAAAAAGTTTAATCATGTATCAAAAAAGACATAAAAACAATCAAAACACAAACATCAGAATGTATTAGAAGTGCCTACAAATTAATGAGAAATAGACCTCCATACAAAAAAGGAGACACAATAAAAAACAAAATTAATAGACGAAATCAACTGGCTAATAACAGATACACTTTATAAATGTAAAAATATAATCATGAATACAAAGTGAGATATTGGTTGCTATTTTTTCCTAGGTTTGCAAGAATCAAAAGGATTAATAATATCCAGTATTAGCAAATGTATCAGGAAATAGGTATTTATATCCTAACAAGTGGTTAAACTAGTGTAACTTTTTGAAAAGCAACCTGGCAATATGTAGCATTCTGAAGATACACATCCACTAAATGAACAGTTAAACTTCTAAGAATGATAGTTCCTAAGAACAATGGTAAGAAAACTATCCATAAGGGAGTAGTTTTTAAAGGGACTGTTATCTATCTATACAGTGCTCTATGGTGAAAATGAATGTAATACATCTACACACACTGGCAGAAGTATTCTAAAAGTAAACTGTCAAATGAAAAAAGCAACTTGTAGGATATGTATAATGGTGCACCCATCGATAATACCAATAATGGCCATCCTCTCCCCCCCAAAAAAAATTCTTCTCATTTACTAAGCTGAAACTGGCTTTTTCTAAGGTATTTACAACTATTGTTTAGTACCACATTACCCACAACTATAGGACGGTATTCCTCCTTACAAATCAGACAGATAGGCAAGGTCACTTGTCTCACAGCAAGTTATAGTTCAAATTGAATCTGCACAGATCAAAAACCCATGCTCCTAACCATTACACAATGCTAATTTGTTAGGAAAGAAGGTTAGAAAGCCTGGTATGATACAATACACAGGAGCATGGAAAACTGAGAAAATCAGAGTCAGAAAGATTCATGTTCTCTAGTTCATGATTTTGACCTAGAAGAAGACAAAGGCAATGGAACCATTTTCATGAGGCGATAGTTAAAAACAGTCTTTATCCAATCCTCTTTGCTCCCAGAACTCATAAAGGCTCAAGTAGTCATGGTCTTTTTTATCACATATTAACATGACAAAATAAATTTATTTTAAAATATCAGCCTTCATATAAAAATATGATTCTACTGTGTCTTAAAGTAAAAAGTGAGGGGTTTTTTCCCTATTAGTTACTGAATTTGGAGGTAAACTTTCTTAAATTTTCTTTCCTGACATGTACATAGCCAAATTCTTTTATTTTGAATCATCTAAAGTACAGCAGTCACCAAAGAGGATTTCTCCTAAGGAATGCAACTTAACCTCATGGAAGATAAAATAATGACTTTGACATCAACTTGAATGAACAATCCCAGAGGAATATTCTGTAAAGGGAAATAACAAAAGATGTTAACTGTAAGAAAACTAGGAGTTAAAATTTAGTAGAATGGGAAATCCGAACAACAAAAAAAATCTACTTAATCATGAATTTTTTTTTAAATATACAGCAGGATGATTATAATTAATAATCTGTACTTTATCTTTGAAAGTGCTAAGGAATAGATCTTAAACATTCTTAGAAGATAAAAATTGTAACTGTGTGGTGATATATACTAACTAAAACTTATTGTGGTGTTCATTTCACAATACACACACATATTAAATCGTATTGTACACCTAGAATTAATTAATTGTATTAATTCGTATGTTTTTAATAGGAAGAGAACTAGCAAGCACTTATCTACGGATGTATTTTGATCATTTAAAAGAGGATTAGGATTACAAGGAGAAAAAGAGATCAGTGAAACAACATTGAGACAAATCAGCCTGATATAGATCTATGACTTTAATGCTCCTTCCAGATCACTTTGCTTCTGTAATTAATTGAAAATCTTATAGTGCTCCATAGGTTTTGGTGTTCTATCAGTACTTTTTAAAATCATTATACATTTACTTAGCTCAAACACACATCCAAAACAATTCAGGATTTTTTGCTTTTTTTTTTTCCTTCAGTTGCTTGCAGCAAGAAACCTGTTATCAAGACCTTCCTTCTAACTAACTTCCCTGAACTTCCTCACGCACAGAGGGTCTCTCCACATCATGGGCAAAATGCAGCTTCTCCTAATTTAGCTATTCCAGTAGAAAAAGTATTTCTGCCATCTTCCACACAGTAATCCCAGAAAAAGAGCATGAAGTAGGGTGGGGCATTATGACTTAGAGACCCACTAGGGTCATATGGAAGTGAGAAGGCATCCCTTAAATGAATGATATAAGATGTTTGGGAAATAAATGACAAAAAGATAGAAGCTATAACTATGCCATTCCATTCCAGTGCTCTTGTAGTTTTTGTGCTATATCATCAGTTATACTTTCCAACATCACCATCCAATGGAAGCACTTGGCTAATTTAACCAGAGTATGGCACATCATATGTAAGATATTCCTATCTTTGCAGTCACGATCATTAAGGAAAAAAAAAATATATTAGCTGTCTTTTTATAGCACCCAGAGGAACCAGAACTAGGTAAGTCATTTGAGGTAATCATCTGTGCTTTCATTTTCCATCCACCAGATGGATAAACAAGTACAAGAGTACACATATTAACGTGGGGGAAAGAAATTTCAATTAATAATAACTGTTGCATCACTTTGAAGAATTAAGGTGCCAAAAGAGATCTCAACACGCTAGCTCATATTCCTTCCTTTAAAGTTGAAATTTAAAAAAACATCAACCGGTAGTTAGCTATCTATCCTATTTCCTCAGGTGCAATGACACAAACATAACCAAGAAAAACTATTTCATAAGCACCTACTATGTGACAAACATTTTTACAAGTGCTAAAGACAAAGCAGTAAACAAGTGTCACATAAAAACTTTTTTCTAATAGTCACAACTATTGGTTATCTAACAGATTTGTGATTATTTTTTTTCTAAAACATTTTTTTTTAAAGATTTATTTATTTATTTATACAAGCACTGGGTACAGTCAGAAGTGTGGGAGGGTGAGAGAATTCATCAGAGCCAGAGCAGGGAACAGAACAGGCAGACTGACGAAATACACTGCTGAGGGGTGCAGCGGGCGAGACAGGAGAGGTCTGTGCGCCATATGGGACCCTCACCAGTGGCCAGGGATCGAACCGGCACTGCAGAGGTTGTGGGCAGCTTCGCAGCCCAGCGCTCCACCTCTGTGCCACCAGGGGAGGCCCCCAAAACACTTCTTTATTACTACTGATTGACTTCAATTTACTTAAGTTTTCTTCAACATAATTCCTCCATTACAACTTAGGAAGTTGTCACTCATCTATTCACTGTGAAGTAACATCATTAATGCTGATACTTTGCTTATTTTTAAAACAGAAAAATATGTGGATTTTATGTCAGTGATTATTCAGAGCATTTCCCAGCGAGCTACTCAGTTCCTCTTGAATGACTAATTTTCTATAGCTATATAATGTGTGTCAGGAGGTGGGGAAGGGGGGATAATTGTTCATTAAAACTTTAAATTGCAACATTTTTAATTACAGTTTTTGAGAAGGAAACTCAACTCAAATCCCCAAATTACATTTGTACTATAAGGACAATCATCACATACCTATAAAAATTCTAAGTATAGCCTGTTATTATTTTTGCTGTCCTATTTAAACATTCTTCCATTTGTAAAACATATATAGATTTTGATATCTAGGTGTACATAAACATTTCTGAACTTTTGCCGTGGTCTAGCAAAAACCTAAAAGCCAAAGTTACAACTCTCAGGTAAGGAAGAGAAGTAAAGTGGTTATTTTCTGCATGCCTAGGACGGCTCTTCATTAACTTAATTTCTCTGTATGTTCATTTAACAAATACTTTGCTCAGGAAATAAATATTACCAAATAATACCCTTGAAAACATTTACTTCCAGTAATTTATAACTGGCTAGTGTTTCCTAATGGTTAAAAGCTATTTAATCTCTCACATTACATACACTAAGTATACACATGGGACACACTTGCATGCTCTACTCATCCCTCATTGGGGTTCCCAGGAAAGAGAAGAACATAATACTGCTGCTTCTATACTACTGCTCAAAACTAGTTTTCACTTAAAACTGGGCATGCACCATTTAATTAAAACGAGAGGGGAAACGTTCAAACAAAAGGTAAAGTAAGTTTCAGTATCTAAATAAAATGACAAAATATGATGTAAGTTTAATAAGAAGAAACTTTATTGAATTACAAATTTTAAAATGGATCACTTAATTTAAAAGTGGGGCTACTTTCACGTCTTCTAAAACTCATTCTTTCAAAAACGCATTTCCTTTCTGAAATGATAAAACAAAAGGTTAATCTGTGAACCTACGGAGTAGATGTGCAATAGTATCAGTGGGCCAATTCAATTCTGACACATGGAGACAACATGGGCCTGTATATGCTGTTTTCTGCATGACATCAAACTGATTTGTAGTAAGAAATGGGAAAAAATAAGAAAGGGGAATGAATGCAAAGCATATACTGAGGTCTTTCTATAGGTGGTTAATAGAATACAGACTTAGCATGATAAAACGTAGACTTTTGTAACAGGAGCCTTGAAGATGTGCTAGGGTAAATGAACCCTAAGGAACCTCTATGAAAATCATTTTTTTCTTATTCCTAACAGAACAAATAGTACACACTTAAACAAAAAGTAAATGTAATCATGATATCTGTACTGTAAAAGGAACAGCATTATTGCCCATATATTCTGCTTTTTCAACTATCTCATTCATCGTGTAACAGAAAAAGTCAACAAACTAGACTGGATAAAAATATTTTCTATCAACCTCCATATGGAAAGACCACAGTTTTAAAATTACACAGTTCTAAACTTAATCCTTGGTCAGTACAGCGTTCCAAATCAAAATCAAGTTATGAACTGTTTACAATAACTTCACTACACTAAAAAGCTAACATTTTCTTCTCAGTATATCTTCCTAAGCAGGGGGAAAAAAAAAAACAACCTGAAGATTTCATTCTTTTTCTGTGCTGGGATTTCTGAAAAGCCTACTAAACAGTTTTCTGCAAACTTAAAATACACTACAAGTCAAACAGCTAACTAAACAAACCAAACTGATTTCAACAAAGCAAAGTCTTGTTTCCAAAGTAAAATCTATTAAGAACAATAAACATGTACAAGAAATTACAAGAAATGATCAGTTACAAATGCAAAATAATATCCAATTATCCCAGACTTGTGAACATAGTAATTAGAATCAATATCATATGCTAGTTCAAATATTATGTACAATTTAGATAAGCTGGTCAAGGCATTATTTGAATACACATTGTATTTGGTAAACTTGCAATTATACTGCCTCTTCTCCTACTTTAGTATTTGCAGGTACATAACAATATGGGAGAAAAATGTAATTTTCATTTATGTATTAACTGAGAAGAATAACTTATCTGTTATTTCAGTTTCAGGCTGGAAAAATGTTAAGGTATGTTTCCTTTAAGAAGGAAAAACGTAAAAACTAACTGCCCAAAGTTTAATTGATAAAAGTTTAATATCATCTTACTTATAAAAAAGAAAAAAATGTCTTGAAACAGATACCATACAATTATAAGGTCTCCCTATCGATCTGAAACTACAGAATGCATGGAAGGAATGGGTGCTATGTCAAAAACATAACTAACTCAAGGGATAGAGTTACTTTTAAAATCTGATTTGCAGGAAACTAGTTGCTTGGCCTAGCATTAAAGCTAATTACAAAATCCATTTTCTTAGTGGTCCAGAGAGTTTGCCAATTCTTCCAACTCAACAGAACTGTCAAAAAAAGAAGAAATATTATATGAGACCTTTAAAGACAAACAATGGGCATATAGTTTCTCCCCTCCCCCATTTAATACAGCATATACTTATACTGCTAAAGAGACATTTTTGAGAAGGATGTTATATTTTTCAAACATGAAAAATATAAAGGCTTCATGTTTTTCAAACATGAAAAATACAAGGGCTTCAACAATTTAGAATAATATGAATGTATAAAGAAATACTTATGAAATATTAAGTACCTCCCTTCTTAATGTTTTCAGGTTAAAAAATAATTTCAAACTTGAACTTCTAGAGTCAGTCATCCTAGGTATCAGTTTTCTATGCTGTTCTGAACTGTCTTAAATCAAATAGGTACTATTTACAAAATTTATGATGCAGACTGACTATGTTTAAAACAAACTGCAATAACCCACTAATAATAATCATCATTCATCATGTAACACAAATTTAAGAAAGCTATCTGAAAAAGTGAGATATTCTCAACATTGAAAAAAAAAATGAAAGTCTATTTTAAACTATGAAAAAACTTCTGCCAACTCAGGATAGGAGAAACTGTTTCAAACTATGAAGATGATCAAAATCAGTTTGGCTCCAAAGACTACATTCCTGCTCTCATAACTAGTAACCTTCCCAACTCAAAAAAGTAAGTCTTTGTATATAACAAAGTGGGTACTAGTCTCAACCCCTAAAATAGTATCTAAAGTCAAGTCAATTACCATATTTGTGGAGGTTATTCCCTCTCTGTCTGGTTTTCAATTCACTTCTGATTTTCAGAGAATGTCTTAAACTCTAAGTAACTCAAAATAAGCATTAAACTGAAAAATCTGTCACTTAAAAAATCTTGCACAAACTTCATAAAAACGAATAAAAATAACTAGCATGATTGAAACACCAACAACTATCAGGCATTTTAAATTTATTAACTCTACTCTCATCACAATGTATGATTTAACATACATGAAAAATTACAATTCAGTGCCTCCCTGGTGGTGCAAGGAGTTAAGTCTCAGCACTAGCAAGCCATGGGCAGCCATTGCAGCACGAGTTCGACCCCCAGCGAAGAAGCTAACTCGCCAGGGAGCTAACCCACTTGGTACAGTAGACCTCTCCTGTCTTGCCTGCTGCTCCCCTCAGCAGTGTATTTCAGTCAATCCGTCCGTTCTGTTCCCCAACTCTGTCCCTGGTGAATCCTCTTACCCCATACACCTCTGGCCTACAACACAGTTCTTGTATGCATAAATAAATAAAAATAAATCTTTTTAAAAAATTACAATTCAGTAATGGTAAGTGGCAAAAAAGTTCAAAATCAGTTTGGCTCCAAAGACTACATTCCTGCTATGTGAGCCTCCCCAACACCACAGTCCTAACTTCCCCACACGTATTAACAATAAAAATGGTCTTAGGACTGATGTATAATTCTTCTCTCAATTTTAAATTTTATTTTTTGTGCTTTACAAAAAAATCACTAACAAATAAATTATTTAAATAACATAAACCTGATCCTTTTTAGACTAATTCAAGAGTACACAAGTGATATGATTGATGTCTTGATAAAAAAGCCTACCAAGTCGTAAAAACACTCATCTGTAATTGCTAAATAAAAATTGAAAAACACTCAACTGAATTTCAACAAGATGAAATAATTCTTTCAGAATCAGAAAGAATCAGAATCAAAGATATGTAATACACATAAACCGATTTTCCAGAAGTATAAGAGTTGAAGCAATTTAATATACAGGACTGTGATAATAACACATTTAAGATTCACTGCTGTTATTCCTGCATCAAAATAGTAAGTTAACACTATTCTAATAGCACAGAAAATTTATATTTCATAACAAATGGTTACTCAAGGTCTTCCAGAATACTGGGCAGTGTGAAACTAGGAATATATTTAGATGTCAAGATAGATATCTAGGTAGGCTTAAGAAAATACCTAAAGAAATTATTATAAATGAGTAAAATATCTATTTTTTGAAGGATCCTTTTCATCTTTCTTAAAAATTGTTTACTCTTCCCTTAGAGGCATATGACCCACCTTCTCCACCCCCAATCCCTATTTAGATGATTTTTAAGTGTGAATTGTAAAGCCACACTTTATGTGGATTATACAAAAATTTGACCCTAATTTGTCTGAGTGATGAGTCAATCTTCCTGGATTAATGAAACCCCCAAGGAGAAGACCTTATGACAATTAAGTTCCTTTTGGAGGATATGTCTTTAGGCATATAAAAGGTGGTTGGAGAAAGTCTCTCCCTTCACTTGCTATTTTCAATTGCCTACAAACTCAAAATAATCAATATACCAAAGTAGCATATTTTGGATTGGCATATTTGTATACACTTCATTATCAATGTTTCAAAATTTACCATGAATTGAATAGCAGTAGTGCATGCCCACTGTCAAATACATAAGGAAATAAACAAAACATAAATCCAAAAATAGGCCATACCTTCCATCGATTTCCACATTCATTACAGACAACAAATGTTGTCATTGGTTCATCAGCACTACGAGTTTGTACCTGCAGCAAAATCAAGTGAAAAATATTACTTTTTACAGTACTACAAAAAGTTTAACCTAAATAAGAACATTCTATGTTGGCAAGGATATGGAGAAAAAGGAACCTCCACGCACTGTTGATGGGAATGTAGACTGGCCTAGGAAAACAGAATGGAGGCTTCTCAAAAGATTAAAAACAGATCAACCATATGACCCAGCAATTCCACTTCTAGGTATCTATTCAAAGAATATAAAAACACTAAATCAAAGGGATATATGCACCACTATGTTCACTGCAGCAACATTTACACTGGCCAATCTAGAGAAACAACCTAAGTGCCCAACAACATGAATTGGAAAAAAGATGTGTTATATATAAATAATGGCGACCCTGAAATAAGCTCAAATAAGCTACGTAATATCAAGAGAATACACATTCCAAACTTCAAATTTCCAAGTTCTCCCTTCTTTGTTTTTTCATGTTTATTACATCAGGTTAGTTACGGGGGAGAAGAGGAAGATGGAAGAACCTATATACTAAATAATGGTGCATTTTGAGTTAGGTTTATTTAAATTTAATATAAGAAGTTCAATTCAAGTATTTCATCACTTCAAAAATCAGAAGCTTCACGATATCCATAAATTATCAACATGATTTTTTAACTCAAAAAACTGTATCTGAAGATATATTTTCAAAGTAACAGCCTTCTGTTTAAGGTGTTGATATAAAAATGATTTGAAAAATCCTAAAATATTTTACATCAACTTAATATTGCTATCTAGAGGCTTAAAAGTAGATATGAAAAACCTTTGGTTCTATGGAAAAAACATCTGATCTCTGCTGGGTACACGAGAATCACACTCAAGGGTTTTGTGTCTGTTGTCAATTTTACCACTTTACAAGTTTTCTACCTAAAGAGGGAATTTTGTGTGATTAAGAGATTATAAATATATTTACTGGTAGAGTTATATTTATTGGTAGTGTTACTGAACGCTGAATGTAGATAACAGAAAAGGAAAAAAATCAGCACTTGAAAGGAAACATTATTTACATATCTAGCCAACTTTTCATATCTGTTTAGATTTATAAACAAAGACAAGTTAACTCCAAAGCTTTCATTCTGAATATACTTTGATTTTGAGTTCTAGTGTTCTCCATTTAGAGCCACTATTTTTTTGCTGTTTTCACACATATAAGACTTACTCTGTTTGTATCTAATCTAAAAGTAAGACTCTGGTGAACTGATCCTATAGCAGAAATTTTTGAGAGGATAAAACCACAACCTATATAACACAAAAGCGATGACTTCAAAAAGCAAAAAGAATCAAAAACATCAATCCTATTTTAAACCATAATTTCTAATTTTAGCAAGGTTAGCATGTCTTTGCTTGCAGTATCTAGTTTCCCCTCATGGAATTGCTGTCTGTTGTGTGGCTTTCTACATGCTTGAGGCATATACATGCAAATATGGACTTATGTTGATTTTCCTGTTTATGAAACACATGTGGTTAGCGTATATAAGCTTATATACCTTTTTCAGTTATAAAGGGGCGCAACATTCCATTTTCAGATATAGTACTGCATTTACCCAATCTAAATTCTCTTAACTTTTAAAAAAAGTTTCATTTAGCCATACTTGTAAATCTGACATCTCAGTGTCTTATTTTGCAGAAGTATAATACTGATAGTTACTGAAATATATCAACATTATGAGAACAGTCTCAGAAAATCGTTTGAATAGTTTTACATGTTTGTAATCAGAGAAAAATCTCAGCAAAAAAATTCTATCCTGAAAATATCATGTATTATAACATATTAAGTAGAAGTAGAAAGGCATTTAAGTTAAAGTTTCTTTAAAACTACCAAAGTAGGAGTGATATTTTTATATAACTACCAAAGTAGGAGTGATATTTTTATATAACCATATTTAAATAATTAAGATTAAAAACAAAACTCATTTCCATTAACAGAAAGAACCCAGTCTAGAGATGAACTAGCATGCTTTCCTGAGAATCAAAAAATTCTGTCTTCTGAGTTGACAACTTGAATACTACCATTTTATGTCATAAACTCTTTATGAATGATAATATTATGTACTTTGAAATCTGGCCCCTAAAATATATCAAAGCGTTTAGCAGCAATGTGTTTGAAGTCCTCTTTTGTTAATGATTCTGTTATGTGTAAATCATATTCCTGGGTGGTGGGTGTGGTGTGATGACATACATCTGAAGAGGAGTGATCCTATTCCCCTAAAGCATATACAGTATTGCAAACAAATGTTAGTTCAATTAAAAAAAAAAAGTCTTTGTCTTGGGTAATGTTAAAAAAGAATATGAAGACTTGATACCTATTCATGGTATATAGTTAGAAAACTTTACTGAAAAGAATTAAGTACCTACAGGAAAAAATGGAGGGGAACTTTATATTCATAATCTTTTGTAGCTATAAAATTTTAACCTTAAAAATACCCATTAACAATTTTTTTCAAGTAAAGGTTTCTTTCTACTACTTATACAGAGCTTAGTAATGCTATTTTTAAGTTATATTTCTTAAGTGTTCTTTCAGGGGAAAACTTTAAATACACCAGATTTATAGATACAGTACAAAAAAATGTAGTTGGCAAATAAAATTAAGACAGTGATTAAAAATTTTTCACATAAACACACAAAAACAAAATAACTATAACATGGTTCTTTTTCAAAGGTTCTTTTTCATGGTTCAGCTATTCAAAATCAAAATGGAAGATCAGTCAGATCATCTATGAAAATAAGTCATCAGGATGTTAAAAAAAAACAGAATAAATATCCTGATACACAGTTAAGCTAAACATACAAAGAACTTTCTTCAATCCAGCCAAATTAAAAAAAAATAAACACAATAGCCTTTTAACATACTAACCAATAATCAACTGCTTATGAACTCTTAAGAGAGTATAGTTATTTTATTAAACTCATAATATTTTGTAAATTGTATTTACAACATAGCTTTAACAATTTTTATGAAAGTATAAATATATCAACTTATTCGGAACTGCTGGAATCTGTGAGAAAGCATTCTTACACTTAAGAGATCACATCTCTTAAAATATAACAAACGAAGCAACAGTAGCTATATTTGTTACTTGTTCTATAAGAGGAACTCCAAGTATTCTTATACAAGTATAAGCTTACACACATAATCACCAACCTGTGTGTAAGTACAATTCTTCTTTTTACACTTGCCACATGTGAATAAGTCGGTCTGGGTCCCACCCGTCTTAGCCATCTGATGCTCTCTGATGGCTTCTTTGGTCAAGTTTTTCCGCATTTCTTTGAGCTCATCACTAGCCATTTCCTATCAGGGAGGTGGCAAAACCAATCCGTTAAAAGCATCTTCTTTCTATAGACATATATCCTGAATGATAGTATGCTCAAATAACTTAGTAATAATAAAAATCAACTTTTAACACTTCTTCAAAAAGGAAATATTGGGGCCTCCCTGGTGGCGCAGGGGTTAAAGTCTCAGCACTATGAAGCTATCCTCAGCCAATGCTGCTGCTGAATTTGATCCCCCCCACACCCCAGCTAACCCACATGGCACAGCAGAACTCTCCTGACTCACCCACTGCTCCCCTCAGCAGTGTATTTCAGTAGATCCACTTGTTCTGCTCCTCACTCTGTCTCTGGTGAATCCTCTCCCCTTTCCCCCACACCAGTTCTTACACACAAAATAAAATAAATCTTAAAAAAAAGGAAATATTAATATTTTTCCTCAAATGACTGGTAAAGAATTTGCTTCTTTTTAAAATCTTTTCAAATATGTGTAACTGTGTGTGTGAAAGTGAACTTAGTTACTGTTTAAAGACTTGTAAACAATGTAATCATGTAGCAGTAAGCATCTCTAATACACAAACAGTGGACTCTACAGTTGCCTCTACCTTATGCCCCCCAAAAATGAATCAAGGAGACTTCTTGGTAGGGGGCGGAGCAACATGGCGGCGAGGAGACCCTGCGAGTAAGATCTCCCATTAAAAAAAGTGAATAGGGAGGAAAAGCGGCAGGTCCCAGTGAGAACTGGGACATGGAAGATAAACGGGTGACGCCAGCAAACTACCCGAAGAAGAAACTGGCCATAAAAGAGGACTAGAAGGGAGGGAAGCGCAGAACCCTGCTCCCCTCCCCCGCCCACAGAGGCAGCACTCTCCGACCTGCAGAGAGGAGGAAACAACAAACCAAAACGGCCAACAAGAAAAACGGACGCAGCAAGCGGGACTGTGAGTGGAAAGGAACTATTTCAGCCACCACACCCCGTGAACGGGAGCTGAGGCGAACCCTGCAGGATCCGCCACGGCGGTGAGCGACGGCTCCGGGCGCCATTAGAGAAGAACAAAGACCCCGGGAGACGAGCACACAGCCCGGGCTGCCGGTAAGCTTGCTCGGAAACGCGGAGTGCTCGGCGCGCTTGAAAAGCAAGTGCAGACCTGGATCGCGGCTGCCCAGGTCCCCGCGCCTGCAACCTAGGCTTGCGGGGAGACGACCTAGGCTTGCAGGGAGACGCGCGGAGGTCCTCACTGAGGTGAAGGTCCCTCCCTGAGTAAGCAGGATCCAGGCGCCCAGGCACAGGAGCAGTTGCAAAAGGCGCCATTCCCGCGCCACTGAACTGGGCTACAGCCCGCGTCCTGGAACTGAGGGCTTTGAACTGAGACCCAGGGCACGAAAATTCGGGGCGTGGTTTCTCCACGACGGTGGGGCACCAAGGCAGACACAGCACCCCAAAGCTGTTGAGGAGTACCCTACCATTCCCGCTCTCTTCTCTGTCCCACGGGTCGGGGGAGGCGAAAAACAGCCCCCAAGGACAATAGGAGGGAGATCTCTGGCGCCACCTAGGGACCAGGAAAAAAAAAGTCACTAACACCCT